>NC_050458.1:50570528-50870528 GCF_903995425.1 Onychomys torridus
ACTGTTATGAATCGTAATGTAAATATCTGATATGCAGGATACATGATACGTGACCGGGAGGGGGGTCGTGACCCATAGGTTGAGAACCACTGGATTCAACCCTTTCTGGATCACAAAGTAAAGTTTGCATTTCTGTGATAATGACCCCTAAATAAGAGAAATCAGCATTTCCATTTGAGGCCTTCTGTTTCTCCCTCAAACTTTGAGATTTAGAGCAAACTTGAGTCAACTTTATTCATACCCAAATGCTCTGCTTGAACATTGATTTGATCGCTACCGAGTAACCTCTGTCTTCTTCGCCAAGATACACAAGGTTCTTAGGAGGGTCGCACCATCCTCTGTCTTGAGGAAATCAAGACTCATGTGGCAATGAACGATAAAGTAATGGCCCAGTGCTGGAGGCGGCTCCATTAGAAAGACAGAATGGGAGGAGGGGTTTGGGAGCTGGCTCAGAGAGTTCAGTGCCTAAGGACCTGATTTTGGATCCCCAGCTCATACATAAAAAGCCAGAAGTGAGCCAGGCAGTGGTGGCACCTGCCTTTAATCCCAGCACTTGGAAGGCAGAGGCAGGCGGTTCTCTGTGAGTTTGAGGCCAGCCTGGGCTACAGAGTGAGATCCAGGACAACTAGGACTGTTAACACAGAGAAACCTTGTCTCAAAAAAAAAAAAAAAAAAGAAAGAAAGAAAGAAAGAAAGAAAGAAAGAAAGAAAGAAAGAAAGAAAGCCAGATGTGGTCATGCGTATCTGTAATAATCCCAGCACTGTGGAGGCAGAGACAAGAGGATCCTGGAACTTTCTGGACAGCAGGCTTAGCTACATCCATGAGCTCCAGGTTCAGTGAGTGACCTTCTGTCAAAAAATTAGAGACTGAATGAGGAAGACAACCAATGTCCAACTTTGGCCGCCACCTACACCCTCATGCACTAATGCACCATACAAACATGTACACACACATATAGACCACACCAATGCACCATACAAACATGTACACACACATATAGACCACACCAATGCACCATACAAACATGTACACACACATATAGACCATACCAATGCACGATACAAACATGTACACACACATATAGGCCACACCAATGCACCATACAAACATGTACACACACATATAGGCCACACCAATGCACCATACAAACATGTACACACACATATAGGCCACACCAATGCACCATACAATCATGTACACACACATGTAGACCACACATCACACACACACACACACACACACACACATGCACACACATACGTGTGCACACACAGCTTCAGCCTGCTACTGCCTGCTTCAGCCACAAATCTTTGTGCAAGGACCAGCTTTAGAAGCAATATCCAACTGTTCTGGACCACACTGCTAACCAGAGGCACCTCCCACCTCCAGGTCTCATGGCATTTTCAGAGGCCGGGCCTTCTCTTCCTGCCCAGCCTGCTGGCCAGCTTCCCAGAACTTGCTGGTCCAGTGTGAGACCCCATCTTTCCTCTTCCATCTGTGCCCAGCCTGGGAAATGTCCAGGTGGCAGGGTGCCTGCCACCAGCGTCACTGAGCTAGCATCTCTGCAGAACTCTGGTCTTGCTGCCACAGTGGCATCGAGAGACTGTAGGCTGTGTGTTTTATAAGATTTTAAGTATTTGTTTTGTGTGTGTGTGTGTGTGTGCATATGTGAGTGTGTGTGTGTGTGTGTGTGTGTGCGTGTACCTGTGGAAGTCATTGGATCTCTTGGTACTGGAGTTACAGGTGGTTATGAACCACTGTGTGGGGGCTGGGAACTGAACCCCAGTCTTAAAGAGTGGCAAATGCTCTTAACCTCTGAGCCATCTTTCCAGCCCCATGTTTTATGATATTTAGAAAGCAAGCACCTTTAAAGGCGGGAGTTCCTTTAGAGAGATCAGGTGGTAGCCCTGATGCACTCAGCTTGACCTGTGTCCCGTGGCACAATACTTCGTGACTGTCAGGTTCTAGGCTGGGATGACAGCCCCAGCAAGGCCCCAGTAGAACATCAACTGGGTTTCAGCTGGTAAACAGTTTAAGGTGCATGGATGTGGTGACCATGAACTTGTCAGGTGGGGAGATGGGCATTCACGCCTACAGTGCCCAGCAGTCTTGCTGTCCTGCAGGCTGACTAGGGCAGGAGCAGTCACAGACTCCACACAACATACTGGGGAACAGGAAAGCTTGTCTGGCGGTATGTCCAAGCAGTCTCTAGTTTGCTACAAGTAGAGGTCAAGTCCCTCCTTGTAAAAGACCCACCAGAAGAAGTGGAGGCCCAGAGACATCCTAGAACTGGTTGGGGCATGGGGACCTGGAGGTAGGATTTTGTTAAGGTCTGAAGGCAACTGTGGGGGAAAGGTGAGTTTAGCTGGGAGAAGGGCTGAGGAGACAGATGAGACCATTGGTTTCCTTCGGGACCCTGGGTCTGATTTGAGCCCCTGGAATTTCAGACACATGAGCCAGAAAATGGCCAGGACCCCTGGTGATGGCCCTAAAACACTTCTTGGGACTTATTCCCTCTTGATTTGAAAGTGGCAGAATTGGAAACAGTTATTCCTCCTGAACCTGGCTTCCAAAGAGGCCTTTTGATAGCTTCTTAGATGTCTAGAAGTTAGGGCCAGAGATATGGCTCTTTAGCTTGTAACTGCCTATAACCCCAGCTACAGAGGGTCTGCTAGCCTTTTGCAGCCTACTTGGGCACCTGCATGCACATGGTTTACTTAAACTCTCTGTCTCTGTCTGTCTTGCTCTCTTTCACACACACACACACACACACACACACACACACACACACACACACACTAAATCCATAATTAAGTAAATCTTAAAAAATAAAAAGTCTCATCACCATATCGACCTGTCCTCTGGGCTTCACTGTGTAGCTTTGGCTGGCATGGAACTTGCTATGTAGACCAGCATAGCCTTGAACTCACAGAGACCCTCTTACCTCCCTAGTGCTGCAATTAAGGGCCTGTGCCACTGTGCCTAACTTTTTTGTGTGTGTGAGAGACAATGTCTCACTAGCCCAGGTTGCTTTTAAACTCATGGGACCCTCCTACCTCCGCCTTCTGAATACTAGAATAACAGGTATGTGCCTTCATGCCCAACCAACTTAGAATTTTTAAAGAGTAATTGTGTTTTTAATCATGTGTAGATGGGTGTGTGTGCGTGCACATGAGTGGAGGTGCCCACAGAGGCCAGAAGAGGGCACTAGAGCTGGAGTTACAGATGTTGTGAGCTGCCCAATGTGGTGCTGGGAACTGTCCTCAGGTTCTCTATAAGAACAGTGCTCGAGCCAGGCAGCTATGGCACACGCCTTTAATCCCAGCACTCGGGAGGCAGAGGCAGGGAGATCTCTGTGAGTTCGAGGCCAGCCTTGTTTACAGAGCAAGATCCAGGACAGTCACCAAAACTACACAGAGAAACCCTGTCTCGAAAACAAAACAACAACAACAACAACAAAAAGAACAGTGCTTGCTTTTTAACTACTGAGCCATCTCTCCAGCCCTGTAACTCAGAATTCTTAATTGTCTTTTAGCAAGAAGGCAACTGTTCATTCTGCTTCACCCTGTGAGCTGTGTAGCTGAGGCTGCCCTAGTCCTTGGAGATGCCCTCCAGTGATAATCAAGTCCCCTGGAACCCACCACTCCCCACAGGCCCCTTCTGGAAGAGTTCCAGTGTACATTTGCCATGTCAAAGACTCCGGGAGGTCCCAGCCCTACCCACTGTGTTTCTCTGTCTTGACTACGTATTTGCTCGCTTTCCACTTTCATCTCTGCTGCGTGAACGTTAGGAAAGGACAGTGTAGGACGCAGGTAACGACACCGTCTCAGTCAGTGTTCTGTTGCTGTGAAGAGGCTCCATGTCCACGGCAACGGTTCTGAAGGAAAGCGTTTAACTCTAGGCCTAGGGGACCTGAACTCTTCTATCTCCAAGGACATTGCATACATGTGGTGCAAAGATGTACATGCAGGCAAAAATGCCCATACACATAAAATAATCTTAAAAAATGACTCATGAACATTGTATGGGCCAAAGTCAGAGCCAAGCTGCCAAGTATCTTGCTTACAGATTCATGCTCAAGACCCTTTATAAAAAAAAAAAAAAAAAAGATTTATTTATTTCATCTAAATGAGTGCTCCATCTGCACGTACTCCTTTATTCCAGAAGAGGGTATCAGTTCCCTCTACAGATGGTTGTGAGCCACAATGAGGTTGCTGGGAATTGAACTCAGGACCTCTGGAAGAACAGACAGTGCTCTTAACCACTGAGCTATCTCTCCAGCCCTCAAGACCCCTTTTTAAGATACCACAGCAATCACAGAGAATCACGCGCATGTCCTCTCTAAACTCTTAACTCACTGGGATGCCTTGTAACACCTGACAGAATGTGAACGCTATGGAAATGATCATTATGCTGGAGTGTTTGGGCAATAATGACAAGGGGGGAAAAAGTCCCAGGGCTGAGAGTCTGACTCTGTGGTAGAGAAGCGTTCCCAGCATACACAATCTCCAGAATTGCAAACAATCTTTAAAATCGGTACTCACTCAGTATGGACATTTAATTTTAATTATTGAAAATTGTATTAAATTTACTCTGTATATGTGTAGGCATGTGTGTGGAGGTCAGAAGACAACCTACAGAATCAGTCTTCATCTATTATGTGGGTCCCAGGGACTGAACTCAGGTTTTAAGGCTTGGAGACAGATACTTACCTGCCAAGCTATTCCACCTGCCCTAAAAATGTCCACCAGACCTACCGTATTTCTGTAGTCCCTTTAAGCCAGATGTTCTCTGTTGTTTTTTTTCTGAAGCGTAACTGTCCCCAAATTATTCCCCAAAAGTGGTTATCAGACCTGTTGTTAAGACTTTGAGAGGAACTCTTTTTTTTTTTGTCTACCTTGTTCTGACTTGAGATTATTGTTATTATTATTATTATTATTATTATTATTATTATTATTATTTTATGTTTATGGGCATGTAGCTAGAGTTTTCCTGCCTGGCCCATAGTCAGGACAAATCTCTCTCACCCGTCAGGCCCATAGACGCTCAGACCCAACAAGTAAATACACAGAAACTTACATTGTTTACAAACTGTATGGCTGTGGCAGGCTTTTGGCTATCTAGTTTCTATATCTTAAATTAACCCGTTTCTGTTAGTCTATAAGTTGTCATGTGGCTCGTGGCTTACCAGTCCCTTACATCTCGCTTGTCATGGCGGCAGCTGGCAGTGTCTCTCTCACCCAGCCTTCCACTTCCTACAATTTTCTTCTCTCTTAGCCCCGCCTATACTTCCTGCCTGGCTACTGACCAATCAGTGTTTTATTTATATAGAATGATATCCACAACATGGGCACTTTTGCCTGCATGCACATCTTTGCACCGTGTGTGTGCAGTGAGTGCCCTTGGAGGCAGAAGAGTAGTCCGGGTCCCCTAGGACTAGAGTTACAGATTGTTGTAAGCCACCGTGTGGGTGCTCCGTGGAACCAGGTACTCTGGAAGGCAGGCAGTGCACTTAACCACTGAGCCATCCCTCTAGTCCCACAGTGAGTCGTTTTTAATACATCTATCTCCTTCCGTCAACATGGAGGAATCAGTTTTGGTCCAGCACTATATTTCAAGACCAGGTGTGCTGCTTGAACACCTCATAGACAATTGCTTCTTCTCCACACTTCTTCCTGCCTCTGTACCAGGCACATCCCAGGTGCCTTGACTGCGCATCTAGTCTGTGGTTCCTGAAGGTGCTCTTGACAGCTGAGCATGGGGGTGGGGGCAGTGCCAGGAACCTCCTAGGTAGCTGGAATGCCCCTGCTCTGCGCTCAGATACACCAGGAGGGATTGAAGAAATACCTGGCCACCTCATTGGTGACCTGTGCTCGCTCCCTTAGTATAGACATTACATTCTGTGTGTGTGTGTGTGTGTGTGTGTGTGTGTGTGTGTGTGTGTGTGTTATAGATGGTTACAAAATTCAGATCCTTTAATGCTGTCACTTCCGCTTGACAAACAGGAATTCTGGCCAGTGGTAGGGTAAACGCTGGCCTTCTCAGAGTCCCTGACATTTAATCCCGCTGAGCACAGTGACTGCAAGCAATTGTTTGTTCCAGCAACGAGCTGTTTTTTTAAACAGTTTATATTTTTAAATTGTACACATTTGTGGAATATAGTTTGAAAATTAGATGCAAGGACAAAATGCATGCTGATAAAATCAGAGCACTATGTCCCCCTCTTTAAATATTTTGTCAGCGTCATGTGTCCAGAAATTTCAAACTCCCTTTAAACTCCTTATGAAAAATGTAATATATCTGGAGTCAATGGCATTACCAGACCCCTCTCTATGCCCTTTATAGGCAGTAGCTATAAAGATTCGGCATCTCTGAGCTAATTTCCTTTGGTCCTTTTATTTGTTGCTTGTCCAGTCGCTCTGACAAAGTACCTGACGAACATAAATTAATGCTGGGTTGACTTTAGTTCACAGTTTGAGGTCTGGTCCATCGTGATAGGGAAGGCATGGTGGAGCATGAGGCAGCCAGTCACGTTGTGGCCACAGTCAGGAAGCAGAGATGAACGGGGCTGACTCTCCTTAAATTCAGTCTGGCACTCCAGCCTAGGGAATGGTGTTGCCCACAGTCAGGGTGGGTCTTCCGCCTCAGGTAAACCTCTCTAGAAATGTCCTTACAGTTCCTCTCATCGGTGATGCTGAATCCCACCAATTTGACAATCCAGAGTAACCGTCACATGCTTACACAGTAGTGACAAAGCTGGGCTGTCCACTAGATTTTCTAAAGAGGCAGGACCTGCACGTGTGGATGCCATGCTGCTGCGGCATCGAGGGAGGCAGGCTGGGATTTGGCCCTCATTCCAGGATAGGCCACAGACATGAGGCTGTCTTCTGCCCTGAAAGGCACACCGGGAGCTGTTCCCACTCCCACTCTACGGAGCTGAACAAGGCCTGTTTATTTCTACACAAAGCCAGTCACGTTTAGCATATATTTGCATGCCTGCATTTATATCTGTGCACATCCTTCCTGCCTGGTGCTGCATGGGTCAGAGGAAGGCATTAGATTCTCTGGAACTGGGGAACAGGTGTGAGCTGGAAATCAAACCGTTGTCCTCTGCAAGAGCAGCAAGTGCTCTTACCCACCAACTCATCTTCCCAGCCCTGACAACTGTTATTATCTTACCGACTGCTTTGTTAGTTTTCTGCCAAGTCTTAGGTTGTCTGGTTTTGAAGTTGCCCAGTTACAGGACTGCACTCACTGCACATGTATTTTGAATCAACCAGGCACCAAGCTTGGAGATTCGGCCGCAGTAGCTTATCGTGAGTTTGCTGATATTTAAGGGGACTGCATAGTTTATCCTAGAGGCATCACTTGATTGATTCCAGCACCCTTCCTTTGTAGCCTTTCGTCATACACGACATGGAGACCTTGTGTATGGCTGAGAAGACGCTTGTGGCCAAGATGGTGGCCAATGGCATCCAAAATAAGGAGGCAGGAGTCCGAATCTTCCACTGCTGCCAGTGCATGTCCGTGGAGACCGTCACCGAGCTCACAGAATTTGCCAAGGCCATCCCAGGCTTCGCGAACTTGGACTTGAATGACCAAGTTACCTTGCTAAAGTATGGTGTGTACGAAGCCATATTCACAATGCTGTCCTCCATGATGAACAAAGACGGGATGCTGGTAGCCTACGGCAACGGCTTCATCACGCGAGAGTTCCTCAAGAACCTGAGGAAACCATTCTGTGACATCCTGGAACCCAAGTTTGATTTTGCGATGAAGTTCAACGCCCTAGAACTGGATGACAGTGACATTTCCCTTTTTGTGGCTGCTATAATTTGCTGTGGAGGTAAGTTGATATGCCACTGTTGAGTACTTACAGGCTTTCCCTCTGGAGGAACTCAATGGTTGTCAATACGGTGCCAGTCTGGGCTCTGATACAGTGAAGTGGGCACTGGCAGGGTGGGATGGTTTCTGAGCCCGAGTCACTACCGAATAGAATTGAGAATATACCTATTATATGTTGTGGTTGCATTCTTATTATAGTATCCACTAATGCATATTGGTCTATTATATGCCCAAATTAAATATATGCTCCACTGATCATACAATTATACCAAATGTAAGTGTCTTAGATACACATAATATATGGTGATAATTTGTACTATTAATATTATAATTATTGTAGTAAATAATAGTACAGAAAGTACAGTGCAGGTGTAGGTACAGCACTGTTGCTGTTAATGCTGATGTTAATTCATGCTGAAAACAATCATGCTAACCGGAGGCAGCTGCCAGGTCTGCTTTGCCAGAAGGAATGATCCCAGTGAAGGAAGATCTGGGCCTCTCTGGGGAAGCTGGCCCTGTGGTCCCTGATATTTGGCTCAGCATTGCACTTCTTTAAATAGCCCTTCTCTCTAGTCTGGGAAGGTCATCCACCTACTGTAAGCCCGGCTGACCTTGCCTGGCCTTGGCATAGGTCTATGGGTGACCATTCTTCCCAACTGCCAGAAGCCATCCTGCCCTTCACAGTCACTGGCTGGCTGGTGGCTAGGTGAACGGAAGAATGTCCTTACCCCTGCAAAGCAGAAAAACACCACAGCTCTATAGAGTTTGTCGGGGTCCTTTGTGTGATGGGGTATGGCGGGAAGGGTAGGAAGACCATGCAGAGGTACACACACACACAGCCCAGTCCTGCACTGATCCTGTGGATGTGGAGACTGCTCCATATGGAAAATAGGAAACTTGTCATGGTGAAGTTAAAACTATAAAGAGTGGATCCTTCTACCTTTGTAAAAGTTAGCCGTGGGGTTGGGAAGATGGCTGTCAGGAAATTGCTTGCCACACAAGCGTGAGTGCTTGAGTTCAAACTCAGAACCCACATTTAAAAAAAAAAAAAAAGCTGGGTGTGTGGGCATGCTCTTGTAATCACAGTGCTATGGAGGCAGAGACACACAGATCCTTGGGGCTGGCTGGACAGGCAGACTTGCCTACTTGGTGAAGAGTTCTAGGCCAGTGAGAAACCCTGTCTCAACAACAAGGTGGATGGCACCTGAGGAATGTCATCTGACCTCCACACATGTGGCTCCCTTCAAATACATACATACATGAAAACCTTAGTTATTACATTTATTTTACTACTAAAACAATGAAGATTAAAAATGGGGTAGAGCGTTTGCCTAGCAAGCACAGGGCCCTGGGTTCGGTCCTCAGCTCCGGAGAGATGGCTTCAGTGGTTAAGAGTATGTGCTATTTTTGCAGAGAACCTGAGTTCAGTTCCCAGAACCCATGTCAGACAGTTCACAGTTGCCCAGACCTCCAGCTCCAGAGGATCCCATGCCCACTTCTGGCCTTCTGGAGAGCTGTACTCACGGGCATCCCCCACCCTCCCAACACACATGTTGTATACACATAATTAAAATAAATATATAAAAATAAGATCACTTTTAAAAACAAGATAAATTTATAAAAGGACACATTTTAAATTTCGATCAGATTATCAAACGAAAATACCATAACTGTATATTCTCTACATTTTGATTACCATGGTGTCTGCTTTGCTTTTAAATATTAAGATTAAATTTCTGAACTTTCTGTAAAGGCAAAACTGATACAAATGACATAATAATTGATAATATGGCTTAGAGCTGTCACTATACTCTGGAAATGGAAAGAAAATAGATAAGATAAGCATATGTTATCAGTAAGATGTTCCAAATATAAATAAGAACCAATGAGCTGGGCCAGTGGGCAAAGCTCTTGTAAGCCTGGGTGCTTCTGTTTGATCTCTGGAGCCAAATAAAAGTAGAAAGAGAAAACCAGCTCCCAATAGCAAACATGAATAATGAAATAAATAATTCTATATTGTAAATAAAATGTTGTCTTCTATCCCCATACATATGCCAAAAAGAAAAGATAAACATTACATCCTTAGCATCTTTTAAGCCCTAGTCATGGATGGATGAGGCTTAAAAAAGCACAGTTGTCTGGATGGGCTAGGATCTGAGACTGTACCAGGAAGGTCACCTGGTGTGAGCATTGGTACTTCCTGCTGGGTCCTCTCCCAACTCCAGGAGCTCCTTGGCAGACTGTCCAGCCATGATCCTTCCCATCCCTCATCACTTCTCAGTCTGCTCTCCACCTGGGACTCACCAGAGATAATCAATAACGTTGCTTTAAGGCAGAGCCTGATCCTGTCACACTCCTTAGGTGCTGAGCTTTCATCCGGGAGGAAGTACTTCATTTCCTACACTACACAAAGATGTGGCATGGTTTGGGGCTTGTCAGGCAAATCCAAAAGTAGGAACTGCACCATAAGGGGGAACCAGCCCCATGTGCCAGTCCTGTAAATGACTAGGCTTGTTAGTCGTCTGTCCCCGTCAAAGCCAGTGACTGTGGAAAAGTCTGTCTGACCTCTGGTCAGGTTGCCAAGTGGAGGTCACTCAGCGCCTTCTCCAAGGGGCCACATGAAGCAGCAACACTTGGCTCCTCCACAGACCAGTGGCTCTTGGATGGTCACACTCAGACGTCTCTTTCTTCTTTTGAGCGTAGATCGGCCTGGCCTTCTAAACATAGGATACATTGAGAAGATGCAGGAGGGTATCGTGCATGTGCTCAAGCTCCACCTGCAGAGCAACCATCCGGATGATACCTTTCTCTTCCCCAAACTTCTTCAAAAAATGGTGGACCTTCGGCAGCTGGTCACGGAGCATGCGCAGCTCGTGCAGGTCATCAAGAAGACTGAGTCTGACGCAGCATTGCACCCGCTACTGCAGGAGATCTACAGGGACATGTACTGATTTTTCTTGAGATGATGGCCATTGCCACTGTCCAGGGACCTCTGAGGTCTGCACCCCACACAGGAGAGCAGGGATTTGCACAGATGGCCACCCTCCTACCCTTGGAGATGAAGAGGGCTGAGCCTAGGTAATGCAGGCTCTTCCCACATCTTTCCTTGCTGAACGGGCACATCTAAGAATGCCTGTTACTCAAATGCTGGTGATCGGAGGCTGCTAGGATTCAGACAATCACAGAGAATGGCAATCCCAGTCTGATCTCTTAACTGGTCCAATGTTAATCAATGCACTTCTCTGCATCACACTGATAATTTGCCATTAATTAACATGTAACCTCCCAAGTCTGAGTGTTCTTTTCTCTGCTTACCGTCCTTCTGGCTGTGTGTGCCCTTGTAAATCCCGAAAACTAATCTGCACTTTTTAATCTTTAAAACCTACAAGTCAAGATGTGACCCAAGGTTAGCCATTTAAACATGGCACAAATATATATATATATATATATATATATATATATATATATATATATATATATATATATATATGGAAGGCTTCACTTCCGTTTCCTGGCTCTCAGAAAGAGAGCTTCTGAGAACATTCAAGAATGGTTAGAATGCAGCCCCATCACTTTCTTTGTTGATTCACTGTTTTGGAGGGTGTAACTAATGTGTGGAAACAACAACAACAAGCACTTCCGGGTTTTGCGTAGAAGTGCCTGGAAAGCTACAATCTCAAGAGCCTCAGGAGGCTTGAGCTAATGTCTGATATACAAAGACAGGATGAGCCCTGAGTGACTAGTTCTGCAATCCCGTTCACGTTAAACCCACAGCGTGTGAGCATGACAGCAATTCCAGAGATGGGTTGACAGATCTGTAAACGCTCTTCCAGGGCCCCTCTGGCAGCTCCTTTAATATGACACTTTATGGCTTTTTTTTTTTTTTTTAAACTCTTGGTGGCGAGATACTCCCTGGAGTAGAGAAGGCAAAAGTGACTTTGCTACCCAAGCTGGGGGGATCTGGTCACCCTGGAGAGCAGGAGGCAGGACTGTGATGCCCGTCCTTCTATTTGTACCCAATTGAAGATCTCGAAATACCTGATTGGTCTGTTGTTGTTGTTGTTTCAAAGAATTATATAGTAAAGTCCCTTTTCCTCGGTCCCATTGGGAAGGCAGTGCTGACTACCTTCAAGAGAAACAGTTTGCACAAAGAATTCTCAGACCTGACTGACCTGCCAGTACCTGCCCTCCAAGAGGATGGCTGCGTATTTCAGATCAGGTTGTATCTTTTATATCCCTGCCCCATCTTTAGAAAATTTTGGCTCTTCTGATGTCACCATCATTTGTTATTAAAGAATGACCAAGATCGATACTGCCAAGGAGTTGAGGATGTAGCTCACAGTTGGTAGTGGGCTTCCCCAAATCCCTAGTGCTGCTCTATGCCGGGCATGGTGGTACGTGCCTCTAACCTCAGCAGACATTTAAGGTCGCCTTCGGATACATAGTTAAGTTTGATGCCAGTCTGTGCTGCACAAGACCCTGTTTTGTTTTGAAAGATTGATGCTGATAAAAATGTTCAAGATCAGTATTACGAAAACAGTAGAAAGAGTAATATGGCCATGACATTTCAAGGAGGAAAAAGGGAAAATTAGGATCAAGACATGCTTTAAGATTTGCACACTTATGGTCAGGGGATGGTGGTGCACATCTTTAATCCCAGCACTCACGAGGCAGAGGCAGGTGGACCTCTGTGGGTTTGGGGCCAGCCAGGACTACTGAGCTAGTTCTAGGGCAGCCAGGACTACACCAAGAAACCCTGTCTCAAAAAACAAAACAACAACAAAAACAAAAACCACTAAGATTTGCACACTTACTGGCTTCCTCCCTTCCTCTCCCTGTAATGAGTCTTTTTCTGTCCCACCAGCCAGCTCCCAAATAATGACACAGAGACTTCTTATTAATTATGAAAGCTCAACCTATAGCCTAGACTTGCTCCTAACTAGTTCTTATAACTTAAATTAACCCATTTATATTAACTGTGGTCAATCACATGGTGTTACCTCTCTTCCATCTTGCACCTCCTGTGTCTTCATGTCTCCTGGAGTCTTCTGCATACTTAGATTCCTCCCCCTCTCCCTTTCTCTCCCCGGAAATCCCACCTATACCTCCTGCCTAGCTATTGGCCATTCAGCTTTTTTATTACACCAATCACAGCAATACATCTTCACACAGTGTACAAATATCCCACAACATCCTCCTCTCTCTGCCCAGGCTCTTTGAGAATCAGAGGCAAAGCAAATCATTTCCATATATGATCCCAGTGAGGGTTGAGCTCCTTCAGGAAGAAGCCAGCCTTTGTGGCACATGGCCTATCCAGTCATTGACCCTTCCTGCAGGGCCAGAGCTGGTCCTAGGTTTAGAGGGTTAAAGGTTGGATTCCAGTTCCAAGTCTCTTCTGTGCCCCATCCCCCACCAGGGTAGGCTCCCATTCTTATGGGCCTTAGGCAAATGCCACTCCAGTGTAGGTGACCTTGGAAAGTGAGTTTTGAGTCATGGGTGTTTTTTCTATTTGAACTTTCATAAAACTTATGAAAAGTAGCCCCTTGCTGTATGCTTTCAGCATGGACCACAGAGCTGATTGACAAGTTCTGTGTCGGTTTGCATCTTAGCTGATGCTCAATGGTGTTCATGAAGCTTTGGTTCTCTTAGAGCACCAGTAAGTTATCTTCAGTGAAGCCAGGAGGGACCACAGTGGCCTTGGCTTGAAAGTCACTGACTTTGTGCACTCTCATTAATGAGAAGGATGTTCACGATGTGGCCATATAGTGCTAGTATCTTCCAGGTCACTAGTCGAGATTTATCAAGGTGACAGTAACCCAAGACACGCCAGGTCAGAAAGTGGGCAGCTATGGTCTGCAAGGTGTCAGTGGCATCAGCCAACAGCCCAATAAGAGATGCCACCTTGCTGGAGCCCTACAGCAGGGGTATGGAGCCACTTCCCGGCACTGATGGCAAAACTCCCCTAGTGCCAGACTCCTTGGAGACCGATGGGGACCAAGTAGCCTTGCTGTCCCTCCTCAACTACTGGTGTGTTCAGGAGGCAGTGTGAAGAAAGATTTGCTGTTAAAGGGAGCATGTGCAGAAATTGCTGTCACTACTGACCTGAGGTCCATTATGACTTCCTCTATGATTTGTCTACAGCCCCTCCCTCTGCACCACCTCTTTCCAATAGTCTTACAGGCCCTTCCCCAGCAGAGGTTCCTTGAAGCAGACCTTTCAGGAAAACATGGGCCTTGCATCTGTCTGATTCCAAACATATCTCACGTTAAGCCTTTATCTAACACACCATGACGTGGAATCTGTTGGACACTGATGCATGGTGGAGAGGGATTTCTGTCCTGCCTCACTGGCCATGCATTTTGAACATGTCTTGCTGAACTTCAGCTGAAAGTTTTTCTGTTGCCCCGAGATTGACCAGCCTTTGGCCCAAGGCCTCCTACAACTGGAAAGCCTACCACCTTCACAAAATCTCTCTTTAACCTGTGTGGCCTTTCAAGATGAAGAGTCCACTGGGAAAATGCAGCAACTGCTCACCCAGCATGCAGAGTAGGTCCCGGTGTCCCCCGCACAGCCTCTGGAGGGCTGAGAACAGGAACCTAAACCGACCTTTAAGTAGACACCACCAGCCCAACGGCTGGAGGACCAACCTGGTTGGTTTCCCACCAGGCTCCACTCTGTCCCCAGTATACATTTGTATGACTGACACCCTTGCACAGAGTAAGACAAGAATATTAGAGTAACAGCCTGAACTGAGGACAGAGATGACCTTTGTCTTTCTCTGAAAACACAGCACACACTAAAATCTGCATCAGGACAGGTTTGGATTTAAATAAGTGGATCATGCTCTTCACTGAGCCTCCTCTGAGGAATGTGTTGGCATCTCTGGTTGCACCTCAGTGGAGTGGACTTCAGGCTCATCAGGAAAAGATGTGTGACCCCTTATCAGGACAGAGTGGGAGAGGCTGCTGCCACCAGGCCTGTCACCCACCGTCCTGGGACCCCAAGGACATCTTCTCAGCATCAGACTCCAACCGCTGTCTCATCCGCTTCGCAGAATCTCATGGGAGACATGAGAAACACAGCCTGTTGCTTTGCTCCCCCAAGAGAATTCATTTTGTCAGGGAGAGTGGTTGTATAGTGAGGCTCACCTCTGGGGAGTCCTGTGCCAACCAGAACTGACCAAACTGCATCCATGGTCAGGGCCATGTCTTGACCAAGCAGCTGACAGCACCCAACACCTTAGTGGCTGCCAGGTGCCATTCTTGGCTAAAGGAAATGAGAAACATCAAGTTTTATGTCATAGACAGTGACCAGGTTCCATTTCATATTCTTTTTTTATTTAAGTTTGCCAGTTGGGGTCAAATAGGAAAACCCTGAAGTTCTCTGTAGAGAGGGGAAATAATGATCTCCTCTTTTCTTTCCCCTGTACCCAGCTTCCAGTTCATTTATTCAGTGAAACATGCTTCATCCCCAGGGCACAGGTCACCCTGACAGTGGTGAGGCCATAGCAGAGGCAGGTGGATCTCTGGGCTCCCTGGCCTGCAGGGGGCACTTGGGCATGTTCCCCAGGCCCCTGGGACTTGTCCAGTCACATAGAGCCTGGATGCAGGCCCTGAAGACCAGTGAGTTGCTGACCTAGTGAAGTTGTCACTGTGGGAAAAAGCCAGCTCTTTTGTCAGGCCTGAAACTAAGTGTACCTCACAACAAATGAATGCCACTTGGCACCTTTCTAGGAAGGTGTCAGTATTATCCATGTTAACTGTCACTGTGTTTTCTGCACTGAATGAAAAAGAATTATCTTCATAGCTGTATCTTAAATACTCTGATTACTGTTTTTGTTTTTTAAACACTTTGATACAAGTAGTTGAGTAGCTTGTGCTCGTGTGTCTAATCGCCAACACCTGGGATCTTCTAAGTCAGGGTTCAGTGCGGTTTATGTTCAAAGCCTGGCTCTTGAACCTGCTCGACACACTGCAGCCCATGAGTGTACACCCCATACCTGAGCTGTGCACCATCTCTCCCCAATGTGTGAATCTGCTCCTTCAGTCAATTCTTTTTCTTCCCCCCTTGCAACAAGTGTAAACCAATCTGTTTGTATCCATCTCTGCCAGCCAGGTCTTCTTGAACCTTGTCTGGAAGTTACCAACCTTATATCAGTGCTTCTACCAAGCCCTCTGAGTAGGCTTGTCGGGTTAAAAGCTGTCTGCTATTCAGGGAATTGTGACCTATGAATTACCAAAGAACTGTGGCAATCTGAGCTGTTCCACTGCGTCCCCATGTCATTTCCAGTGCCCTGGCCACATTTCTTCATGGTGTGTCTTTGTAACACCCTCCAAGTTCCACAGTCCCATCACACTAGAGCCCAAGTAGAGGGGTCTGATGGACACACACGAGGACATGATCATTTCCAAAGCAAGGTCTGAGCCTGGCTTTCTGCCACCTGCTCATGACTGTCCTTTGTGCCCGACTTGGGGGCTTGCAGCCCTTCACTTCTGCGATAAGAACAGTCCTGAATGGGGATTATTGAGCCGGTGCCAATGGCCTCTCACACCTCCCAGCTGTTTGTGGACACAGGGCTACCCAGGACATCAGGAATCCAGGGTGAACACAGAAGGGCAAATAGAATTTTCTAGTCATATGAACTGATTGGTTCCAGGCAATTAGAAAATGGCTATAACTTAACCTTAATTAAAAAAAAAATATCGAGTCGTCTTCATTTTCTCCATAGGAGATTGAACTGACTGTATGCATTGATTTATATTCTGAATATATGGGAACCTGTATGTTTGGAATGTCCTACTGTAAGACTGATGAATGTAAAGAGTTAATTTCAGGGTACAGTTTTGCCTTAATGGTTTAAAAAAAAAAATAAACTATTTTTAAAAATTAGTTGGTTCATTTTGAATGATGCTGGGATGGGGGGCTGGTTTGCACAGACCAACCAAGCCTCACAGACTGGCCCCGATGGGATGCACAGAGTGTCCAAGTGGGTCCGAGAAAAGGTTACTTAAACCATTAGCTTATTCTTCAGGTTTTTAATTATAAACATGCTACAGGGTCAAGGTTTAAACCATTCCTCAGGCATTGCACAGGATGTAGATCCTCCTCTGGCCTTGCCACTGGCCCTCAGAGGCTGATTTCCCTACAGGCAGATGACATCATGGTACTTGGAAGTCCTGGAGAGAAGTGAGGTGTCTCCACAGGTACATCTACAGGAAATGTCTACCAGCTGTCCACTGAAGGAGGCTCCCTCTCCCTCACTCCTGACCTCCACCAGAGGCCAGCCCTGGGGCTGCAGCTGGATCTACTCTTGCTGTCTGTCCTCAGTCTTGGCCGGCTCCTCGGTTCCGAGGGCTGCGGGTACGTCACAGTTCAGAGAAGGCCAGATACACAGCTCCCAGCCGGAACCTTGGCCAAGCCAACACAACAATGCACAGGAGGCTGTGTGCCTGCCAGTCAGGGATGGCTGGAAGGTCTCTTGGAGACGCCTTTTCTCTTCTCCACATCCTGCCGGATTTCCTGAGGGAAAGCACTGATATTCTCCTGAACACAGGGGAGGCAGACCCTCTTGGAGTAGAACAGGCTGCAGTCCTGTGAGAGGGAACAGGGCTAGAACACTGGGGGACACAGTGTCGCCACTCCCTGGCCAGCCCCCATGTGAGGCACAGGGAGATGCAGCAACCTGAGCAACAATAACAACAAAAAGCACCAAGGGCTGGCAGGGTGGCCATCCTGCTTGAAGTTCTAAGAACAATCCCTTGCAATGGAGATCACCTTAATAACACAAAGTATTGTTTAATCCAAAAAAGGGGGAGATGCGTGGCATTCTGGAGGCAACCCCCACGTCTGCTTGCCAAGTACAGCCCGGATCCAAGGAGTGGCACTTGAGGCTCCTCAGAGGCTGGCCCCAGCCCACTCTTCCAGTCTGTTGACCTCAAACGCTCCCTCCAGCCCCCCTCCCAGTGGTACAACCTGCCACCGTCCCATACTTCCACCGGACAGCAAAGAAAAGGGACAGTTGTTGGGCATGACCTTGGCAAGGCTCCTGGTGTGCACTGACCCTGCAGCAGCTGCCCAGGGCTCTCACACTACTACAAGGCCAACTGCTAAGAATTCTTCTTCTCACCCCAGGCTGAGACACTCTACCTGCCCTCCCTGGCCTCTTCCCTCTGCCCTGGTGACCCAAAGGATGGGCTAGTTGTCATTTAAGAATCCCCAACCTTTCTCCAGCTGGTGATCAGGAGGTCCCTAGATCTAGGGGGAGGAGGGAGCCAAACACGGGAAGTCCCCAGGTGTACCTACCGGGCCCACACACACCAGCCTGCCGCACACACTGCACCGCGCGCCGAGGACCAGAAACCTGGCCTTGTCTGAGGAGAAGGGATCCTTCATGATGTAGCTCTCCTCCAGGAGGCTGTGGGAAAGAGACATTCTGCTGTGAGCCATGGCAGAGCTGTACAGCAGCAGCAGGGGCCTCAGCAGGAGGAACTAGTTTACCTATGCAGTGGGGAAATGGTAGACAGCCTGGCGGCTGGTGGACAGGTGGGAACTGAGGTGTGACCCAGCCTCAGCTCCGCAAGGTACAGTGGAAGCCTCTCAATGCACCTCAGAGCAAGTAGGATTCACTAGGTAGGTTCATGAGGTCAGCAAGGGGCACATTCTTCTCCGTCCCACACATCAGGATGAGAACAACCGAGTGGCATGATAATTCAGGGAAGACAAGAAAATGAGCCTGATGTAACATAAATCTTAAAGGTACTTGTTAATAAAAACAAACCTGAGGCCAGTTAATGGGGTGAATGCTGGAAGATCAGAGAAGTAGAACAAGCCACAGCTTCCTCACCTCACCAATTCCTTAGCTGATCCTGTTTCCTCAGACTGGAAGCCTCTGAGTTCTCATCCTAATGGATCTCAGCTGAACTGCTGCTCAAAAGCCTGAAAGCTTAACCAGCCAAATGCTTCTAGTTTCTGGCCCTCACGCCTTATATACCTTTCTGCCTTCTACCATCACTCCCTGGGATTAAAGGTGTGAGTCACCATGCTTGGCTGTATCCTTGAACAGATGGATCTCTGCCTCTGGAATGCTAGGATTAAAGGCATGTGCTACCACTGCCTATCCTCATGTTTAATATTGTGGCTGTTCTGTCTCTGACCCCAGATAAGTTTATTAGGGTACACAATATTTCAGGGAATACAATACCACCACAACCTAGTCCCCTGCCACTTTCTCACATGATGCTTGAAGGATGAGACACACAAATCCACAAGCTCAGGACCATCTCTGCTCCCAGCCTGCACGAAGCAGACCTTCAGGAAGCTGGTTCTTAGGAACACAGCCCAGATACCACCAGTAGGGACAGCACAGGGCACAGCCCTACATGAAAAAGCCACCATGCTCCTCCATTGCTGTTTGGCCTGGGCCACAAGGCTTCCACCTCATAGACAGATCGAGTGCCTAACTGTCAGCAGCATCTACAGCGAGGGCAGGGAGTCCTTACAGAGTTTTTTAAAAAGCTTTGCAGCCTTGCCTGGGGCTTCCTCGGGCTATGCCTGGAGCATTCAGAACAAGGGCAAGGACTGATCTAGAGTATAACACCCAAGCCAGGTGTCATACTCCACACAGCACCTGCCAAGCAATACTGGACAGAACTTCTTGAGCACTGGCCCAGAGTGCATACTCACACAACAGCTTGGGTGTCTGGGGGCTTCTGCCCCACGTAGCTGTAAGGAGCTGTCAAGGCACAGAGCTGGCACTCAAACATGCCCAGGGGGCGGGACTCTGCCTCGGATGCCATCTGTAAGACCAAGAGATGGGGCATCACCATCAGAACCAAGAACCATCACACTTCAAATCTGCTCTGCCTGCTATACATATCTCATCCACAAAATGCAATCCTCCTTAACATCCTCCTTAACAAATAAGCTAAAATTCAGAGCAAGTAACACCTGCTCAACATCATCCAGGCTTGTCAAGTGTATAAGATTGACTGTGCCTACTGGGCGGCGGTGGTGGCACACTCCTTTAATCCCAGCACTCAGGAGGCAGAGCCAGGATGATCTCTGTGAGTTTGAGGCCAGCTGAACGAGATCCAGGAAAGGCACCAAACTACAAGGAGAAACCCTGTCCTGAAAATCCAAAAACAAAACAAAACAAAAAACATTGACTGTACCCAGCCTGGGCTACCAAACAAAGTGAAATCAGAGAGTATGGTTTCCATTCCCACATACTTCAACTGGATAATTATTTACATTGGTTTATTTGGGGAGAGACTGTGCATCCATGGAATTCATGAAGAGGTCGGAGGGCAACTTGCAGTAATTCTTTCCTGCAGTATAAGTCCTGGGGGCTGATCTCGGGCCATCAGCCTTGGCAGCAAATGTCTTCAACTCCTGAGCCATCTCACCAGCCATAATTTTTAATTATATTTTCATTGACTGATTTTATTTAGGCATGCATGTGTGTATTAGTCAGTCAAGGTTCTCTAGATTCACAAGACTTATGGGATGAATCTCTTTATATATATATATATATATATGAATTTACTGGAATGACTTACAGGCTACAGTCCAACAATGGCTAGCTATGAATGGAAAGTCCAAGAATCTAGTAGTTGCTCCCACAAGGCTGGGTGTCTCAGCTGGTCTTCTGTATATTCTAGAATCCTAAAGTAGGCTCCAAGGCCAGTGAAGGAATGGACGAAGCTTGGGCAAGCAGGTGAAGAATGAATGAAGCCTTCCTTCTTCCACTGTCCTTATACAGACCTCCAGCAAAAGGTGTGGCCCAGATTAAAGGTGTGCCTTCCCGCCTCAAGATCTGGATCAAAGGCAGGTTGTCTTCCTGCCTCAAGATCCAGATCACAAGTGTGCCCTCCATTTCTGGGTTGTAGTTCATTCCGGATATAGTCAAGCTGACAACCAAGGAGAGCCACCACAATGTGCCACAGAACCAACATGGAGTCAGTTCCCACCTTTCCCCATGTGGGATCTAGAGATTAAATTCAGGTCAGGCTTGGCCGCAAGGCACCTTTATCTGCCGAGCCAATGATCTCACCAGCCCCGATCTGGATGGTGTTTATAGACTTGCTGAAAGTTCACCCGGCAATTCACATCAACCGATAGGGCCCTTGCAGACATTCTTCCTCTCTTTTTCACTACCAACTCCTCCTCCGCTGAAATCCCCATCGGTGTATGCATGTTATGGATCTTTTCCACTGGCACGATCAGTACATTAACCATGCTTTTTAAAAACCTCCCATCTGATAGTTCTAACATCTGAGCAATGTCTGCGTCTGCTCCTGGTGATTATTTTGCTCCTTGGCAGCAAGGCTGTTCCTTGTTTTCTTGTGTCTCAATCTGGGTTATTAGTGGGACTTGTCTGTAAGGTGTTTAGGGCCCCGAGTGGGCATGTATGCCAGCCAGGCCTGTGCTATTTGATGCTGACTTAATCCAGTGAGTGACTGAGGTGAGGTTGGCTTTCCTGGTTGTCCTTCTGCACGGGCTTCAAATTTCTCAAGCATTACTTGTGCTTAGAGATTTATTGTGTGAGATTTATTGGCCTCTCAGATACTATTTAAGGACAGATTCGTGTGCCTCCTGCACCTTCCCTTCACTGGATGCAAGAATCTTCACGTGCCCTACAGCATACTTTCCTGCCCTACCCAAGTAGTCTCAAACTTTTGTTCCCTTGGAAGATCTAGGCAGATAAATTTACAGCAACCAGAGCCTTCTCCAGGTAGGCTTTTAGACTTCCTACTCTGCCCCCAGTCTTTCCCACCAGCACTGGGTGCTGGCGAAAAGCCCAGGGTGGGTGCGAGGTCCCTTTTTTTCGTGACTCCCCGGGGACGAATCCTGGTCCACTTGGTGTGGTTGCATTCTTACCTGTTTGGATGGCATTCCTATTCTCATGTGTATCTAAGGTCTTGGAGGCCCTGCCTCTATAGATTGCTGGCTAAAAGTGTTCCGCCCACAACATTTGTCTGATGAGTTGAAGAAAACAAAATTCATAGATTTATTTATTTATTTTTTTTACAGCGCTGTATGTATAGGAATTCCTCCCTCGACTTTCAAAGTTCCCACACAACCCATAAGCAGCCCCTGACCCCAGCTGTGCCCTCCTCTACCCCTTCGGGTCCTGCAGCACGGGGGTTTGGCGCCAGAAGGAACAAGCCTTGGAAACTGGCCGGGGTTCCGAATGACGTCTAAAAATGAAAGTCCTATTTTGGGTGTGCGCGAACCTAGCTAGTTCTGTTTGGTATCTTAACTCGCACGTCGCAGGCCCCCGCCGAGGCTGCTGGGCGCGCTGCCCTCGCAGCAGGTGACAGTCAGGAGACAGTCCCAGGACACCGTGACTCCGCCAGAGCCTCCGCCTCCTGTTCAGTCTACCCGGGTCAGCAGCAGGGCTCCGCCTGGCGACCAGAGACACCTACGGCTCGGATCACACCCACCAGCCATCCGCGCGAGGCCTCCCGGAGCCCTGAGCCGGGTGTGTTAGGTCTAACGCCTCCCTCTCAGCTTCCAGAAGCGCCGAGGCTAGACCCAGCCGTGGAGAAAGAACGGTGCGGCTCACCACGCGCGTCCCCGCCACCCATGACCGCGCGCACTCACCACCTCCCCGCCGCAAGTCCCACGGCGCCTGCGTGGCCCGCCCACAACACTAGCTCCGCCCCAAGGCGCCTGCGCGGCCCCGCCCTAGATCCGCCGAGGCCCCGCCCTCGGCCTATAGGGTCTGCGCAGTCCCGCCCCGCAGAGCGGGTGTGAGCCTGCTGAGGCCTCACCCTCTGCACTACCCTAAACCCGGGCTCGCCTCAGGGCGCCTACCCGACTCCACCCAGTCCCGGCCTCCGAACTCAAGATTAGTCTTGGAGCGTCCTTGTCCGGGTAGAGCTTCACCCGGCGCTTCCGTTTCCGCTGCAGATGTCTATAGAGGTTGTGGATCGCTGCTTGAGGGCTGTCTGGGCTTCTTCGGGACAAAGCGTGCTGAAGACGGACAAAAATAAACAAAAACCGATCCTCCCCAAGTGTTGCTTGGTGAACCAGTGAATTTATTGGGGTTGTTTACAGGGCTAATGGTGGCTCAACATTGAAAAGCCTACCCAATGGGGGTGATGACTTGCCGGCACGACTTTTCACCTGTCTCTCGCAGCAGTTGCTAACTTTAACTTTGGGAAGGGGCTTTGAGGGTACTCTTTGTTTGTTTTGGGTTTGGTTTTGGTATTTCGAGACAGGGTTTCTCTGTATCACAGAGCCCTGGCTGTCCTGGAACTCCTGGTTTTGTAAACCAGGCTGGCCTCGAACTCACAGAGATCGCCTGCCTCTGTCTCTCGAGTCCTGGGATTAAAGGCATGCGCCACCAACGCCCAGCATGGATATTTTTAAAGTAAAAGTTTGGTGAGTTTTCTGATTCTTGTACATCCTCCTCTGCCTCCGGGAGAGAATGCTTCCATCTCCAGGAAGGGACTGTGTAACTTCTTTCTGTGACTCTTATTTCTCCACTTTGTGGGTAATGCCCCCGGAACCTTGGAAGGGGTTACATAGAAGTCTCCTAACTTTCTTGCATTTACGATTGGGCATTGGACGGCTATGGCGCAGGAATAGGTATTTATTTCCAGTTGTTTGACTGGTTTTGAGTAACTCCTCAGTAACTACCACTGCAAAAAGAACAGCAGCAGTCATCTATGGGTTAAGAAACACAAGCGTTGGGGTTAGCTCAGTGGTAGAGCGCTTGCCTAGCAAGCGCAAGGCCCTGGGTTCGGTCCTCAGCCCTGGGGGGGAGGGGGGAACAAGCCTTTAGAAGGCAGGTTCACAGGCATGTCTGTTCACTTAACAAAACAATAGTAGCACTCTCCCCACCGGAGCCTACGACCACCAGCCACAAGTTTTTGCCCAGGTTTATGGAGCCAAACATGGGTTTCCTCCTGGGGAGCCTTAAATCCCATCAGAAAGTGTTGTCCACATCCATACCAGTTTACCACTTGTGCACCAGCAGACATACCTTGCCTGGCATGGTCATGTAATGGAATCCACAACCAAACAGGACTACTGGCAATAATTCCTCCTCAGCAATTTAGCTCCCCTTCAGCTTTAGCCCGATCACTCCGTGTCCTGCAGTATGTGAGTGTTTTCCTCTAATTTTAACATGCAACCGCCATTAGTGGAAATTGCCTTTCTGGTTTCTGGGACGTCAAGGATTTCTTTGGCTAGCAACTTGTAGAGCCATAACCTGCTCTATCGACCATCTTACCGCGCTGGGAATGTTTCTCTACCCGTGCGTGCAAGGTGCTTTCTTTACAGTTGTTTTATTGTTCTTCCAGATGTGTCTCCAAGGCACTCGATGGCTAGCAGGACATCATAGATGTAATAAAACCCTCTTACAGGGGTTGGGGATTTAGCTCAGTGGTAGAGAGCTTGCCTAGCAAGCACAAGGCCCTGGGTTTGGTCCTCAGCTCCAGGAAAACAAAACAACAACAACAACAACAAAACCCCTCTTACAGAAGATGGGCAGAATCTCTTGAGTACCTGCCATTCCAAGCAAGTACCAGTTGAGCTTGAGATTAAGCAGCAGAAGGAAGTCTATAACAAAGCCATTGGCAACGTACAGTACAACACAAAACAACTGAACTATTGAGTGCTCAGCCCCAATGGGACACCTGTATCGCTCCCACCCCCAACAAGGCTCAGCGAACATCTCAGAAGAGGGGTCAGGCGGATGGTGGTGGCGCAAGCCTTTAATCCCAGCACTCAGGAGACAGAAGCAGGCGGATCTCTGTGAGTTCGAGACTAGCCTGGTCTCCAAAGCGAGTTCCAAGAAAGGCACAAAGCTACACAGAGAAACCCTGTCTGGAAAAAAAAACAAAAAAAAAAAAAAAAAAAAAAGAAGAGGGGTCAGAGACAGCATAAGAGCAGAGGGACATTGTGAAAGCCTGTCTTTGGAGCATGACATTGCTTTTGGTCTCATGAGTTCACAGCAGGTCACCTGTACAAACCTACATAATAAGACCAAGCCAGTCAACATTCCAGCATGGATGGGGGAGGGACTCAGGTGGCACCACCTTATCTGAGCAGTTACTGGCCACTGACGGCTATTGGGGAAAGAGGAGTCATGTTTCTTTGGGGGGGGGGGTGGCCACTTATAGGTTGCTCATGATCCTAAACCCATCCAGAGTAGGCAGGATTCTGGAAGATGATGATGATGATGGTGATGGTGGTGGTGGTGGCGCCATGGAGGTTGGAAGATGAAGTGTTGGGTGAGTACAGAGGGAGTGGAAGGGATTGGTGGAGTGGATAGATTCAAGGTGTATTTTATCCTTGTATGCAGTTGACCTAGAACAAATTCTAAAATAAAGCTGAATATGGTAATACAAGCCTTTCATCCCAGCACCGGGGAAGCAGAGGCAGGCAGATCTCTGTGAGTTCCAATGTCACCCTGGTCTAAATAGTGAGTTCATGACAGCCAGTGCTATGTAGTGAGGTCCTGTCTCCAAAAAAAGTATAGAGTTCTGTCCAGGTGAGTCTTAAAAGTCACAGGATGCTGATGTGAGTCTAATGTGGCCATAGCCTCATTTATGTGTTTTCCTTTTCTGGCCCTTACCTTTGAAGGCAGCCACATAGATGCCTTGATCCCTTACACAGAAATCACTGCACAGGTCACAGAAGAAATCTCGAATTTAATTCATATAAAACTTAAAGTGGTGTCAGCATAAAGGCACATGCTTCTGAGTAACAATATAACAGCTGTTAGCCCTTGTTCTCCTTGAACAGGAAACCTCATTTCCTTACTCCTAAATCATCCACCAAGTCATAAATATAATAACCAAATGCCCAAGTCATCAGACACATACTGTTATATTCAGTACATAGAATGTCTACCATACTTCCACATGGACCTTTGTGCACCTTTGTTGGAAATGGTTGTGTCTCTTGGTCAGGGAATGTTACCAGGTGCACCAGAAATGCTTAGCCTGAGGGAATTAAGTGGGAAGCTTCAGATCCCTGTCCCCTGCTCTCATCTCTACATTCTCAAACTCTAAAGTCAGTCCTGGAACTCTCCTGCAGGACCCCTCTATCCCTGGCCTGCAGGAAAGCTGGAGGAGAGAGACTTCCCAGGCATGGTCTGCAAAGGAGACTCTCAGGAAGGCTGGCCAATTTGTTTCTGCTTAGAGGTGGCTGGCCTGAGGCTAAATCCACACCGGGACCTGGCCACCTCTTTCCCTTGAAGGTGGGTCTCAAAATCAGTGGCTGTCACTCCTCCACACTGCTGCAGGCTCCCAGGAAAGGAGTCACTGAATCCCATCCAGAGGCAATCCCACCTTGCCATCCTCTTCGCTCCCCAATATTCCCCTGTTCATATATTCTTATTCCCAGGAGCAGTGCCCAGAGTGGGGATACTTCAGAAGTGGAGACGTGCATGACTGAACCATCCAACATTCTCCAGACCCCTTAACAAACATACTTAATGTTTGGAGACACTCTTGCTTGTGGCCCTTCCAATCCTCACCAGTCAGACAACAAGGTAAACCATTTTCTTCCCATTGATGTTCCTGGTCTTCAGCCCCAGGAACCTGCGACTGTTCTTCTCTGGCTGCCCATACATCATGTCGACAAAGAATTCGGATTGGTCTTTGTTCCTAGATCGGGAGGTGAGAAAGTCAAACCCAGATCTTAGCTTATTACACAGATAGGTTATTGCCTCTGCCTCATCTGATGGCTCCTCATACACAGGCTGCTTCATCTCATCGTAGGCAGACAGAATCACTGCCTGAAACAAGTTGATGAAAATACAAATCATCACCAACATAAAAGATGACAGAAACAGGACCCCAAGAACCCTGTTGCTGGAAAATTCTGTGTTCTGAAAGGCTGACACGCAGTAGGAGAAGATGGTTTGGGTGGCGTGGATCATGTTGCTATAACTCCATTCATGCTGACCGAACACCAGGTACCCAAAAGCTACGTACATGAAGGAATACATAGATACCATCAAGGCCATGTGGCAGATGCCGGGAAGGGCAGCCATGATGGTCTTCTGAGCCAGGCGCACATTATAGAAGAATCTAGAATACCTGAGTGTCTTCAGGATAGTTAGAAATAGCAAGAAAGCCAAGATGATCCTCATGAGTTGGTCAACTCGAGAAACAGCATGGAAGGGGATGAAGGCTTCGGGGTCACTCAGGTAAAGCCGGACCATGCTGGTAGCCAGGAAGTGCTTCTGGAGGAAGAGCACTATCAGCAGAGTAAACATGCACTTCAGAGCCAAGTTGAGCAGGTTGTATACACTTCTTAAGTAGGAAGCTCTTTCTTGCGTGATGACATAGACCTCGTCCACAACATAGGCGCAGAAGAAGATGAGTATGGCTATGTACAGGTAGATTTCTGCCGAAGTTTCTCTGTTGAAATCAGCCAGTGAGAAGGAGTACACAGAGAGGCTGGAGTTGATGATACCTAAGGGAGAGACTTCAAATACAACTGAAATGCTACACATCAGACTGGCATCTGGATTCAGGGTGGTTAATTCCACAATCACTGCCCATGTCATCTCATCAAGCCAATTCTTCCCCTCGAGTTCCTTGAGCCTCAGTGTGGAATTAAACATCTGCTGTTCTGGAAAGAAATAGAATGTGTAGCCTCCAGATCCATAGGTGTTTAACACACCATAGGAATGATACACCCATTTCTTCCCGGGAGGCTTGTAAGTAAACCCATTGCTGCTTTGGTCTGTGGACCGCTTGCCAGCCTTATTCCAAACACTGGAATAGTGTTTCGTGTCTTCTGGGTCAATGCCAAACTGTGGGTGACAATGGATTTCTCCTGCAATGCTTCTCTGCACAAACTTCTTGGCCAACAGACACGTTTTGTTGCTAGGCTTGGCCCTCACTTGCCTCATGAGTGGAAGGCCAAGGATTTTGGATGAGCTGTCTGGAAGGAATGTTGGGTTCAGGTCATTGTGTAACAAAGGCAGGAGCACTCTGTTGAGCCATGTGTAGATATCTCCCAGCTTCATCACAGTGGCAAGATCCACGGAGAACTGATGGCGAATGAACTGGTTATAATAGAAGCTGTCATTATGGCGCAATGAGACAATGAGCAGTAGGAGAAGGGTCAGGAATATGAAGTGAGTCGCAAGGTAGCTCAGGAACAAAAGGGACCTCCTCTTGATCCTCTTCCTCCTCCTGAGTATTTGTATTTTGTCCTCGGTGATGGGCTGGTATATGCTCGAGCCTCGGAGGTAGTCCATGCCCTCATGGAGCTGCTGCACCTCCTCTGGCGACATCTTTGTCTCCTGCAGTCTGATTTCTGTGTAATGGTACTTGCTGGACCACGAGATGTTTTTGCAGTACTTGGGATTTTTTGTCCTGGTGCCTGACATCAATAGAATCTTGCCTGGTTGGACAAGGAACACAGACTGGCAGAAAGAGCAGAAAGATGCAAAGAGCCATTCTATTGACTTGTTATAGCCGTAAGTCAGGCCGTAAAACACAATAAAGAATGATGATATGCCAGAAGTGGTAAACACCAAAAACCAGGCTACATAAACACACCATCGGGGCAGGATAATCTGGGGCTTGTTTTTAACAGGCTCGGTAGTTTCCAGTTCGGTAGAGGAAGCTTTTGAAGAGGCATCTTCACTGCCTTCTATGTTGTTGTTACTGAAGTTCCTATTGGACTTTTGGGTGTCTGGGGCCATGCTGTCTGCTTCTTTATTCTTCTGGGAGGTTTTAGGGGCCCTCTTTGAAGATTTTGCAGAGGCGGACTTGGCAGCTTTGTTGGAGAGAGCCTCTATTTCATACTTATGCCATTTGTCCAATCGCTCTTTCCAGAAGAGACCTTCCTCTGACATCAGGGGGTGCTTCTGAGGTGCCACCTTGTCTGGATTCACTCGAGGTTTCTTCTGGGAATAGGTGAAGAAAAAGGTTATCAATAATTGCACGGGGATTGTGATTAAGACACTTTCGATTCCTATCATCATGGACCTGATGATACGCCCCTCTCTGGATTCAGTTTGCCCTTTTCTGTTCAGATTAAAAAACATGATATTACAAACGAGAGAGCTTAGCAACATGGCCAAGCAACAGGACAGTCTCTGGAGCCTGTTGAACGGTCTGGGGACGACATCGGTGAAAACAGAGAACCACATGTGGTTTTTCCCCAGCTTATGGCTCAGGTCAATCAGGAAGAAGTCTGTCCTTCTCAGAGGCTCATCCGGGTTGGTGACAGAAAATGTTGCATCCAAGGTGGTGTCCACAGAGAGCCACTTTCGGCACACAAACAGCCAAATTTGTCTGCTGAAGAGATTTTCTACTTTGATTCGACTTAGGTACCAGCTAGGCGCTTTCCCTTCATTGTCATGCCACACTCGGATGGAATGGATGTCCCCCAAGTCATTTTTTGTTGTCAGGAGGAACGTGTTGATGCTTCCTCGGTAAAGAGTTCTAAAATATGGATGGCTTAAACAGTGTACATCACTGGTACTCTCTGTTCCCATAAGCTGGATAAAGACATTGGCTCTGGTTCCAGACCCCAAGCGACTCCCAGTAAAGATGGTAACCAGGTAGCATATGTTATCAAAAGGATCGTTATCGGGCAGTACCACCACATGGTCCCGAAGATACTGGTCCATCACATCCCTGTGCAAGGCCCAGAAAGCCAGAATAACATACAGGATCATAATAAAGATCACAGCCAGGAAGGTGGCAGGGTTTTGGTTAAGGTTTCTAATGACCTTTAGCTGCAGATCCACGGGGTTAGGGACCACGATCACCTTAGCAGTCACAAAGTGGGTGTGCAAATGAAGGTAAGCCAGCCTGATAGAGGCCAGCTGCCGCCGGCTCCGCCCCACATTCCTGCAGACACAGTGTACTTTTCTCCATGTGGTCTTCTCGCCCAGCACACAGGTACCTTCTCGCCAGTCACTCTGAATCCCGTACATGTCCAGACAGTGAACCATGAAGAGAGCGATTCTCACTAGCTTGTTAGTGGGCTTAAAGACAAAGCGAGGTGCCTGCAGGACCATGGAAATGTTATACCTGAATGAATGGTGGCGCTCAGCTATGATTCGGAGCAGGGATGAGGGCAGACAAACCACACGGGCCTCCTTGATTGGACAGCTTGAGTCAAACCAGCCGCTCCACTTGACAATGGGAGGGATGTCATGAGGTACAAGGAAAGTGCCAACCAGATTGGTGGGGGTGACCTGACTGCCTGCATATATCAAGGCCTTGAACAACACCGTCACTTTTGTGACAATGTGGATCAGTACCTCTCCAGTTCCTCTGCTGTCCACCTCAAAGCTAATTCCACCTGTTGTTATCTTTGAGAACCCAGCACTGTCAATGCCTGGTCCCACCATAAGGTTAAAACTCGCAAAGGTCAAATCTTTTCTGACAACGTACACTTCTGCTACATCGGGTGTGATCTCTATGACACTACCGTTATCTGTGGCTCCTGTCACTCTGAATCCTACCACATCTGCAGAAATGTTTTCTGGGAAAGTTAACCAAGGAAAGGGGTCATCGGTGAACTCACAATACATCATCGAAACTGGAGCGTTTGAAGGCAGACTGGGAACCCTGCTTGCATTCAGTGTTGCATGCAGGCAGTTTGGGCAACGTGTCTCATTTCTGAAGACCTTAGCAACATGGGACTTTTCAGCTTTCTCCACATACATGTTGAAGTTGCTGGTCCTCATTACAGTGGTTTCGCTCCCTGGCACCTTGTTAGCCAGTATTGTGTCTGATAGGGCTTCGACCACATAGAAAGGATCATGGAACACGTAGTAGGGATTAATCAGCTTAAGAATGTTAGACAGACTGGCTAGGATGCCAGTGCCCACAATTTCAATGTGCCGGGAGTGAGAATATTTGTTCCTGTGTTGGTACACTTGCAGGGCTTGGTTTGCTTGCCACAGTCGTAATGTGGCGCCCTCTGAAACTGCTTGACTAGAGCCAGAGGCTTCCTGGGTTAATTTGGTAATCACCATCACCACCTGGCAGATCTCATCTAGGGTGCTGATGGCAGGCACAAAAGACTGATTGACAAGGTGTTCCAGGAGATGGGCTCTATCACTTTGGAGTTCCAACTCCCATTTTATATTATTCAAGACAGAAGCCACCACATATATTAAGTAGCTTGCGGGTAGCCAGTCCTGCTTTTGAAACAAAGTAGAGAGTGGTGACTTTGGTTCTGTGGTGAAATTGAACAGCTGTTGTAAAATGGTCTTTGAGGAGTCCCTGACAGTAGGCACCTGTACAGTGGCATGCAAAGTCACCTGAGAAAAGGTCCCTAGTGAGTCATAGACCTGAGCATACAGCTTCAAACTGTAGTGATTTGACATCACACCCACAGGAAGAAAAAAGGCGGGCGTTGTGGACTGTGTCCCTAAATACGCGATGGTCCCTAGTGTCTTCTCTTCTACTGAACTGATTTCGCCAATGCTGTCCATCTCAGCTACTATTATTTTATACACAAGGGGGAGGTTCTTATCCTTAAAGTCGCTACATTCAACAACAAATTTAGTAACCATTGAAATCCCTTTAACTGGATCGATCTTGCACTTGCCAACTTGAGGGCCATGGTTAACGAGAAAGGGATGTCTCAAATTCAAGGTTGTCCCACTCCAAGATAACAGATACAGAGAAACCCAAAACCCGTTTTCCAAAAAATTCCTGAAGGCGAATGCTTTTATAGATAAATAAGCCCCATTCCTCCCAGTGACAGCTTGCCCTGCCCAGTCAAATATCACTTCGTGGCCTGATCGAGACAAAATGGACCACCTATAGAGATCCTGGCTGGTACAACCTGTGCAATCCAGAAACAGAGAGAATCTGTCTGACACGACTAACGAGGGGCCACAATTTTCAATGCATGAAATGTGCGCCTTGGGTGGAAGTCCTCTGAGTACCTGTACAGTCTTATCAGAAAATGCGGTTCTGTTTTGTTTCCGGACTACCATTCTGAAGTAATACACACCGTTGCCCCTGAGAGTTTCTGGCGGAATGGTTAATACAGGGCCCACTGCCCAAGGCCAGTTCAATGTATCCTGCTCTGGGTGACAGACATCCTGGGTGGTCACTGCTATGTAGTTGCCACCATAGTATCTAGGATTTGTGGTACAGTACCAAAAAAAATGGAGTCCCGCCGTGGGGATGTCTGCCTCTGGGTCAGAGGACATGGTTCCGTTCAGAATTAGTTCATCGGAGAAATTCACAATCATGTTGGTGGCGCTGGGAAGAAGAACCGCCTTCAGGGGACGTTTTTTAACCCAAATGTAGATAATATCCGAGTCTGTCAGCGGAGGCAAGGTGGGATCCCACCTGATGATGGACAGCGTGAAGTTAAACACATACACCCCGTAAGGCAGGGCTGATTTGGGGATGTGGATGGAGGAAAACTTCATCACCCGCACACGTGGCAGGTGCACAGGTTGGTTCCAGTCAGGTGTGTCGTTCACAGAGGCCACCACAAAGTACAGCCAGCTCTTGCGAATGACCATGGCTTCAGGGCAGTCCCAAGACATGGTGACGTTGAGGGTGACTTCCTCTTTCCTGCTCAGGATAAGGGGAGCGTGCTTGCTTTTCCTGTTGATCTTCACCGGCTGCATGGCACAGGGGGCCCTCTGGCAGGACACCGTTGCCTTGGAGGCTGCAGGGTCCGAGGAGTTGGCTTTCAGGAGGACGCGTGCAGCTGCGCCCGAGGGACACCTACGGGGCAGCGTAGGGCGGGCGCCGCGCGGGGCGGTGCGCGGGGACAGGCCACCGGTGCCACCGCCCCGGACGCTGCTCTCCGCGCCCTGCCCCAGCCCCGGGGCTCCCTTGAGCATGCCCGGCCGTCCGCGAGGGCCAGGGGATGGCCGCAGGCGACCCAGACCTAGGCCCAGGCCCAGGCCCAGGAGAAGCAGCACGGGGCCCGGCCACATGGCTCCCCCCCAGGAGCTGCGGGGCCGCGGGGGCGCAACGGCCGTGACGCTGGGCTGGGCCGCCCGCGAGCGCACCGGGAGGGGCTGGGCGCGCAGCCGGCCGCGGGGGCAGCTCCGCCGCTCTGGAATAAGACGGTCCACCAAGCGTCTGGGACTCGACACCACAAGGCAGTGAGTTTCCAGGGGCAGTGGATGCTCAGGAACTGTGGGTTTTCAAGACAGTGGATTTCCAGGGCTTAGTGAGTTTCAGGGACAGTGGGTCCCCAGGGGCGATGGGTCCCAAAGGGCAGTGGGTTCCCAGGAACAGTGGGGTCTCAAGACCATCAAAGGTCTCAGGACCAAGGAGAACCACAGAACAACTGCGGAGCCGTGGGAAGTCACAGAGCAGTGTGTTTCCAGGGGAAGAGGATCTCGGGGAGTCTCAGGACCAAGGAGGATCACAGGGCACTGGGGCGTTAAGGACAGTGGCATTTCCAGAAAGGCAGAGGCATAGGTCACTATGAGCTGGGCAGCAGCCTGGCCCAAGACCGCTTCCTGCTGCCTCTTTTCTTCTCACACTGGTGTAGGCTCCAGGATCAGGGCTTGCTAAATGAGGTTAATCCCCGCTCCCCACCCCCACCTCTTTTCTTTTTAAAACTGAACACACCAAAAAAAAAAAAAAAAAGCTTCTTAGCAGAAATTCCGCTCCCACGGGAAAACCAGTTCCAAAATACTGTAATCAGAAGGGCCTTGCCAGCGCCTCAGCCTACTCTGGGGGACATTTGACACCTGCTTTTGTTTTGATTTGTTTCTTTCCTCCACTTTTAAATGTATTGTTTATTCACTTGTTTGCTTGTTTGTTTTAGACAGCGTCTTCCCAAGAACCAACTGGCGATCCTCCTGCCTCAGCCTCCTCAGTGCTAGGATCACAGGAGTTTACCATCAAACCTAGCTAAAAATAACTATGTGATTTAGGAGGGGGAAGGTTATTGGCGATAAAACTTAGGGTCTCCAGGAATGGTAGTTAAGGGCTGTATTCCTCCTTCCTTCCTCCCTTCCTTCTTTCCTTCCTTCCTTCCTTCCTTCCTTCCTTCCTCCCTTCCTTCCTCCTCCTCCCCACTCCCCCTCCTTCCCCTCCCCCACTCCTTCACCTCTTCCTTCTCCTCCTCCAAATAAAACCAGTGCTTGGGCCTTGCAGTAAGTAGCATTTGTTCCAGCTGCATTGTTACAACTCTGTCATCCCTCTCCTCTAGGAACTCAAGGCCTTTCTGCTACTGGACTTGACAACATCGTTTCCTCTGCCTGGAATGTTCTCTTTGTGTTATCTAGTGGCTGCTCCTTATTGGGCTTCTGATCTCAGCTCAGCATTGTTGTTTGGAGCAATTATTCTGGCCAAAAGAACCATGCCATCTGTGATTGCTAATCTTTGTTGTCAACTTGACTCATGTGGGAGAGGGAAGCTCAACTGAGGAATAGCTTCCATCAGACTGCTCTATGGGGCATTTTCTCCATTGCTAATGGATGTAGTAAAGGGCCCAGCACTGTACTTGGGCAGACAGGCCAGGAAGGAACACTCCTCTGTGGTCTTTGCCCGAGTTCCTGCTCTGACTTTCCTCAGTGATGGACTGGGATGTGGGAGTGTCAACCAAATAACCTGCCTCTGTCCTGGTGTTTATCACAGCAACAGAAGTGTCTCCAATGTTCTTCTCCTGCTGTGAAGCTCCTTGACCAAGGCGACTTGGAGAAAAGCACTTACTGGGGGCTTCCTGTTTCAAAGAGTCCATGGCCACCATGGCGGGAAGCATTGCAGCAGGAAGTCAAGCATGGTGCTGGAGCAGTAGCTGAGAGATTATATCTGAACCATGAGCATGAGGCAGAGAGAGAGTTAACTGGGAATGGAATGGGCTTCTGAAACCTCAAAGCTCACCCTCCAGTGACACACCTCTTCCAACAAGGCCACACTCCCTAATCCTTCCCAAACAGTTCTACCAACTGGGAACCAAGTATTCAAATAGATGCGCCTATGGCGGCCATCCTCATTCAACAACCACACCTAAGCACTCATTGACTATGTCAGCAGACTGTCTTGTTCCACTGCACTGAAGATCTGAAAGGACACTTCCTTGATAGGAGCCAAGTCTTCTATTAAATGTAAACTTGAGCTAGAGAGATGGCTCAGCAGTTAAAAGCACTAGCTGTTCTTCCAGAGGACCCAGGTTTGATTCCCAGCACCCACATGGCAGCTAGCAGTTGTCTATAATTCTAGTTCCTGGGGGTCTAAAACTCCTCTTCTGGACTCTACACAAGGCATGCTATATACTAGGTATACACATTTACACTCAGGTGAAACCATCACACACATAAAGTTACTCAGCAGGCCACAATCTGGATTTTGTTCTGTTTGGAGACAGGGTCTCACTGTGTAGCCCATGCTAGCCTAAACTTGTCATCTCCTGCCTGAGCCTCCCTCATGCTGGGATCACAGGCAGAAGCCACTACGTCTGACTTTTTCACTTTTCCCTTCCCTGTTTCTTCTCCTTCCTCCTCCTCTTCCTTCTGCTGTGTTTATTGTTTTTGTTTTGTTTTGAGGTAGGGATTGCAGCTTTAGTTATCCTGGAACTCTTGGCCCTGAACTCAGAGATCCACCTTCTTCTGCCTCCCCTATTTCTGCTGAACTTTCCATTAGTAAATGTAAATGACAAATGGGGGGCCGAGACCAGCCAGCTATGAGCCAACAGAGCGTCTGGTGGGGCCACTGCCTGACCTCCACAGGCCAAGCAAGGAGAAAGACTCCCACGCTGACCATCTGTCAAACCTTACTGCTCCATGCTCAGGGCTTCCTTTGCTCTCTGGAGACTGAAAGGTTCCACCCACCCCACCAGGGACAACCCTTCCCAATGCTTTCCTTCTGTTGCTGATTCTATTTATTTATTTATTTATTTATTTATTTATTTATTTATTTATTTATTTACAATGCCTTTCTTCTGTTGCTGATTCTATTTATTTATTTATTTATTTATTTATTTATTTATTTATTTATTTATTTATTAGACAGGATCTTACTGTGTAGTCCTGGCTCATCTGGAATTTGCTTTGTAGACAAGGCTGGCCTTGAACTCAGATATGCTTGCCCCTGGCTCCTGAGTGTTATGAACCTGTTCCTGTAAGTTGTACTCTGAGCTCCAGGTGTGTCATGGTGCACGTACACCACAGGTAATAAAAATTTTTCAAAATTCTTTTGATTTAGAGATTTCTGTTTATATTTGTATGTGGAGGTGGGGACTGAATCCAGGGCCTCAAATATTAGGAAAGGAGTCTGCCACTGAGCTACAGTCCAAGCTTTAAGATGTGCTTTAAATGGGAAAAGACAATACAGAATTTTTTTTTTTTTTTTTGGTTTTGGTTTTGGTTTTTCAAGACAGTTTCTCTGTGTTGTCCTGGCTGTCCTGGAACTCACTCTGCAGACCAGGCTGGTCTTGAACTCACAGAGATCTATTGGTGAAATTATAAAGGTCACTCCAACGTAGTTAAAAGGTAGATTTATTTTGTGGGGCAACTTACAAGTGAAGGGATAGGTCCAGGAACTAAGAGAGCCCGAGCATCCAGATCTTGGGTCTTCAGGTTCCTCTTTTGGCCGCTCCTTATAGGCATGACAGTTACCGAAGCCTCAATGGGGGCTGGAACTTCAAGATCAAAGCTGGAATGGCTACCCACTACAGAGATCTACCTGATTCTTCCTCTATAGTGTTGGAATTAAAGGCATGAACCACCATCATCTGGCCATTTTGTTAAATATTGTCTCACTGTGTGGTCATGGGAGGCCCATAACTCATTTTGTAATGTAGTAGGACAGGCCCATAGGAGAACGTAGCTGCCAGTTTGGGCCCCGCAAAATCTGAAAAGGAGAATGTTACTGTCAGTTTGGGTCCTGCCAAATCTGTCAGAGAGGAGGCAGCTGTCATGAAGTCATGTGCTGCCACCCCCTCCGCTCCACCACCACCACTGGCAGCTACCCCTCCACTGCAGTATTCTTGCGGCAATTTACCCCAATACCAGCCTGCCTCAGGAGGTGGCTACTCTCCCAGGGTGACAGGTGTCTTGCAACACTCACAGCCTGTGCCACAGTCAGTCCGTAGGCCCATAGAAGCGTTCCTAGTCAATAAGGGCCCAAATGCCGATGCCCGGCCCTGGATTCCCACACTCATAGCTGATCTCCCCATTATCTGGAATGCAGCCAATGAGTCAGACTCAGATTTCCCCCACTTACAACTGGTCTTGCTCAATGGTCGATGCAGTTACAAACATATTTCCATTGGTACCATTTGCTTAAAGCTGTGTTGGAGCCTGCAGTCTTTCTCAGTTGGAGATTAGTCTATGATGATTCTGTGATGATCAGGCAGAATCCCAGGCCTGGACAAATATCTTGCTTAACGTCCCAGTGACCTATGATATGCTCACAGGGCATGGGGAATATGTCCACCCTGTGCACCAGGCACAGACAGTTTTGAATGCCTATTTTCAACAAGTCTGAGACCTGGCCCTCAAGGCCCTACAAGCCTGGCCTAAAAGCACTAGGTGTCTCTACCAAGGAACATGCCCCTGCCCCTGGTGAGATGGAGAGATCCTATCTCCTTCCAATGGCAACCCGTGGAAGAGGGTATGCTTGTGTTTTTCCTCAAGAGTGCCACTGTGCCAATATGAGTCCCAGGAAGAGATGTGTGCTTGGCCATAGATCAGCCTGCTTCCACCAAGGAGAAAATCACCCAGGATGGGTGATGTATATACTCCCCTTTGTTGCTCTCGTTGCCCCTCTAAAGGCTGGAGACTTGTGGAGCCTTGATTTTCCTCATTTTGTAATGACACATTTGAAATGAGGAACATTAGTTTATCAGGCCTGGAGCTAGCTAAATACATTAAGGGCCCATGGTCAGCTAAGTTTCTATATTATCCATTACAGCTAACACATGACATTTTCCAATTAAATCACACAAGAGCACAGGTTATGGCCTTTGACTCTTTATTTTTTAAAGGTTTGGCATGATATAAAGAGACTGTTTGATCCCTCCTGGATTTCACTTATTTGACTGGCAGGCTGGTACTTTTGATCTTCTCCTTTTTAAGTGTCTCCTACAGCACATCCAATAAAAACAGGTGGCCAATAAGATGACGCTATAGGTGTTAATGGCTCTTAGACATCCAACTCATAGCCCTCCACAGGAGGTTATGCGTGCCTGGCTTTCTGAAATTCAAAAGGCTACTGCCTGACATTCCCCACCCAGGGTGACTCCCCAGGGATGGACTCTCTTCGAGGGCTGGCAATCAAAGAAGGGTAAGAGCTTGTTTGGCAAGCCATCCTAAGACAGGCACAGTCCTGCTGCTGAGCAACCCCCCCCCCCCAAAGAACTCCAACTCCCACTGAGTTGTAATAAAATAAAAGGGTGGATATGTAGTAGGACAGGCCAAAAGGGTGAAGGAAATCGGCTCAGATCAATTGCCAAGGCATGCAATTAACATACTCCTTACCAGCCAACCTGGAGTCTGCCTGAGGGCTTAGCAACAGGAGCTGTCAGAGTTCCTAGTGGCTGTCAGAGTTCCTGATCATGTGGAGTCTGCCTGAGAGCCTAGCAACAGTCACTGTCAGAGTTCCTGATTAATGTCAGAGTTTCTGATTATGCCAGCCAATGAGGGACGGGAGGAGGGTATATAAGGCCTTCCCTGTTATTGAATAAATGAGTTTGTTATTTGCATTCAATGAACTCCTGGTGTTTGTGTCTTTGATGCTGTGCCTTCTTACCCCCTCACCAGAGGGAGCCGGTAGAATCCAAGCAACAATGTAAAACAAGCTGGTCTTGACAAAACAGGGCAGGACACTCTTAGTGGCTGGAGCAGACAATGGCTTGAGTCAGGAGGACTAAGGGACGAGAACGTGAGAGCCAGAGAACTGGAGAAAAGTCACACACACAAAGAACTCTGGAAAATTCTGTGGAATCTCAATAGGCAGCTATACAGCAGCAGCACACCGTGCAGGGTGAGAAGCCTGAGGTCAAGAGAAGCAACTGTTGTGGAATATTAGTTGAAGGTGTGTTACTGTGCCTATCTAATACACCTGATTGGTCTAATAAAGAGCTAAATGGCCGGTAGCTAGGCAGGAGAGAGACATAGGCAGGGCTGCCAGGCAGAGAGAAGAAATAGAAGAATGTGGGAGGAGGGGCAAGGAAAAGAGGAGAGGAGAACGCCAGGGGCCAGCTACACAGTGACACAGCCAGACAGAGTAAACTAAGAAAAAGATAAGTGGTTGGGGATTTAGCTCAGTGGTAGAGCACTTGCCTAGCAAGCGCAAGGCCCTGGGTTCAGTCCTCAGCTCTGAAAAAAAGAAAAGATAAAGATATACAGAAATAGAGAAAGGTTGAAAACCCAGAAGCAAAAGGTAGATGGGATAACTTTTTTAAGATGGGATAATTTAAGTTAAGAAAAGCTGGATAGAAATAAGCCAAGCTAATGCAAAGCATTCATAAAAAAGAATTAAGTCTCTACATGTGTGTTTATTGAAGAGATGGGTGGCAGGCCCCCAAAGAGAAAAGAGTTTATATAAAAAAAAAAAAAACCTACAAGAAATTAGTGGGGAACAAGGGCTGGGAAAGCCCATTCCACCCAGCTTGAGTGAATGGAACAAACTAACAGGATGCTTAGAAGAAAGCTACCTGGGCAAACCCCACACCAGTGACGGGGCTAGGCCATTCCAGACAACACCCTTCTAGACCATCAGTCAGAGGTGAAAAAGGCCAGCATGGAGCAGGCTGGTCTGCACATTCACTGGTTGCCAAGCTCAGCCCCTTAAGGAAAACACAATCCAGATGGTTACAAACAAGGACCCACAGAAGTAGAACCACCAATACCATCCCAACAGACCCACAAAGCTCTAACCACCCAGGCGACAAATTAAAAGCCACAGCTCCAGACGTAATGACACTGAAGACAACAGGGAGCAAGAAGCAACCCAGGAGTGATGTCGACCCTCAAGAAGATGGACACACCAAGTGGGCAGCTGGGCTCACCACAAGAAGAATGGACACACCAAGTGGGCAGCTGTGGCTCACCACAAGAAGAATGGACACACCAAGTGGGCAGTTATGTCTCACCACAAGAAGAATGGACACACCAAGTGGGCAGGACAGTACGCCTTGGACAGAATGTCAGAGCTCAGTGAAAACAGCGCCAGCTACACTGGTTACCTCCCCAAATCTTAAAAACCACCAAACGTATCTAGGACTTACCAACAGAAAACTGGGGGACTTTAAATGGGTTTGGAGGGGTAGACGCAGCCTCTGGCTTGCGGTTCAGATTCGAGTCCCGCCGTTTTACACTGCCAGTTTTATTCAACTGAGACGATGCCAGGGTGTCAGGGTCCAGTCTCGGTCCTCTCTGTTCTGGAGTCTGGGGTGGTTGGCTGACCGGATTCAGGAAGGAGGCCTTGGGCTGCTCTGCCATTGTCTGGGCAGCATTAGCCCTTCTGGCTTGTCTGAAAGACCCCCTGGCAGGGGCTGTTGGCGGAGCCTGGTGCAGAGTGGCGGGGCCTATTTTGCCCGGTTTGCTGGTGTTGGGCAGAGGCCGAGAGCTGCTAGCGGGAATGTTTGAATGACACTTTAACACACCACACACACACACACACACACACACACACAAGGTTTGACACCTCTAGACTATCTACTTAACATCAGACACTGACATGGGGATGCCTGCCAGGGAAGAACCTCAGCAGTTGCAGGGGTCTGAAGGACAGGCTACCTGGAAGGCACAGTAACGACTCAGAGACAATGTTTGTACAAGCTGACAGGTCACTTCGGGCTTCTGCAGTTGCTAAGTAGCTTCTGCTACAGCTTCTGCATTTACCCTGGTAACCTCAGACTTTTATTACCATAAGCAAGGGGAAACAAAAAAGGGGGGGGGGGAGGAATCACCCAATACAAAATATTCTCATGATTCCAAAGGTTATTCTTAAAAAATCACCAATACATTCTTCATCATCTTTAATTAAACACAGGAACTATCCCAGACTTATCACCAAAGCAAGCACAATCTATTTTTATTATTAATGATTATCCAATCTTCTGAGCACTTGACTTACAAGCTAGCAGCATGCAATTTTGCAAAAAAAGGTAAAAATGAGAACAGTGGTCAATGTACCAGACAGTCATTTCCCTCTCACACAGCCTGCTCTGACCTCAAGACCCCCACAGCCACCTAAGTTCCTCCTCGGCCCTCTGCAAACACCAAGCCCTGTGACTGGTGGGCTACAATGATCTCAGATAAGAAGTCTGTCCCTGCAAGTCAGCAACTTCTGTCCTTCTTATCCCAACAATTCCAAGGAAGACCTGATCCAATTCTCAGAGCTTCCAGGAGAGGAAGCTCACCTTTCCTGGCAGCTCTTTTCAATCTAGGAACCCAGTGAAACTTGCAGCAGTCACACCAGCCACTGCCACATTGTCTCCACACTCCTTCAGGAGGAGTAAAAAATATCTGGATTAAAGTTGCCATCTCCCTATCTTGGTGCAGGCCACCATTTTCCTCCTATTCTATGTTCCCACACTTCCAGTTTGTCACCCAAGCTACATGTTACTCCATCCACAGTCTTCAGCCAATACCCTTTAGGGTCTCAAGTTTTACACAATGCCCTTGGAATATCCTCAGAAACTGAATTATTCATCATGGCCAATTTAAGTCCAGTGTGTTGATACACATCATACCATGTGCTATAGTTGACCACACATTCAGTACAGTTTATTCAAGCCTGAAAAGCTTCCCCAGGCTTCATTCAGGTTCTCTCCCATGACCTGCATAACTGCCTTGACCCCAGCCTGGGTGAACATCTCTGTATAATTTCCTGTGAAATTTATTTCATTCCTTTCCTGTATCACAGAAATCACCATTGATCTAGGACCACAGAATATGAAGATCAGATAGAAGAAAAAGACTAGCATTATAAAAAGTAATTCTATGGGGGAGAACATGACATGTGCATGCCATAAAGCATGACCTTGGGACACGTAGGCATTTCTGCCTTGGCCCTCTAGAGGCATGCTAAGCAGAAGATACAGAAGGGAATGCACGGTGGGTTGATGATCCACAATCTCGGGTCCCTCATCTCCAATCACTGCTGGCAGCATGTCAGGCATCTTATATGCCATCCCTGGCAGATGCCCATTAAGTGACCATCAAAGTCAGGACCAGCAGGACACCTAACCTGAGCTGAGTGCTGTCCAATGCTCAGCAGTTACTAAAATGTGTGTGTCCATTCACAAGGTTAAGCTCTCCTTTCTTCACTTCCTTGCTGAGCATACAAAGTGGACAGTCTAGTCACATGTCCTGCGCCACCCTCACGGTAGACGGGAACTCAAGGTGGGAAAATTTAGGACTAGGTTTGGAAACAGAGCAGGGTGTGTGGATAGTAAGGGTAACATCTGCTCAACTAGGAATGGACCCACTGTGTGAGTTAACACAGTGAAGGCTCAAAGTGAAACTTTAGGGAATAATGCTGTAGCCACGTGCATACTGTGTGTTGGCCCCACCAAGGCCCTTCCCACAATCTCCAGAATCTGACCCTATGACTCTACCATATACAACACATGGGGCCAAAGTCCTGTAGCCGCAAGATCCACCCCACAACAACTGGGCAGTAGCAGGTACTTTCCTGATCATGGGCTCATGGCCACAGAGGGGCCCAGGAACACTCCCAGACTCAGAGGAACTTTGCAAGGTCAATAATATCATTTGATTTAAAGGTAAGGAAACAGACTTCTGTTAACCACTGAGTAGCAGTCAGGACTCTAGATCAGGCTGATTCTAGAGCTCAGACTTCTCACATCTGTTCTCACATCTCACCATGCTGGCTACAATGGACATGGCCAGACTCCACAGGCAAACTCCAGAGACACATGCATTCCCTGGCCCCTATACCACTTCACCACTAGATGGCAGCCTTGTCTCGGCAGGCTGAACCCAAGGGCACATGCCAGATGACCCAGGCTGGGCAGGCCTGTTTTAGCACCTGTGGTCCAATGATGTGGATTTATGAGTTGTGTGCCTCCAACCAAAACCACTACCTCCTTACTGAAGGAAGTATTCAGGGGCAGAGGAACAATGAGTCTCTTCCTGCCTAGCCCTCAGCCCTGAGCTATAATTCCATACCACATATGGTGCCCCAGGGTTCGCCTGACTAGTTGACCTGCTCACCTTTGCTTCCTGCTGGAGACACACAGGCACCAGACATGATACTTGAAGCAGACCCTGAGGCAGAGGATGTCCTTGTGAGACTGCCAGTACAGCCTGGTGGTTTTAACAAGGTCTTCTTCAGGCCCAACTGAGAGAAAAGTTGAAAAAAAAAAAAAATCAGCAAGGATTTTGTTACCTCCATACACACACTTAACTCTGCAAAGGTAGGATTTAAAATAATCTTTAGAGACTAGAGAGATGGCTCAGCAGGAAATAGCACTTGTTGCTGTAGCAGAGGACCTGGGTTCCATTCTCAGCACCCTCATGGTGGATCACAACCATCTATCACTCCAGTTTCAGGGGATCTGAGCCCCTCTTCTGACCTCTTTGGGTCCTGGGAACACACATGGTACATAAACATACACTCAGGCAAAACACTCATGCACATAAAATAAAATTTAAAAGTCTTTAAAAATACATATATAATCTTCAGTAACAATTACCTTTACAGAAGAGTTAAGTAGCACAGTTATCCCTCCGTCTCCGAGGAGCACAGCTTTGAGGACCCTGTGGATGCTAGCCTACAAGGGTCCTCCAAATGTAATAGTGTGATAGTTGCCTGGCACCTACACAGACCCACCCAGACTTTAAATCACCTCAGGATGACTCTAATGTTGATGTAAGTCTGGGGAAGCCATGCACTCTCTCAGACAACACTGACCAGGAAAAGCAGTGTGTGCAGTACAGAGGAACTTCCCTTGAACAGTTTCAATCTGACTGGATGAATCCACAGAGGAGGAGCCTATGGACCTGGAAGGGTGACTGTGTCTAGAACATGATGTCAAACCTCTGCTAAGGAATGAGCAGGAGAGCTAGCAGCCATCAAGACTGGGGGGTTCAACCTAGACCCCAAACCAGATGCTGTAGGCGTAGCTTTTGGCGACTCTAACAAATGTTTTGTTTTTTGTTTTTTTTTTTGAGACAGCATTTCTTTGTGTAATTTTGTTGCCTGTCCTGGTTCTCACTCTTTAGACCAGGCTGGCCTCAAACTCACAGAGATCCACCTGGCTCTGTCTCCCGAGTGCTGGGATTAGAGGTATGCACCACCACTGCTCGGCATGATTTCTAATAGGTAGCTCAGAGACCAGAAAGGTGACAACCTCTATGTGAGCTCAGACTATAAAACACAAGACCTCAAGTCTCCCTTAGAGGTTATGAGGGATCAGTGAAAACCAGTTACTGGGAACCAAGTGCTAGCTAGACTCTTATCAACCCTCACAGCCCAAGTGACAAGGCCAGTTCACAGTGAACACTGTCAGGCCTCTCTTTTTGCAACCTAGCCACCTCTTGTGGATTGTTTCCAACTTTCCTTAACTGGTGTGTGTGCACACATGCACAGGAAGACCGGAGGACAACTCCACTTTTATTTAGTTTGGATACAGGGTGTCACTGAGTAGCCCTAGTTGGCCTAGAACCCACTATACAGATCAGCTGCAGAGAACCACCTGCTTCTGCCTCCAAGTGCTTAGGATTAAAGGCATGCAACACTGCCAGGCCCAGACACCTTTTTCTTTTAAGGACAGGGTCTCTCGCTGGCCTGGCACTCACCAAGTAGGCTAGGCTGGCTGACCAGCAATTAAGTCCAATGTATCCAACTGTCTCTGTCTCCCCAGGGCTGAGATTACAAGTGCACACCACCACACGAGGCTTTTAAATGCGAGTCCTAGGATCTAACTTATGTCCACGCAAGCACTCATCAAATGAACTATCACCCCACCAACCTAATCTAATCAAAATACACAAAACTGGCACCTTGTTCCCATGCAGGAAAAGTGGGCAGCCCTGCATTCACCTTGTTAGGAACGGGGAGGGATCGCTTGCCTTCGTCTGGCGACCTAGTAACGGATTCCTGACTCTGAGCTGCAGAGAGGTCTGGCAGCCTGTCCTCGGACTCTGCGGCGCGAGGCCCGGTCCCCCACTCTCTTATACACCCCTGACCACACATTATCCCCAGCTTTTCACTTAAACCTAGCTGGTATCCCACCACGTGTTAAAACGCGGCGCCGGCCCTCGCCGGCCGCTGATTGGCCGGTTTGTACAGGGAGATGCTCTCGGTGCACCTTGGGAATTGTAGTCAGAGTGCTGATGTGAGAAACCAATGCGCACTCACAGGGACTTCACGCCACCGTTTGGGTCTGCTCGGCGCCCGAAACTCCTACCGGAAGTTCCCGTAAGTCTCCTCCCTCCACACACCGGGAGTGCATTTGCGTTCCGGCTGTGGTTATGCTAAGCAACCGGGCCGAGGGGGTGAGGGTGGGATATGGAGGATGGTCAGGCAGCTAGGAAGGAGTTCGTCCGACCTCTACTCTCTTCAGTGCCTGTATTAGCATCCCTGATTTCTCTTGCTTCCGGGCACTCTCTCTGCAGCCTGAGGCCTCGCTCCTGTACTAAGATGTGCTGGCCCTCTCTGCTCCTCCCACCCCCACCCACAACCTTAGATCCTCTGATCTTGGGCTCCCTGTTTCATTAAAGTGGAAAAAGGTGACAATGACAGAGCCAGCCACAGCACTTACGAGCAGTATCAGGAATCTTTGGATAGCAATTAACAGAAAGCTGGCTTCAAGGTCATCTGCTCAAGGAAGTCTAGGGGTGGCCTGGACAGAGAGGCGCAAGGACACTATCAAGTTTGGTTGTCTCCTCTGCAGGTTTTGCTTACCAGTAGGCAAGCTGGCTCTGTTGGGCCCAAATTTTCCCACCCACCAGGGACGGTGACCAGTTCCATGTGACCTGCACTATATTTGGAACTGTAAGGGCCAGACTCTCCTGACTCATACACAATAAGAAAGGTAGAACCACGGTGGCAAGTGACCCATGGTTCAAGCCCCACTCCTTCTGTTAGGTCCCAGCATCTGCAAGTTCACCAACACTTCTCTTTGTATCATATCAATTCATAGTAGAGGATCAGTAAAGTATACCCATAAATTTATAATTCACCATTTACATTTCCTCTAGGCTTTTAAAATATACTTTTATTCCATTTTTCTTGATGTGAATATGTACAGGTATGCGGGTCCTACAGTGGCCAGAAGAGGGTGTCAGATCCCCAGAGGCTGGAGTTACAGGCAGTTGTGAGCTGCCACATGGGTGCTGGGAACTGAACTCTTGTCCTCTAGAAGAGCAGCAATTGCTTTTCACCATGAAGCCTTCTCTTTACACAAGACACACACACACACACACACACACACACACACACACACACACACACACTTTCTCTTTAAATCAGTGACTGTCCTTGGTAGATTCATTCCCTCCTTTATTAAAGCCTATACACTAGTTTTTACAGGCAGCTATTCAGTGGAAGCCATTGAGTAGCTGGGGGATACAGAGCTTACACTTCCTGACCAGAGAGAAATCAGAGCAGAAAGTGGTGTAATAGGTGCTGAGGGCTGTCAGGCAAAGAGAAGGCTTTGTCGCCAGCCCACAGCCAGGGTGAAAGGCTTCTGAAAGAGGGAGGGAGGCTTCTGCTTCCTGGGTAAATCATTATTAATTGAAATCAGGTAATAAAAATAACATGAGGAGCCTCCTCCCTTGGCACCTGTCCCAGACTCCTGGGTAGAGAGACAGTACCACTTAAAATCCTACAGCAATTATACATTTTCTTGACTTGCTGCCCACTCCATTGAAAATTGAAGGAGTAACACATCTCCCAAGGACCCAACCCAAACCTGGCACCTAGGAGATAGACACTCGCAGGTGCCCATTGGAGTGAGTAGTCATAGCAAAGAATTAAATTATTTAAATGCCCAGAATTTTTCCAGGCCTGGGCAGACTGAGCAAAGCTTGGGGGGTTTGGAGACCTCAGTGTCCCCAGGGAGACCTGCCCATCAGTCCATATTGAGTGGGAACTGAAGGGACCTGAGGAACATCTTTGCATTTGCACCTGCCCTTCTGGAGGACAGCATCAAGCCTGCACCAGCCCCTCCAGGAGGATGTCCCTGTCACAGCAGCAGCAGGAGATGGGTTGAAGTCTTGTGGCAGCCATGTCAGGGTTCTGGTTATTTGCCACAGCAGAGCAGCTCTGGGCTCAGGTCTCAGACCTACTCATGCTAGCAGAATCAGAGGTCTGCCAAGGAAGCCACACCCCTCAAGATTCACTTCCATGTGCAGTTTAAGAGAAGCTCCAGTTGGCACCCCCAAATCCCCCCAGGGAGACAGAAGCCATCCTCGCCCTCATCTTTGGGGATGCTGGCAAGTGCAGCAGTCTGGGGCTGACAACCAAAGCCAATGAAGCAGAGTCCCCTCCCCCACTCAAAAGGAAAATCTTCTGCTAGCTGGGACCCCAGGCAGCTCAGTGCCATCCTCCCCAAGGAAATGTGACAGCAGGACCTGAGTAGAATGTAAGAAAAAGTAATGAAAAGCTTTCGCTAGTACCAGGTATATGTGGGAGGCATTTCTGCACCTCTCACCTGAGCTGGCCACAGCTCTGCTCTGCCTGCCAGCCTCAGAACAAGAAAATAAAAAGTCTAAGGCATTTGCAAATAATAGCACTGCTTGGGTTCCAGAGGCTTACAAATGCATGTTGGCCCTGAGAGGAATTCTGAATATCATTCAAAGTAATTTGTGCCCCATATTTCTACCAAACTACTGATTTGGAGGATTCTGCTCAGGACTGAACCTTATCCTCTATTTCCTAACCCTAACCCAACCATATAAGTCAACCTAATGCCAGGAGGTCAAGGACTTGGCCTGGGTCACTACATAAGATGGACAGTAGCTGCCTTGCGGATGAGCCTCTCAGTCAGGGGTGAGTTGGGTTTCAAGGCATCACGCTCCAACAGAAGGCTCCTGTGGAAACACACAGAGTTTTTGTTATAGAACATTCTAGACAAAGTGGGAGCATGACTGGCAGGAACAAATGGATACAGTCAGCTGGGGAGAAAACACTAGAGATAAGGACTCCAGTGTGGGACTATCACTGAGGCTTTGCCTGTTGTGGGGAAGCCATGGCTGAAGTCCTCATAGACAGGCTCCTGTCACAGTCTAAGGCTGAGGACCAGAGGGACAGGTGACATGGTGTCTGGCAGGAAGCCACATGTGAGACTGGTCCAGGAAAAGCAAGTGAAAGAATAGGTAAGTGTAGGGAAGCCTTGATTTAAAGAAAGGAAGATGGGATCAATCAGAGGTAAAGCCCCTGCTGGCTGAATCTTGATACCCTGGACACCCTGGTCATCAGCATGACTTAGTGGGTAGGACCCTTACAGTGGGATAAGTGTCCCAGTGAGAAACTTAGGAGCCTGCTCTCGAAGTGCTCAGAGAAGGAAGACATAGCAAGAAGCTTTGAAGCCAGGAAGAGGAGCACACTAGAAACTGACCCTGCTGGACCCTGATCCAGGACATTTCAGCTTTCAGAACTACAAGATGAGATGAGTCTGGTGGGTGAACAAGCCATCATGTCTGTGTTTGGGTCGTTTTGGTAACACGCCAAGGAGATTAAGATAGAGATAAGTTAACAATGGTGGGTCTGTGGGAGGGAGGGAGATTAAGGGACTGGGGCTTGGTACACAGGTCGGGGACAACACCACAGCCAGGGTAGAAATGTATCAGCCTACTGCCTGCTGCTATAACAAAATATCCGAGGCTGGGCACATTGTAAAATTAAAGGTTTCACTTGGCGAGGTTTCAGAGACTGGAAGTACAAGACCTAGGCCCTTATCTGACTCCAGATAAGGCTGTTTGGTGGGTTAACAAGGAAGAGAGGCAGAAAGGCCAAGGGCAGTATGCAGAAGAGGCGAAGCAAACCCAGAGGCTTCACTCTGTAACATTCTCCTGTGGAGAGTACTAGTTAAAGATCCTTGAGAACTACTTTAATAGCTTCCCAGGCAGCTTGCCGCCTCTCTCCCCTGTACTACCTCACCTCTCCTGGGCAGGACCAGATGCATGGCATCTACTCCAGTGTGGGCCACACTGCACCCTAGAATCTGCCTCAGCTGAACCCTCAGCCTGCGCCTCTGTGCACACAGCCCACATCCCTCTTCTGTGACGACAGGCCCCACCTCTTACCAACAGCAGGTTCCCCAGGGGGCTCAGCCCCTAGAGCATCATGTGTGGCTTTTGCATGTGGACATGGATGACATAAACAGGACATGTGTCCATGGCATTTCTGAGTTCAGAGTAGTTCAAATGTTCCCAGCCATCACCTGCACTGCTGCGATCTGGCTCAATGGACAGGGCACCTGCCTAGACTTCTCACAGGAAAGGGACCCAGGGGCCCTCTCCCTGGCAGGGTGGGGGGTGAGGCAGAGAGAGGAAGGATAATGGTTAGGGCTGTAGGAGTTCCTTTACTGGGACACCCCTAGCTTCTAGGTCTATGGCTTTCTCTCCTAACCAGGCCCACTGGCTAAGTGCACTGGGCATTTAATCTCCCTCCACACCTCTACAGGACACCCATATGCTCCCCATCCCTTCACCAGATCCACCCTCATCCTCTGCTCCTGACCACAGTTATGTGACTGTCCAGATGAACTGGTGATGAACTGGTTTTTCTTATAGGATCCACACATCCACCTACTCAGTACTGCATCCCATACCCAGCCCAGGATGTAAAAGAATACAAGCTGAGGCCCAAAGAAGCAGACAAAAAAAAAAAAAAAAGGTGGGGCAGGGTGTCCCAGGCAGAGGGCCCAGTGCATGCAAGGACCTAAGAGCAGGCGTACTGGCTATCTGTGTAGTTCAGCATGGCTAAACTGGAAAGTAGGCTGGGGTGGCTGGGCAAAAGGGTGGCACTGGCTGTCTCCTTTGTCAAGTTCAGCCTTCTAATGAAAGAGAACAAAACCCCAGGTTGCCGCCTGCTTTCTGAACCCCTAAATCAGAAGCACACATGCCAAGGCAGGTGCATGCATAGGGAGATCATGGGGGATCAGACCATGCCTGGAAGTAGGGAGGGCAAAGTGCTCACCGGGCCACATTCTTATGGGCGCTGGAGGTGCAGTTGATGGCCGCATGAATCAGCAGCTGGTTGAAGATGTCTCTCTAATGAAGTCAATTAGGCAAGTTAAGCACCTGCAATGGGGACCAGGAATGGACCCCCAACCCAAAGGAACCACAGAGATGAACACCACCCTCAACAGCATACCGTGGTGTCAGTGTGAAACAATGGTTCCTACCCCACGCGGACCCACAACACATGAGACACCTGGTACTCCAACCTCTGGTGCCCTGTTTACAGATGGCTCACCTGAGCATTGCTGCCCCCAATCTGGACAATTCGGTAGCGGATTGGCAGGAGAAGTTCTAGGACTCGGTCAGGGTTCCCGTTCTCAGCCTCCACAAAGGCCTGGCACAGGGGCAGCCCCACATCTTGTGCCAACTGGTACTGGCAGTTCTCCCCAGGGGACCTGTCACCAAGACCAAAGTTAAGTGTCCACCTCTACAAAGTCCCTCCCAGGCAAGGGACGCAAAAATTAGGCCCTTCCCCAGCTGCCTGATGGCATCTGATGGGAGCAGTTAGCATCTGCCCAATGTAGGGAGAGGACAGGGCTCCCTGTTTCCAGCCTCAGTTTGCCCATCTGGAAAGTGGTGTAATGCACAGCCCTTGTGGAGAGATCAGACTGCAGACATTGTAGGCAAAGCCTGGACACCAACAGCCACCACTACCATGGTTACCAATGAATGTGTCTGTGGAAACCTGTCCCCCAGGCCGCCCTTGTCAGTTCAGAAGACACCATTTCCAACAGATAAAGAACTGAGGCTCAGAGTAAAGAGGATACCAGCTGGACCCCTGGAAGTCAGACCCCTATGAAATACATGCCTGCGTGGCCCGCCCACCCAGGGGATACCCACCTAGAAGCATTGGTATCTCCAAAGCCTTCCTTGCTCACCAGCAAGACCTCACTCTAAGGTTTCCCCCAAGAAGGCAGGGTGACCCCTAGCAGGCCTTGGCCCAACCCTTGCAATCCTTCACCCTCTCAGTTGGCAGGCTTCTCGGTCTCAGGGCCTCACATACTTGCTGGCCTCCTGCAGGGTGGTCAGCAGCTCCTCTGTGATCTGGAGGTCCTGTGCACCCAGGGAGGCCATCAGGAAGTGAGCGTCATTGAACAGAAGGATGTGGTCTCGGGTATGCTTCTTAGTCACTGGTAGGACAGCCTGCCACCGCTGGCCAAGGGGCACCCCTGGGGACAAAAAGAGGAGCCAAGGGCTTGGTGTGAGACAGCAGACATGTTCTGCACCCACGTCCCTCAGAAGCCCATCCAATCTTGTCCCTGTGAGAGGTCCCGAGGTGAGTGGGGCCACCAAGTCCTGTGCTTTCCTTGTTTTCCTAGAAAAGCAACAAACCCACGGGGTAAATGCAAATTTGAGAAATTGTCACAAGTTATCAAACTATCCTTAGCCCCCTTTCAGACTCCGAAAAAACATGTTTTAAAATTTCCCTATGTAATCCCAAGTCTAGTGCCTGTGGAGAGATGGCTCAGTGGTTAAGAGCACTGGCTGCTCTTCCAGAGGACCTGAGGTCGGTTCCCAGTACCAGCCAGGTGGCTGACAGTGTTTTATAACTCCATTTCCAGGGAACTCAGCGCCCTCTTCTGACCTCCATAGGCACCAGGCACACAAATAGGCCACAGACATACATGCAGGCCAAATACTCACATACAAAAAAATAAATAAATAAGAATTTTAAGTCTAGTACCATGGGCATTCAATAAAACAAGTGGCATCAGTAACACCTTTCTCCTTAAGTTTGAATTTTCTGGCTCTAGAAGTCCTTACCTCTCTGCCCCAGACTCCAACCTCCACCTCTTTTCTTCCCTCTCAGTCCAGGAATGCTAGACTCAACTTTCTTCTCTAGAGCATCTCCAGCCACCCAGAGAGCCCTGGACATCTATTTCTCAGCTTATCAAAATGAACTGTGAGGGCAGGCGGTGGAGGCACATGCCTTTAATCCCAGAATTTGGGAGGTAGAGGCAGATGGATCTCTGTGAGTTCAAGGTCAGCATGGTCTACAGCATGAGTTCTAGGACAGCCAGGGCTGCACAGAGAAACTCTGTCTCAATCAAACCACCCCCCTTCAAAAAAAAAAAAAAAAATTCAACATAGAACCTTGCTTCAAAACAGTGAGGAAGTAAGAGGCCCTTCCCAGTCTGCCAGCCACTCAACACCTACATCACCCCTCACACTGGGATTCGAGAGCTCTGGCCTTCCTCAGCGTCTTTCTGTGTGGGGTGTCATCTGGCCCTCCAGGCATGGGCAGGAAGCAGGCCCGTCAGGGCAACTGGGAAGCCTAGGGTGACAGGCTGAGAAGCTTCTGCAACGTCAGAGTTGGGAAATTATCACCTCCTGTGATCTAGGAAAAGAGGCATCAGCCAGTAGCCAGGTGGCACCTGTGCCCCAAAGGCCTATCAGGCAGGCTATGAGAATGGCAAGGTTCTGAGTCTAAGGCCACTACACCAAGGAGCAGTGGAGAATAGAATAAAGGGCAGCTGCGGCCAGGTGAGTTGTCTTAGACTGTCATGGAGACAGCTGCGTAAGCTCGCATGCAAAGCTACAGCCAGGCTTATTCATCCGAAGGCCAGTGGTTCAGGCACTGGCCCTCAGGATGGGCAATCACACTGTCTCTCATTGTATAGTGAGAGGGGAGAGACTCAGCTACCTTCCATCTGAAGACGGTAGAGCATGGAGCAGCTGTCCACCATATCCAGCATGGTACCACTGGCCTGCAGGCTGGGGAGGATCTGGAAGACAAGGGTGATGGGAGGCCAGGCTCAGAGAGCCAAATAACAGGGACATGGATACAGCTAGAGCTGCCGTCCTAGCCATGAGTGTGGCCTGAGAAAGCTCTCAGCAAACAAAAGCTATAAGCATCATCCCCAGCATCCCAGCCATCAGGAGCATCATCTTCATCATTTCTCAGCCTTCGGGCTAAGATCAAGTATAGGACCACAGCTCCCACCAGAAGATTAAGTGCAATGGGGGCCAGAATGTATGAGGGGCACATATACACACACAGGAGTTCACTGTCCTGTGTACCCATGATTAGCGCAAGGCCCTGACAAATGCTACCCCCAGCCTGTGCCTAAGGCTGCTCTGGCAGGAGACACCTATCTTGCCTGGTCATGTGTCGAGATTCAACTTGGCTTACTAGGAAACCTGTCTACATCTCAGAGAACACAGTGCACATCACCTCCATGTCTTTCTAAGATGCTGATCATGACAGAGGAACTCCTCCTAGGGACCCTTGTCTGGCAGGCATTTTTCTGGTATTCAGCCCCTCACATCATGAGTGTGCCAAACTGTTATTACTGAGTACTCACTTTGGAGTTTTTCCTTTCAAAGCATGCCCAAGGGCTGAGAGTCTGAGGAACAAGCAGACGCCATAACAGACTGCTCAGTCTTCTCTCAGAGATTAGGCCTCAGTTTCAGTTTCAGTTTCCTGAGACTGAACAAGCAGTTTTAGAGGGACCCACAAACAAAGGGCAATTAATCAACACCCCCACACACACACCCACAGCAAGGATGAGAAGGACTAGTACAAGGAGTACCAGGCAAGGCCAGGCCTGAGCCACCACAGTCAGCAAGCTCAAGGTGATAACCAAATAAGGACAAAGCCTGGGACTTTTCCAGGCATGCCCAAAAATGAAAAACTGTAGCCATGACCAGCCCTTGACTAGTCCTGGCCAATTAGAATGTACTAATATGATTGCTACTTGCTTCGGCCAATCATACCTAAAGTGGCCTAACCGCCCTAGGAACGCCCCTTGGCTATGCTTACAAGGAGCTCTGTGAGCTCCTTCAGGGTCATCAGCATCTTGCCTTTGTGTAGAATGGCTGGTCCCAGTATGCTAGAATCTTTCTCAAGATAATAAACACTCTTGCTGACTGCATACGTGGACGGTGGTCTTTGTGGGACTTACACAGGACCCTACCAAAAGGAGAATTTGAGTTTGGGGAGATGGCAAGGTTTGTGAGGTGGCAGGTAGCATGGGGCCCAGTAAGGTCAATAGCTAGTACTGCAGTGCTACACAATTTATCATCATCATCATTATCATTTTATGTTTATGAGTGTTTTGTCAGCATGTGTGTATGTGTACCACATGTGTGCCAGATGCCCACAGAGGCCAGAAGTGGGCATATGGTATCCTGAAATTGGACTTACAGATAATTATGTGCTCCTGTGTGGGTGCTGGGAATTGAACCTGGGCCCTTTGGAACAAGAGTCGGTACTTTCTTTTTTTGGATTTTTGAGACAGGGTTTCTCTGTAGCTTTGGAGCCTGTCCTGGACTAGCTCTGTAGACCAGGCTGGCCTCAAACTCACAGAGATCCACCAACCTCTGCCTCCCCAGTGCTGGGATTACAGGCGTGCGCCACCACCGCCCAGCTAAGAGTCGGTACTCTTAAACATTGGCCCATCTCTCTAGCCCCACAACTCCTCTTTTTCTTCCTTTTTTTTTAAAATGTAACACTGGGGGTTGAACCTAGGATCCCAAGCATGCTGAGCAAGTGCTCTAACAATGATAGGCTCAGGCTTCTTTTTAGAACTTTTCATTCTGAGACAGTCTCACTAAGTTACCCAGGCCAGCCTTGAACTCACTTGGTATCCCAGACAGACCTTGAGTTTGCAATCTTACTGACTGCCCCAGCCTCCTGATTGCAGATCTGTTCCACCATGACTAGATTAATTTCTGTAACATAGATTTTAAAACAGTAAAAACAGACAGGGGTCTGGAGCGATAGCTCAATGGTTAAGAGCACTGACCGCTCTTCCAGAGGATCTGGGTTCATTCCCCAGCACTCACATGTGTGGTAGTTTGAATAGGTATGGCCGCATAGAATCATGAGTTTGAATGATTAACCCATAGGGAGTTTACTGTTAGGAGGTACGGCCTTGCTGGAGGAAGTGCATCACTGTAGGGGCCGGCTTTGAGGTCTTACATGCTCAAGCTAGGCCTAATGGGGCAGTCCTCTCCTGTCTTCAGATCCAGATGTAGAACTCTCAGCTACCTCTATGGCACCATGTCTGCCTGCATGCTGCCATGTTCCCCACAATGGCAATAATGGACTAAACCTCTGACTGTAGGCCAGTCCAAATTGGATATTTTCCATTATAAAAGTTGCCATGGTCATGGTGTCTCTTCACAAAAACAGAAACCCAAACTAAGACAACATGGTAGCTCACAAACCATCTATAACTCCAGGTTTGGGGGATCTGGTCCCCTCATATAATCTCTGTGCAATATATACATGCAGACAAAAAAAATACAATGAACAAATTCTTTAAAAAATTAAAACACACACTGATAGGTACACACAAGTGCTCATATGGCTCAGTAAAGGCACTTGTTAGCCAAGCCTGATTTGATGCCTGGAACTCACATAAACTGACTTCTGTAAGTTGTTCTCTGAATTTCACGGACAAGTCATGGCATGCATACACATACAAAATAAATAAATGTGATTTTTTTAAAAGATAGAGTCTCACTATGTAGCTCTGGCTGTTCTAGAACTAACTATGTAGACCAGGCTGGCCTGAAACTCACAGAGACCACTCTGCCTCTGCCTCCTGAGTGCTGGGATCAAAAGGCATGTGCCATTCACCCTGGCTCTGATTTTTTTTTTTCTTTTTGGAACTGAGGATTGAACCCAGGGCCTTGTGCTAGCTAGGCAAGCCCTCTACCACTGAGCTAAATTCCCCAACCTGATGTTTTTTGTTTTTTTAAATTAAAAATAAGTGAACAAGCCTAGCAGTGGTGGTGCACACCTTTAATCCCAGCACTCAGGAGGCAGAGGCAGGTAGATCTCTGTGAGTTCGAGGCCAGCCTGGTCTACAGTGTGATCCAGAACAGGCTAGAAAGCTACAAAGAGGAACCAGGCCTCAAAAGAAGAAGAAAGAAGAGGAAGAAGAGGAGGAGGAGGAGGAGGAGGAGGAGGAGGAGGAGGAGGAGGAGGAGGGGGAGGACCCATCTAAAAGGACAGTGATAGTCAAAGACTTCCTTAAACACGTCAGTCTCCAAACACCATGGGTGAACATCAGCAGAGACTCCATGGTACAGAGTCAGGACACGGCTCTGACAATAGCTATCCCACGAAGTCTGGGCCCTTCTCCCACCATTTCCTCTGGCTGGGACACGCAAACAGGCCTAGAGGCCACGAGAGACAAAAGCCAACTGCAGCAACAAACCATAGACGACGTGAGTGCACTTACATGGCTGTCATAGATGGTTAGTGCAGCCTCATAGTCTCCCTGCAAGGTGAAATTGCTGTGGTTAACATCTGGAGAAGTCAAAACACAATGCTTGGAAATATACTAGGAATAGCTGACCAAGGACCCCACTAAGAGAGATGAGCAGGGCTCAATGGCAGCTCAGTGTGGAGAAGGGAGGAGGTTAAACCAACCCTTGGTCATGAGGGCCTCACCTTGCATACATGCTTCTCTCTGGGCATCTTAGGAGCCTCCAGGTCTTTCTCTACAGTAACAGTGCTGCAAGAAGCACCCTGACAAACGGCCACTGCCCATCTCCATCATCTGTCCCACCCCCTCTCCTGGAATTATTTCTGGTCCCATAGGTCCAATCTGAGACCCTCCCTGTATCCCAAATGTAAAGAAGCAGTTGGTTCCAAACCACCTGTGATGGTGTAAAGGGTCCCCCATAGGCTCAGATGTTTGAATACTTGGTCCCCAGTTGGTGGCACTGTATGTGCAAGCTTTGGAGGTATGGCCTTGCTGGAGGAAGTGTATCACTAAGGTTAGGCTTTGAGAGCTTAAGGCCTCACCCTATTCTCAGTCCATGCTGCTTTGTGCCTGAATGATGTGAGCTCTCAGCATCCAGTTCCTGCACCCGTGTTTGCAGCTTGCTGCCAGCTTCCTCGCCATGACGGAGGCTCCACTGCCTCTGAAACCTTTAGCCAACTAAACCCTTCCCTCTACTACGAGTCGCCTTGGTCACAGTGTCGTCGTATCTCAGCAACAGGAAAGTAACTAGTAAGCCACAGGAGTCCCAGTTCCCAAGGGTGGAAAATGTCTTGGAGGAGCTCAGCCTGCAAAGCTCTCGGAACGTGAATGCAGTATTGCTTCAGATATCATCTGTGCTGGACAGTTTTATGTCAACTTGACACAAGCTAGAATCATCTGAGGAACCTCAATTGAGAAAGTGTCTCCATAAGACTGGGCTCTAAGCAAGCCTGTAGGGTGTTTTCTTAATAGATAGGGGATGGACATTGTGTATGGTACCATCCCTGGGCTTATGGTCCAGGGTTCTTTAAGAAAGCAGGCTGAGCAAGCCATGATGAGCAAGCCAGTAAGCAGCACCCCTCCATGGCCTCTACATCAGCTTCTGTCTCCAGGTTCCTTTCTGCCTTGTCTTCCTTTAGTGATGGATAAAGTAAAGCAAATAAATCCGTTCCTCCCCAACTTGCTTTTGGTCATGGCATTTCATCACAGCAATAGAAACCTAAGACACCATCTTTTGTACCAACACACAAAAGTGCTGCACAGAAGTCAGACACACAGCAGGGGCTAGGGCTTTTCTCTGAACATCTGCAGTGAGTGAGATAACCAAAGAGAAAAGCATCCTACCTTTTCAATCAAGTACAGGGCCCAGTGCCAATAATTATGGCAAGCGAGCATATCACAATCCTGCAAAAAGAATGAGAAAAAGTCTGAGCGCCTGTGGGCTGGGCCTAAGAGTTCAGTGGGTATCATACATGAACCCCTGAGTTCAATCCCCAACATGGAATAAACTGGGTATGGTGGACCATACCTGTGATTTCAGCACACATTGTGATCCCAGGGAGTAGAAACAGAGGATTTGAAGTTCTAGTTTGGGCTGGGGAGATGCTCACTTGGTACAATGTTTGCTGTGTAAGCACTGAAGAGCTGAGTTTGACTCCTCACACCTACTTGAAAGCTGGACATGATGGTATATGCCTGTACTCAGAGGAAGTCTGGAGGTTTTCTAGTCAGACAGTCTTGCCTAATCAGTAAGCTCCAGGGAAATCCCAGGAAAAAGTGGCGTCTATGGCTTTAGGTACCTGAAATTTTCCAGACTCAAGAGTCTGGGTATCTTTAGAATGGGGTATGTTCATAAACCTCCCTGTAAGCCAGCTAAACCTAGACCCATGCCTGGACATGCTGGGAATTGGTCTGGCTGTCAATCACAGTCCTATTCAAGAGAATGCTCAAGAGGGATGCTGGTGTCCACAGAATCCTGCCTGGTCTCTGAAGTATTGAACATCTACTACTCAGTGTCAGGTTGGGAGGGACTTGTTTCCCCAGCTGATGGTGCCCTTGGTGCCTGCTGCAGCAGAGAAAGACAGGGCAGCAAAGGCACCTGGAGAGGTGGCCCGGTCAGGTACCAGAGGCAAGTCCAGAGGAAACAGACACACACGGGGAAGGAGGAAATGGCCCCAGATGGTGCACCAGATGATGTCAGGAGCAGGGATGAGTAAAGTTGGGAATAGGGAATATGGACAATAAGGCCACCTTGTGTTCAGGCCATGGAAAGGATCAGGCTAGGCACTAGGAGTCTGAACCACCCTTACCCCCATATGCCAGCTCTACATCAGTGGACCATCACCCCACTGGCCTGCCTCTCTCCCACCCACTGCATCATGTGGTCCAGAACGACACTCCATCAGCCCAGGTGGAGCCTGCTGGCAGCAGCAGAGGCACATACAACTCAGGGCCCTACACAGGTCCACCCTTGCTGGGCTCTTATTTCCCCAGGACCCTTTGGGTCCATTCCTTTCATAGCAAAACACCTCAGGCAGACCCCAATTGCACAATCACTTATAAGATGCTGGCAGATGTTGGGATGTTGTGGAGCTCCCAGAGGATGCTTGGCTGTCAGGGAGGCCTCCAAGCTGAACCTGAGCTCCTGAGGAACTAAGCCACATCTGTAAGCCCTACCCAGCAAGGCTTGGTGGGATTCCGGGTATCAGACTAGCTCATCCAAGTCTCAACTCCTACCTTCCAGTGGCCTTCGGTGTTCTTCATGAACTCCAGCCCGTCCTTGATCTCTGCTCTCATCTCGTGTATGTGGGCAACGGTGTGCACTGACCATGCATCTGTTGGCTCAACAGATAAAGCCTGCATGAGGTAGGAGATGGAGGACAAAGAAAATGGGTGTTAGCCTGGATACCTGGGCCCCAGAAAAGGAAGGGTGAGACTGGGCTCTAATTCAGAGTAAATACAAGCCCAACACCAGCCCCCGTGTCCTACTGCTGAGGAGGGCGTCACTGACAGCCTCAGATGAAGAAGCTGGGACTCCAGGATGCCAGCACTTGCTTCCTGAGTACACCTGCATCATCTGCAAGATTCTACCCAGGATATTATGCCTCTGTTTCCTATGCTGGCTTCTAGGGCTACCTTTCTCTCAGAGTTATCAGAATAGTGTAGACTGTCACATCCTCTGCTGGCAAAGGACAAGAGCCTGCTCCTTCCACTTACACTCAGGAGATGGTTACATAGACGGATTCCTGAGTTAGAAGCAACTGGATTGAGCAACACTGTTGTTAACAACCAAATCTACATGACCCCTGAGCTCCACGGTGAGGCTGAGAGACACATGAACTGGCTCTTACCCCCTTGTCCATCTACACACAAGGCCAGTTCATGTTTATTGAGCACCTCCCAAATGCTGGACATGAATCAGTAAACTGGGGCTCACTGCAACCCCATCACTGGCTTGTCCTTAGGGCCCCACATCAAATCATGGGTCTCTTAGGCCCGCTTTCCCTGATGTCTCCACGCTGGCATGGCACCTGCTGCAAGGCTTTTAGCAACATGTCCCCAGCAGTCTCTGGCCCCTGCTCCTGCCCCTCAGCTTTCACAGCCTTGTCCACTCCCTGTGGGAAGACAGGGTCACACAGCATGTCTGAGAGTCCTTGGGGCAGAGGGCCTGAGTACCAGGGGAACTGGGAACATGGCAGGGTGCATCCTGAGCATGCTTGGCACTGGCACCCCTTTAAGGAACCTCTCCAAGCATTCTGCTTTCCCACAGGACAGTTGAGAAATAGGACTCAGCCCTGTTCTTTGTGACCAGCATCCTCACTCAACTGGAGTCCTTACAGGGTTCCCTGGGAGACTCCAACTCTCTGCCTGCCCCTCACACCAGAGGTTGACCTGCTGGGCTTGCTGTCACCTTGTAAGGTCACTGTAGTTCAGTGGACCTGGTGCTGTCCACTCTTGCCTTGTGGAAACCTGGGAAACATCGTCATAGCCTTGTCTTCTTGTCTACCAGCTGTCTGGGGGGTCTGGGGCTAAGGTCAGTGTGGCCATAGCACCAGGAGAGCTGGAGCAAGGGCAGGAAAGAGCAATGAGTGGGGACACTTGTGGGAGCCCATTTTCGGGTTCCTCCTGGCTTTACCCAGCAGGTCGGCATAGAGAGGATGATTAGGAGCACTGGCCTAAGTGTCCGTGTCTGAGATGGTCTGCACTTGGCTCTGCTGGGGGAGGAAGTCTTTTGCTCCACCCCTTGGCGTCTCTATAAACACCCTGGGGCAGAGACAGTCAGCCCGTTGGAAAAGGTTCCAGGCCCTTTCGAGGCTATCCTGTATTTTCTGTCTGTTTATCTTCGCACTATAAATCTTTCTATCTAATATTTCCTGCTGCTCATACTCAAGAAAACTCTGGGGAGCTGTGGGGTTGGTGGGTAAACGCCCCACAGAATGGCTCCATGAACAGGGACTAAAGGAAAAGAAAAGAGGGGACTAAAGACAAAGTATTAGGGACTCACCTCCCGAGTGCTGGGATTAAAGGCGTGTGCTACCACCGCCCGGAAAAAGGAAAATAATAGTTTTATTACAGAGTTTTTGGTGAAAGTGTGAGTAAGCCCTGCCAGTGGAAAGTGCCATGCCAGTGTTATGTAACATATATATGGAGAGAGAGAGAGAGAGAGAGAGAGAGAGAGAGAGAGAGAGAGAGAGAGAGGGAGAGAGAGGATGGGGGCAGGGGTTCTATCCTTGAGAGAAAAGGAAAACGGACTTGGAAGGATGTCCGATGCTGCAGCGCAAAATTCTCTTCTGTGAAAATTTTCTATCTTCTATCCCTTTCTCAATTTCTATCTGTGAAAAATAAGTAGAAGGTCTAGCATAGTAATACAGTGTAGGAAAAACTTAGATGTGTAAGATCGTGTAGAAAAAAAAAATTAGTAAGGCAACTAGACAGAAAAACTCTTCAATTTTCTAACTTGGGGGCTATGAATGCAAACTGGGGAAGAAAACAATCTTTCTTTGAGCTTTACGGGTAGTAAAAAGGCTCTTCTTTGAGCTTATGGGGAAGAAAAAGTTTCCTATAGAAGCTTTTGACATGGGGACAGCTGAAATGCTAAATCCAGGCAGCAGGAGAAAGTGATTTCTCCCTGAGGCAAAAATGCTGATGTAAGAAAGGTTAAAGCTGAAAAGTTTTGGGAAAAGTTGGTCTTTCTCTTTTGGGGAAAAAAATAATCTTTCTCTTAAACTAAAGCTTTTCTTGAAAAATTTCGTGGAAAATATCTCTCTAAAAAGCCTTAATCTTTCTCAGAAGCTCTTTAAAAACTAAAGCCTTTAACTTTCCCTCTCAGAAGGAAAATCCAAAGCCTTTCAGAACTCTCAGAAGGACAAATTAGAATCACCTGTGATTCATTCTGAGGGAAAACAACAAACCTCTTAAGACAGCAAAGCCTCTCTAAGTTCTCTTTCAAGCTTTAAAAATCCTCCCTGAAATGCAGGAGGCAGGGATGGAGTTCCTACAAACCTCTCTTCTAAGCTCTGTCTCTTCAAGCTAGTAAAAGACAGTGGGTCAGAGTCCCCTGAGGGAAATGCTGGGAGTGTGGGTGAAAAGCTACAGAGAGCCCAATAGGGCAGGAAACTGTTTACTTGGAAAAGCAAAAAAGCCAAGCTTTTCAGTTACAGCTGAGCTAATGCATCAAGGGTTTTGTTTCTGAGTGAACTATGAAAAGGTGCTCCTAATCGTCCTAACACAAAGATCCCCTGAAGTGATACAAACTGTTAGCATGGTATCCTCGCTCGCTACTGAGCAAAAACCCAGAGGCGACTGGCCAGTGTCTCTGAGTTGGAGTGCATTTTGGGGATACTAGGGTTCCTGCAGTTGCAAACTTCCTGGAGCACAGAGCTGAGGCAGGAAGGTGCAGGACCCAGGGGAAGATTGCAAATGAACAAACAAAGCTAAAGCCGGTGGGAACAGCACAGTTGTCCGTTTTCCTACAAGTCCCGGGTTGATAGGTCCACAGCTGCAAAAAGAAATCTGAGAAAAGCTTTCCCATCAGAGAAAGGACCTTTCTGGGAAAACTGTGAAGCTGAACTGTGTCTGAAGCAGTTGGTCTGCTGAGTCAGAACGCTGTCTGGGGAAAGAGCCCAGCCAGGGCAGAACAGAACTATCCAGGAGTAAAGCTTTCTTTTCTGTCAGAGAAAGCTTCTCTTTGAGAAAGCTTTGTTTCAACTGCCTCCCAGTGAGATAAGGGAGTGTAGCCTTAAAGGGTGATTGCCTCAGGCATAAGCTCTGTCCTTGAGCACCCAGACAAGCAAATGCAACCCACTGGGGCCAGGTGAAGGCCTGAGGGAAAAACACCTGTCCTAATGTGAGCTTAGATATGGCAAAAACCTCCCTTGCTAACCTTTATTTATGAACACAAACCTCAGACCCCCAAAACAGAAATGGGCTAAAGCCCCTACCTTCAGAAGCAAAAGAGATGTCACTGTGGCATTGGGAAATGTTTCTGGGGTAGAAGGGATAAATTGAGACCAAACTGGGAATGTCTGGGGAAAAGACTCTGAAGAAACAGAGAAGGGCAGATTCCTCCCCAGAAAATGCATGACCTGTGAAAGCTGCTAAGAATTTGAGGCAGATTGTGGGGAAGAAAGCCCCTACCTCCAAAGGCAGCCAGCAGGGGAACAGAGCAGCCTGAGATATCTGAAGCTCTGCATCTGGGAGGGGGAAAGGAACAAGCAAAATGAGAATAAAATCAGTGGGAGAAATCTCTCCGAAGGCGCTATGGAAAGGCTCTGTTGTAAATGTTTGGTTTTTTTACTGACAGCTAAGGCAAACACAAGCCCTGAGGAAAGTTGCTATCAGAAATTGCCCACCTCAAGGCACGCTAAGAGGCAGGTGCAGTTCTAATTCGGGGAAATGAAGGAGAGACATTTGTTGAAGCCAGCTCAGAACAGAAATCTCCCGATGTCTCGTAATTGAAAACTTAAAACGCTTGGTTCAAATCTCTTGTTGCAAAAGCAAAAACTTCATAAGCAAGATTGGTAAAAGTACCAAAAGTTGACTCCCAGACCCAAAAAGAACTATGGGAAATGAAGTCCGAAAGCTAGCTCGTAAAGTGAGCTGATGAAGAGAAATGTATTCTGGGAAATGTAGTATTTCAGCTAAAGATGGTGATACTGTCCAAAATCTTTTCAGCTCAAAATGAAGTTTCTTCTCACAGCAATACTAGAAAGCTTAATCTTACCTCTTGAGAACTCAGATCAGACAAAAAGCTATGTATAAGAGCAAACAAGCCACTTTAAAATCCTTAAAACAAGGGAAAGCAGTTTATACACTGAATGTTGTCTTAGATATGAAGAAACTTATGTTGAAATTTAAAAAGTTCTTTGCCTCTTGAACAAACTGCCTGCAATGAGTAATTCCTTTGCAAATCTAATAAGGAGACAAAGGAAACAGGCATTCCAAAAAAAATGACTGCTTATAGACTGGAAACAAACTTCAGAAGAGCTTTCTTAAAAAAAATAGTTGCTTCACTTGAAAGTTCCTTATAAGAAATCAATGCTAAATATTACAGCTGCTAATAATAACATCAGGAGTTAAAGCTAATGAAGTGAAAATACTAAATCCTGAAAGTGCTTTTTCTCAGAGTAAGCTAATGAAGAATACGTTTCATAAAAGAACATCTATTCTTGACTCCTTTGAATAGTAACAGTTTTGGTAAAAATATTGGAACTAACAACAATTGAGTCAAAAAGTTTCAACAAATTCAAGACCCTATTCCACAAAAGAAAGCTGCCATGCTTTGAGGGCCATATTAGAGCTCACTCCAATCTTCCTGGTCCTTTAGCTGAGGGTAATGCAATGGCTGATTAGTTAACAAAGATAGTAGCATTATCCCAAGTGGAAATGGCTCAACAGTCACATGCTTTTCATCAAAATAGCAAAAGCTTAAGAAAGCTATTCAATCTTACCAAAGAAGCAGCTCGTCAAATAGTTAAACGATGTGGGATATGTCCAAAATATTTTCCTGTCCCTCACCTAGGGGTAAACCCTCGAGGTCTTCTTCCTAACCATCCATGGCAAATGGATGTTATTCATATTGCAGAATTTGGCAAATTAAAATATGTACATGTGACCATTGACACTTATTCAGGATTTTTAATGGCTAGGGAACATCCTGGGGAAGCTACAAAACATGTAATTATGCACTGCTTGAAGTGTTTTTCATATATGTGTATACCAAAATTATTAAAACTGATAATGGTTCTGGATATAGTAGTAAGGCATTTCAACAATTTCGTACCCAATGGGAAATTGTACATAAAACAGGTATTCCTTATAATCCTCAGGGACAAGGTATTGTAGAAAGGGCTCATAGCAGTCTTAAAATACAACTTCAAAAAATAAATCATGCTCTTCTTGTTCTGAACTTTTTGAATATGGATGTCTGTGAGCAGTCTGCCACAGATAGATTTTGGCACAGTGGCATCCAAGCGACTTTTGCTCAAGTGAAATGGAAAGATCCCTGCTTGGGATTATGGAAGGGTCCCGATCCTTTGTTAATATGGGGTCGAGGACATGCTTGTGGTTTTTTTCACAAGAGGAGAATGAAGCTCGGTGGTTACTGAGCATGTGGTAAGGAGCACAGAACTAAGAAAGGTCAGCTCCAATGATGTTCCTATAAAGGAACCAGAATGAAAGTGGCTCCATTAGTGTTTCTGAGGTTTTGTCACTGGTTAATGCAAACAGTGAGGAAATAGAGTTTGGAGCAGTGCCGCTTTTGGCTTTACTAGCTCTTTTAGAAAAATACTTTATATCACCTAATAGCTGTGCAGTATTTTGCAAAGAGCTTTACAGAAGCTAAATACGGTAATTTTACCCTCAGGGTGAAGTGAAGTTTTTCAGTAGAACAAACCAAAAGTACTGCTGCAGTAGAAACATTCGTTTGAATTGAAGCACTTAGGGGAGCTATTATGAATTTGGGTGAAGGGACAGCCTCTAGTTAAAAACCATTTACCGCTGACAGTGCATCTCTGCCAGTTCTAGAATGGCTGAGAGAACCCCACAACTTTGGGGTGTGGCTTTGTCCCCAGAAGGTTACAGTCTCCTAGCAACTAGAATCACAACTCTATAATGACAACACTCACTAAATTCCCAATGTTGTATAGCAAAGCTGACTATAAACTCTAAACTTTAGAAATAATATACATACTTCCTGTCTAGTTAAGAGAATCTTTCTAATAGAGATAGTGATGATAATTAAGAGTAAGAAGTAGAAAAAGATGAAAATAGGATATGTGAGTTTGTAGAAATTATTCTGTTTTTGTTAGATCTGTGTTAAGAAATCTTTAGGTGTTTGCTAAGTTAGATATATGCTAATGGTAGTCCTATATAAGTTTGTAAAATAGATCTATAGAGTTCCTTTAAGAATATAAGCTTGCAAGAAGGATCTAAGGTAGTCTTAATAAGCTTGTAAGAAGTAAAGATGCTAGTTGTAAATGTAAGTTTAAATAAGAAATAAGAAGATGGAATGAATATACGTATATAAGAAGTAAATAAGAAATATATTTGCTAAAGTAGTTCTATAGTTTACTTAGTGAGTATAAATAAGCAGATGTTAACGTTACATGTGAGTCTGTAAAAAAGTGTAAATGTTGAATGTGAGTCTAAATGTTTTGCAAGACAAAATATGTTATATGTGAGTTTGTAAAAAAGTGTAACTATTGAGTGTGACTCTATACTTAATGTACATGGTGAAAGAACCTGAGACACAGAAGGTAGTGTCCCAGTAGACTGCAAAGCAGGCAGTCTGAATGGTTTCAAAGGCTCCAGAAGCCACTAAGAAGCTAAGAATGGTGGACGCCAGAACCAGCACAAGAGGGCATCCGCAGCTGAGATCCATGGAAAATCAACACAGAGAAACCTCAGCTAACATCAAAAAACGGTGCAGTTTAAAATACCTACTGTAGGGGTAGGGGATTTAGCTCAGTGGTAGAGCACTTGCCTAGCAAGCGCAAGGCCCTGTGTTTGATCCTCAGCTCTGTGGGGGAAAAACCTACTGTAACTAAAAAGATCTCTGTCTGTGAGAACAAACATTGCAGAGACACTTGTTTGAACTAAAATTGTTAACTGCAAAAGTTTTGGTTGTAAAATGTCTCCTCATATTTGGGAGTGAAAGCCTGATACCAGAATTTACTTTTTTGAACTTTTTGAACTTAAAATGAGATAAAACTACAAAAAGATTTTGGTTATGGATTTCTTCATATTTGGAAGGCTAGTACCAGGATTTATCATTTGAATTTTGGGACTTAAGAAATGAAATGAACAATAGTGATTTCATTGCAATGGGATAGTTGAATTTACTTATAGTAATGACCTAGGAACTAATTTCTAGAGTTATTTGTGTTAAAAATGGAACTGTTTGCCGGGCGGTGGTGGCGCATGCCTATAATCCCAGCACTCGGGAGGCAGAGGCAGGCGGATCTCTGTGAGTTCGAGGCCAGCCTGGTCTACAAAGATAGTCCAGGACAGGCTCCAAAGCTACAGAGAAACCCTGTCTCGAAAAACCAAAAAAAAAAAAAAAAGGAACTGTTTAAATGAAACTTATTGTTTCTACCTAGAGTCAAGATGCAATTTTGTGTATGCATATATGCTTTATTAACTGGTGATTCATGAATTATTTTATGCAACTGTTTATGTAAAAATTGAATTACTTTTGGAACTATTTAAATGGAAAAGTTTGGGTTTTCTTTTCTAACTAGGCTTGAGACTTTGCTTAAAAAGCATTATAAAGAAAAAGGAGAATTAATATTCCTTAGTCTATTTAATTTAAAAAATATTTTCTTTTTTGAGTGGATTAATGTCATGTTTTGTTAGTAAGAAATGCAAATAGGATATATTAAGAGACTACTTTTAAAGTGTAAAGAGTTTTATTAAGAAACTGCTTTTGGATGTTTTGCTCAAAGTTTTCAAAGTTAATGGTTAGATTGAGAATATTGCTTTTCAATATGGGTTTGTAGGAATTGTATACGTTTGGGTTTTTTTCTAACCAGGTATGAGATTTTGTTTAAAAAATTGTAAGAAAAGGAGGAGTTATGAGTGAATTAAGGTTGAATTACATTTGCAGAAATTATGTTTAACCTATTGGTATTAATGCACCCTGGTTTTGTGAGTTAAGGAAATATTTAAGTTTGATGTGAATACATCAGAAGTTTTTCCTATGTTCTGTTAGCAAGAAAATTGAAATGGTTAAGAGTTAAAGTTGTAAGACTGAGAAAATTGTTAACTATCTATAGCACCATACACGCTAATTCAAATGGTTCTGTTAAGAGTTTGCTATGAGTTGTAAGATTGGGAGAATTGTGACTATGTATAACAATATTTATGTTAATCTGTTAATGGTAATGATGAAGCTAGGGGATTCTTTAAGTTTGCGATTGCATTAAGTTTTTGGTTTAAAAAGGGCTCGAGGCAGCTAAGACTGCTGTAGTCACCTTGGACCTAATCCAAAGAAGAAATGCCATCTTTATCATCCTCTACTCCCATACTGGAAGGTATAACAGCTATGGAGATAACTCTAAGCTATTAATAACAAGTTATTTTTTATATATTAAGAAATGGGGGGGGGGCTGTGGGAGCCAGTTTTCAGGTTCCTTGTGGCTTTACCCAGCAGGTCTGCATAGAGGATGATTAGGACCACTGGCCTGAGTGGAAGGAGTCTGAGATGGTCTGCACTTGGCTGTGCTGGGGGGAGGTCTTTGGCTCCACCCCTTGGCGTCTCCATAAATACCCTGGGGCAGAGACAGTTGGGCCCATTGGAAAAGGTTCCAGGTCCTCTTGAGGCTATCCTGTATTTTCTATCTCTTTATCTTGGAAATATAAATCCTTCTATCTAATATTTCCTGCTGCTCACACTCAAGAAAACTCTGGAAGCTATGGGGTTGATGGGTCAACACCCCATAGACACTATTCTGCCACATCCTGTTTCTTCTCAGACTTGAGTCTGCATCCTTGGCCATCTCTCTTTGGAATCAGCTTGTCAGAATGCCACTCAGAGTTCCTTCAACTGCCCTGCTCTCCTCCAGATGCATAGGTGGTTCCCCCAACCAGAGGAGCCTTCCTGTGGCTTAACCACAGATGCAGGATCTGGCTACCGTGATCATAGAGCTTAGATGGCCAAGAAGTTAGCTGGAGCCCTCAAGGCTGACTCAGAGCTAAAGAAAACAAAAACAAAACCAGCCAAACAAAAAACCTTTGCCTGATTCCTGATTCTGCATTGTGTCTGATTCAGGCAAAGGTCAGACACCCTGAGGATGCTGTCCTGACAAGTGGACACTTCAGGCCAACTGAGGCAATGCCTGGGTCAGGAGCCACAGCAGGGATGCAAGGAAGCTAAGATCTAGTCCAGGCTGCTTTAAAGAAAGTCATCTCCTCAGATGGCCTAGGTGACAATCAGACCCCTAAGTTTTATCAGCACGGAGGGCTCTGCCTAGCCTCTATCTGAGCGGCGGCTCTCTTGTCTGGACACCAAGGTGTTTAACAGTGTAGGCAGAGACCATTGGCAGGAGCAGGCTTGCACAAGGACAGGTGTGACACGGGACCAAGAGCATATGTCACTCTCTGTACATGGCAATGCCTCCTTGCACAGTACTTTCTACTCTTGCAAGGACAAGAGAGGCAGAGAAGGACTTCCAGAGCCTGAGCTACCTTGTACCCAAGCCCGTCACTTGACCCAGATTTCAGGCCCACAGGGGAGTCTCCAGAGCTGCAGATCAGCCAGCACATGCCAGCAGAATACAGAGAACAGTGCCCGAGGCTGAAGGCTCTAGCAGGCTCCACATTGCTCCACCCTCCCACTGGCAAGCACCCTGAGTCATGAGTGATGGCTTTTTAGATCCAGTGCAGGCAGGACAAAGAAACTCTGCCTCCCTACTCAGGGAGGATGAACATAACAAGATCTGGCCATGACTTTTGAAATCTCCACCCACCTTAAGCCTCGTGGGTCATGGTTAGACCCAGTGGAAAGGTGAAATTCAAGGAGGGAGAACCAGGGTTTGCATGCTCTCCTGTACTGCTCCAGTCCCAACTGGCCCTGTGGCTCTAGAGCCAAGTGGAACTCACAGAAGCACAGAGACACCACTCGGGTAACCCTGGGTGACAGAGCCACCACCTCCCTGAGTGACACTGCCTCATCTGCTCTAGGGACTTCGGGGAGGCTCTAGAGCAGTCCTGAACAGGTAGCTGTTTGCCCTAACATCAGCTCCTCCCAAGAGGACACTCCCAGGTGGAGAGGAGGGCTGCTTGGTCCTTACCTGAGAGGCCATACTGTGAAGAGCCTCACACCATAAGAAGGGCCCACTCACCTCTTTGGCAAGCTTTAGTGCCTGATCATAGAAGTTGGTTTCCATCAGTCCAAAAGAATAGATGCCTTTCACGTAGCTGAAAACAGAGAAAAGGACTTCAGTTCCCAGGAAGCCGAACAGGAGCAGGTGGGATGGAGTCCTCCAGCAGGAGCAGCTGGAAACCACACACCCAGGGCTTGTATGTGACTGTGTTTGGACACGGGGGCTTTCCAGAAGGAACTGAGGTGAGATTCGATGAGAAGCAGATGTTAAGATACTGGTAAACCACAAGCCATGTGGCAACTTATAGATTAATAGAAATGTGTTAATTTAAGATATAAAAACTAGATAGCAAAAAGAATGAGCCACACAGCCATACAGTTTATAAATAATATAACCATCTGTGTGTTTATTTGGGTCCGAGTACCTGAAGGATTCCCGGCTGAGAGAGATTTGTCCTCACCGTGGGCCAAGCAGGACAAGGAGACAACCCCAGCTACAGTCAGGTACTACTAGCTCGCAAGTGTTATATCTTCAATTTGGCTGAGCCATGGTACCTGGGCCTGTGGTCAGGGACCATTCTAACAGTCAGCACAAAGGCATTTGTATTAGAAGACAGTACTTTTAAATCAGCAGGCTCAAACACCAACAAGATACTCAATAATGTGAATAGGTCTTGTCCAATCAGGTGACAGTCATAGAGAAAAAGTCCCAGGAAGAAAAAGACACTAGGCCTTCCGGGTTTCTTTAGATACAAAGAGGAAGTTGACTTTGTGGGAATTTCTAGCCTGTCACCCTGCCCTACAGGTTCTTAATCTGCCAGATGCTACCTAAACAGCCCTCTGGAGAACACCCCTTTCCCTTGTAGCAACTGGTGTATCCACAGGTCATTGCTCTAACTGTCTTGAAAACAGACAAGGATGTGGCCACAGAACCCTGGGCCCCGGACAGATGATAGGAAATAGCCAGGCATGGTGGTTCATTACCTGTAATCCCAATACCTAAGAGGATGAGGCATAAGATTGCCATGAATTTGAGGTCAACCTGGGTTACAGAATCAGATCCTATCTTTAAAAAACAAAACTAATGATGACATGAAGTATGAGCATTAGATTTTGGATAATATTATCTTGGGGATGTTTGTCACTACACAAAATAATCCTTTCTGACTGATACATGATGGTGCGACCTCATTCACAAGGTGGGATGAAGATCAAATGAAGAGGAAGAAGCCTTTTAGATGAGCAGCAGGTGTCTCATTATCTCTAGGCTGGGGACAGTAGAGTTTCTGGGCCTTTAGGTCAGAGGACAGAAGGAAGAATGAGATGATGTGGCTTCTTATCTGCATGTACCTGTTAAGAGGGACATCACGTTTCCAAAAGGGGTAAACTCGAGCCACAGAATCCCGCATCTGCTCCTGGTGGCCCAGGTAAAAGTAGGCATCATGGGAAAACTTGAGGGCCAACATGTCGGTTGGGTGGTCCCGAAGGATCTGTTCCCAGAGATCACAAGCCTTGGGGAAGTTCCTGCAAGACAAGAACACACTGAGCATGAAGTCCACATCCACGGGGCTGGCCGTGATGGAAAGCCATCCTATGTCACTATCTGCCTGGGCTGGTTTAAGCAGTTATATCTGGGGCTGGGGAGATAGCACAGTGGGTAAGAGTGCTTGCTGCACAAAGATCAGGACCTGGGTTCAAATTCCCAGCAGCAGAGTAACATTCAGGCATGGCCATCTCCCTGTAACCCCAGGGGTGGAAAAAGAAGGGTGTCTGGGACTTGCTGGCCACCAGTCCAGCTGAAAACCATGAGCTCTAGATTCAGTGAGAGACCCTGTCTCAAGGGACTAAGATGGAGAGCCATAAGATGGGACACTTGACATCCTCCTCTGGCCTCTGAGCACAGGGCACATGCATACCTCACCAACACAGATGTGTGCACACACCATAACACACCCTCTGCGCACAAAAATCAATACAATAATATATATAGATAAATTATAGCTTTGCATGTGTGTCATGAAACTAAAGGGGGGGGCGATCTGAAGGGGAGGAAGTAGAAAAGGCAATGGACTATGTCTGACATGAAAACAGAGGGTCATTCTTGGGGGGAAGAAGAAAATAAGCCAGAGTGGGGCAGGGACTTGAGGACAGACAGTAGGGGTGCTGGTAAAGGAGAGCAAGGTAGGATAGCATCCATTGTTTGTATACTAGTAGTAATTCATAAAAAGAGAAAATGTTTCCAATTAAGAAAAAAATTTCATCAAGAGCTAGCATTGTCATTGGAACTTGCTTAGCAGGCAGGGCTCTGGAGTCCATACCCAACACTGCACAGAAAAAAATGGTATAGACACATATATGCACACATTTTCTACATTAGGTTGTACCTCATAAAATTCAAAATCCAGTAGGATCTGGAGAGATGGCTCTGTGGTTAACAGCACTTGCTGATCTTGGAGAGGACCCAGGCTCACTTCCTGGCTCCCCTAGTGCAGCTAAAACCATCTCTAACTCCAGGTATGGGAGTTCTAGTGCCTTCTACAGGTCTGCCAGGTCACCAGGCACATACGTGATACAGATATACATATAAGGAAAACACTCAAGACACATGATATAAAAATAAATAGATCTTCAAAGAAGAAGAAAAGGAAAAACAGGTGTGTGTGTGTGTGTGTGTGTGTGTGTGTGTGTGCAGGCCAGAGGTCAATATCAGGTGTCCCCTTCAAGTGATCAAGTGATCTCCCTTTATTTCCATAGTATCTCACTGAACCTGGACCTTACCAATTCAGCCAGACTGGTAGGCCAATAAGTGCCAGGGATCTGCCCGTCTCCACCTCCCCAAGGCTACAGTACACATCACCATGCCTGGCTTATTGCGTTGGTGCTGGGCATCTGAACTCAGATGCTTGAACCTGTGTTGCAAGCACCCTAACAGTTCAGCCAACTCTTCAGCCCAAGGAGACTTAACCAATTGCCAAGGACAATTTGCCCCAATACCACAAGGCACTCAGAGAACCCCACATCTACACTGAGTCACTAGAAATATGATGGGTGATACTGTTCTGAATGCTGTGAATATGTTGCTCTGATTAGATGATAAATAAAACGCTGATTGGCCAGAGGCCAGGCAGGAACTATATGTGGGATAAACAGACAAGGAGAATTCTGGGAAGTGGAAGTCTGAGTCAGGAGATGCCAGCCTACCGTCCAGGGAGCAACATGTAATGGCAGACAGGTAAAGCCACAGAACACATGGCTACATATAGATTAACAGAAATGGGCTGAATTTAAATGTAAGAGCTAGTCAGTAGTAAGCCTGAGCTAGTGGCAGAGCAGTTTAATTAATATAAGCTTCTGAGTGATTATTTTATAAGCAGCTGCAGGGTCCAAAGGGCCTAGGCAGGACCAGAGAAAACATCTGCTACCTAAACTGGTGGTACTTTCTTGGTCTAAGCCCAAGAGTCCTTACAATAAGCAATGAGATATCTGTTCTAAGGGACTTCTCACCTGTCCAAGCAGAGGGACTGCCCTGGGGGACTGTGGGAATGGAGACAGGGAACGATCTGGAAGGTAGAGAGCTGGCACACAAGTGTTGGAATCCTGAACAAACCCTAAAGACCTGTATGTTGTGAGCTGGGTATCTCAGCCTGTGGTGCTTTTGGGAAGTAGGGCACCCTTCTAGAGTTTGGGCCCACTGATATTCAATTAGGTCCCTGGAATCATGCCCTTGGAGGGAACATCAGGACCTCAGTTGACTTCACTGGTTGCTATGAGGTGAGCAGTCTCCTCTACTACCTATTACTACCAAGAAGTAAGACCAGTAGGGTAAGTGTCCTAGGACTGAAGCCTCTGAAGCCATATGCCAAAATAAACCTTTCTTCCTGATAAATGTATTGTCTCAGATATTTTGTTACAACAACAGAAAGCTGACAAATGCAGCCTTCAGGGCAAGAAGCAAAAGGGTCAATTGCTTCCTTCTCTCTCCTAGATGTGGTGATCAAAGTAATAATCATGGGAGTGAACCACAGCTCTTCCTAACCCTAAACTGGAAACCCTGGCTAAATACTTCATTCAGCTTTCAATTTGGGGCAGAGCAGGCTGGTGAGACTCTCAACCTCTGAGGCATCACCTTGCACGAGCATGGAGTCCCAACCCCTGCATCCCAGGGAGGCCTCTCACCCCTTGGCAAACGTCTCCACTGCAGACACATGCAGCTGCTCCCGAGGCGTCAGAGTCTGGGTTTGGGAGACCTCCACCATCATCTTCACAGCCTGGGCCATGTCCTTGTCCAGCTTCATGGAACTTCCCGTGCCAATGAGCACAAGGCCGTTAGAGATGACATGACCCATGGCTGACAGAAAATTGGAAAACAGCTGGTCACTCAGCCTAGCCCAGCCTCACAGTCTACCAGGTGTGAGCCACGCTGGCTACAGGTTCGCTGTGTGTGAGACCCCTATCAAAAGCTGGATCTCAGCTCTGGCTTCAGCAGGCAGAGGGGGCAGCGGCACCTTCCAAGTACCCGAGGTTATTTCTTTACCTAGGCTTTCTATTGAACCCCGATTGTCTGAAGTACTTCCCTCTGCCCTCATGAGCCTGGCAGAAGCTCCGAACCAGCTCACTGGCTGGTATTATTGCTACAACCAGTTCAGACCTCCTGGGATACTCAGTAGATGCTATTCAGGAGCTGAATCAACAAGGCCCTGGGGCAGAGACTGTTCCCGTTTCGGTGCCCTCACTCATGATGATGGGATGTGTGGTCCTAACTGAAGGTGTGAGGTCCAGGCCAACCCATGTTTTCCAGCCCCTTCTTCAGAAAGGCAGGGTGTCCCCTGATTGGCAGAACTCAATCAAGGACACTGGCCTGGAACAAAGAACCATAGTACTAGGACACCCCCAGCCCAGCTATTGGACCCTGCTTATAGCCTGAGTCCCTCTGACCACTAGCTGTCCCTAGTGCTGCATTTGGAACGCCCTGCTTTTCTCTGGATCTCCTAATTCTGTCCCTGCCAGGTTAATAGGGCCCTTGGCTTTAGCTAGGCTGCTGCATGTATTAAAATTGTCTCTGGGCTGGAGAGATAGCTTAGAGGTTAAGAGCACTGGCTGCTCTTCCAGAGGTCTTGAGTTCAGTTCCTAGCAACCATATGTATACAATGTATACATAATTAATAATAATAAACATAATAAATAAATCTTAAAAAAAAAAAAAAAGAATTTCCCTAACATCCATCTTCTTTCTTTCTTTCTTTCTTATTTATTTATTTGTGGTTTTTCGAGCCAGGGTTTCTCTGTGTAGCTTTGCGCCTTTCCTGGAACTCACTCTGTAGACCAGGCTGGCCTTGAACTCACAGAGATCTGCCTGCCTCTGCCTCCCGAATGCTGGGATTACAGGCATTTGCTGCTGCTGCGGCTGACGCCAACTCCCCCCTCCCCCACCCCATCCCACCCTCCACCCCCCACCCCTCACCTGGCTCCTCTTCATTTTGTAAGTCTTCTCAAATACCAGGAACCTCACCCCACACTTGGGCTACCCATCTTGGATTCTGAAATCTTCTGGACTGACCTCCCCCAGCCCACTACACACAAGGCTTGCCCATGAGCCAGGCTCTACTCTGTCTTCCATCTCCACCCAGCTCTAGTGGCTCTGGAGATGTCCCGAGATCCCTGACAAAGGTTTCGGGAGCCATCTCTTGTGTTCCAGGATTCTGGGCTTGCCAGCCAGCTAGACTCAGGTTGCTGTCTCTCTTGCACTGAGCCCTAGTTTCCCCATCTCAGAAGTGGGGTGTCTTATGTCCACTGATGATAGTTAGGGATGATCTGGAGCTCTGAGGAAATGGCATCCTCCTGGGAGCAGCCATCCTTCCAAACACAGAAGCTGTCACCATCGATTCTCTGTGCAAGTGTCAGCCTAGTCACGGTCCCTCTAAACCAGTGAGTCCCTAGAGTCAGGGCGTGTGAACAGCGCCTAGGGAGAGCTTTACTCACCAAAGGTTGGATCTGCTGCCTTGAGCTTCGACAGGCAGCCCTCGATGCCACCAAGACTCTTGTCATTGGTCCACTTGACATACTGGAGTGAGAAACACAAAACAAGTCTGTCCTCCTGGAGCCCTGGACCGTATCCATGAAGGGGTGTATCTAAACTCTGATTGTTTTCTGACAGGGGTGCTGAAATTCAAACTTGGGATCTCAATAATCCCCCAAGTCCGTGAACTACAGGATTCTTCCCTGCTGTGGAAGTGCCTGGGAATGGGTGGAAGGTCTTGATCCAGCTAATTGGACATGAGCCTCAGGACCGGACTCCATGCCTTCATGGCAGAGCTCACAACAAACCCCAGCAGGCCACAGTGGGACACCTGTGGAGGCTTAATATTTTTAGACCCCTGGGGTCATCCATTGCTATCTACCCTGGAACTGGGGATCTTGGGAAAAGGGCAACTGGAGCTGGCTGAGACACTTCCCATGTTGTTGTGGCAAAGTGCAGTTCTTTACTGTGATGGGATTTGCAGACCATTTGACAATTGAAACTCCTCCTCAGCACCCTTCAAGGAGGACACGAGTCTCTTGGTGGGTATACCTGGGTCAGGGTGGCATCAAACAGCTTGCAGGCTTCATTGCTTGTGGTTGAGAGCGGGAGACCAGCATCCTTCCACGCCTACACAATAGGGAAGGAACAGCGCGGGGAGGGGGGGGGGTTTACTGGAATGAGCCCCCCAAACCTTGGTTAACCCTCTGTAAAATATCTAAGAGGACCCAGTGAGTCCAAAGTGTCGGCCAGGAAATGGGAGACAGTCAGTGGGAGTCTCATATCCAGGACTGATGGGAGGCTGGGCCCTGGGTGTGCATCTGGAAGGATGTCTGGTTTGTCACCTGCCTAGCAAGGTGTGTTCTCCCTGCCAACATCTAACAGTTCTCTCCCACCGTGTGGGAGGAATCTGACCAGTTGGAAATCCTTCAGATTATCATAGCGGCCCTGGTGACCTGACCTTCAGGGTGCACAAGGCCAGTGTCTCCCTAGGGCGTGGGACATGACCTTTAGTCCTGGCCAGTGAAGGGCTGCACCTCCATGGACTTGGAAATTGGGTGGCTGTGCTGCTCCCACCTTCATCTTCCCTCGTCTAAAAACTGGGCTCAAGGTCCCGGTCCTGGGTGGCTTCATAGGAAACGCTTCCTGGAGCCAAGCCCAATGCATGAGCTTTCCCTGGTGCCCTGCCTGGGAACCACTAGGTGGTCCCCCCCAACTCTCAGCTGCAGAGACACAGCATGCTCAGGACTAGGTCCCCAGCCGGCCTGACCGGGGTGACCAGCAGCGGGTTTGCTCCCGACTGTTCGGCCGGACCCAGGAGGACGCAGCCGAGGGGGTGCGCATACCTGGCAGTCACGCAGTGACATGGTTGTGGTTTTGGTCTGCAGAGTAAGGGCCACTGGGTCAAAGCTTTCGGAAGTCCCTGAGGCCTTCCGGGGAGGTGAGGGTGTTATTGCTGGGGAACGGGGGCGGGGCGAAGGCGGCCGCCCTCCCCTCCCCCCGCGATCGCTCACTGGTGGCTTTGGAAGCACGTGTCCAGCTCGGGGCCCAGACCTGCCCGCCCCCTAAAACCCCAGGGTAGGTGTGCGAGATGTGGGTGTAGGTGTGGATATGGGTAAGGAAGTCGGGGGGAAAAGGTAGATGATTAGGAGAACACACCTGGGCGCCCTGGCCCTATTTCCCAGCTGGGGTGCTCAGAACTAGTCTGGTGGCTGCTGCCCCTGCTATCAAACCCCACCTGGCTAGAGGTGCCCAGCTCAGGTTTGAGCTTGAATGCCCACCTTGCCATCTTATGACGTGGGTGCCCACGGTCCAGCCTCTCCCAGCCTGAGCCTCCTTCACTAGGCCAGAAGGCCCTCAGGAGGCACGGGAGCCCTGGGCCAGTGCCTGGAGCCTTGGGCACCTTAGTCAAGCGCTGTACCACTGAGATATTACCCTTCCCCCATCTTTTTTCCCCCCAGTTTTGAGTTAGGATCTCACTAAATTGCCACAGCTTGTCTGAGATCAGCTTCGTAGCTTAGGTGGACTTTGAACTTGCGATCCTCTCGCCTAGAGCTGTTTCATTACTTGCTTATAATGCCTAACAGCATTACAGACCTGCCCCTAGCAAGTTCTAGGTAGCCCTCCTCAGGCAGTTCCAGCCTCAGGCACTCACTGCTCAGTTTTTGGATAATTTCTCACTGACAAGCTTCATCCATCACTCCTCTGCTGCCCTGAGACAGCCCTGCTCCCCTCTCTGGGGCTTGGAGTATAGTACAGTTCCCCCTCTTCTCTGAAAAAGTTTCTAGCCAGTGTGTTTGAGTCAAGTGAGCAGGAAGGGTGGAGAGGCACATACCATCTTTGTTTAAAATGTTGGGTTTTGTTTTGTTTTTTTGTCACAGATTTTTTTGTTACTTTTCACTTTCAGAAATAAATTACTGTCTTATATAAGTGCTGAAGAGATCACTTTTTTTTCTAAAAGACGGTCTCACCATGTAGACCAGTCAAGGCTTGAACTCACAGAGATCTGCCTCTCTCTCTGCATCCAGAGTGCTGGGATTTAAGGCACGTGCCCCCCCCCCCAAGCTGGCATCAATATCATTCTTTTTTAACTTTATGAATTATGTATTTATTATGTATACAGTGTTCTGCCAGCATGTATGCCTGCAGGCCAGAAGAGGGCACCAGATCTCACTGTAGATGGCTATGAACTACCATGTGATTGCTGGGAATTGAACTCAGGACCTCTGGAAGAGCAGTCAGTGCTCTTAACCTCTGAGCCATCTCTCCAGCCCCCAAAATATCATTTTTTTTTTTCGGTTTTTCGAGACAGAGTTTCTCCATGTAGCTTTGGAACCTGTCCTGGAACTCACTCTATAGCCCAGGCTTGCCTCTGCCTCCTGAGTGCTGAGATTAAAGGCATGCTCCACCACCGCCGGGCTCAATATCATTCTTAAGAGCAAATATGGTTAGAGGTAATTCTAAAGTCTTTGGATTTGATGGTGGATTCCTAGATACACCACTATCCACCACTAACAAAACAGATCAGTAGATTGTCACTACATTAGCATATTTTCTGAATCAAAGGGCACTGTCAGGAAACAAAGGATAAAATGTAGAAGGGGAGAAAGTGCTTGCAAATCGTGTGTTAGATAAGGGCCTAGTATCCAGAATATATAAAGAAATCTTAGGACTGGAGAGATGGCTCAGGTGAACAGGACTTGCTATTCCTGCAGGGGACCCAGATTTGGTTCCCAGCACCTACACAAAGTTGCTCAACTGTCTGTGACTCTAACCTGTGGATCCAATCACCTTTGGCCTCTTTGGGCACCTGCATGCATGTGGTGCACATGAACTCATATGGGTACACACACATGCACATAAATATAACAAAGGTTTTTTAAAAATTATTACAACTGAACAGGAAAACTTTGAACAGCCAAGTTAGAAAATGATAAAGGAAGAAAAAAGAAAACAAAAAACCAAGCAGAGGATTTGAAAGGACAGTTCCCCAAAGAAGACACAAACTTGGTTAGTGGAGAGGTTGGAAGGTTCACAGTGCTGTAGCTAAGTGAAAGAAATCAGGTACAAAAAGAAATACATCACCACCACTACCATCACCAACACCACGACCTTCATCATCATCATAATTATCATCAGGTATATGTCAATCATCCAGAATAGCAGATTGGTAGAAACAGAAGGCAAACTGCTGGAAGCCAGGGCAGGGAAGGATAAGAGACAAGTGCCAGGGGTGGCAGGGTTTTTTTGGTGGTACAAAACCTTGAATATTACTTAACACCATGTTCTTTACCCTTCTGAATGGGTCACTTCATGTGATTATCACTTCGATAAAGATCCTGTCTTGATGAATGAGGTTTGTGCTGCATACCCTTGAATCTTGCCCCTGAGTTGGGTTCTTGTTCCTCATTATCCACAGCCTGGTGTCAACCCGATCATCACTTTAGAGGAGAACCTGGAGACAGCTGGCCTCCAGTGAAGCTGGAGTGTCCCAGGACCCAGATCACCAGCATTCCATCCCTGCACAACCAGAAGGTGCCAAAATACCACCAACAAACCAACAGAGTGAGAGAGGGGCTCAGTGGTAGGGTGCTTGCTGTCAGGCCAGATAAACTGAAACTAATTCTTAGAATTCAACCCCAGCAAGTTGTCCTCTGACCTACACACATGCATGTATTTGCTTCTTGCCCTCCCAACAAACAAACAAATAAACGTTAAAAAAAAAAAAGGGTGTTGTTTTTAACTAAATCTCAATCCTTCCAATTGTACCAATAAAGACACCAAAAAAGGGAGCCAAATGCTATAGTGAAGCCTGCTAGCTCAGGGGGGCAGAGACAGCACTCAGCAGGCCTTCCTCCTCAACCAATGTCCCTGAGAAAACTCCCTCTCTCCTCTGCTTCCCTGTCAAACTAAAACCCTCAAACTGAATGTCTCTCCCTTCTACTTCCTATCCATCTCTCCATCGGTCCTCCAGACTCCCTCTTACTCTCTATGGTTTTTTTCCCCTATGTTCACTTCCTGTCAACTCATTCCTTACTACACCTCATGACCTATGTATGGTTGATTTTGTTGAATCATGCTGACCATACTCAAGCAGAAAGCACTTAGATTAAAAGTGTGTGCAAGGGTTAGCCACACCACAACTAGAACAGGTTTTTCCAGTAAATAATGCGATCTTGAGGTTCACAGTGTGATCAACATCCTGCAACCTAAGAGTTTCAAGGAAGCCTCTACAGAGGCCACTCGGGGCCTGGCTCTGTCTCCTTGCTTGCTTCAGGCACAGAAGCTGAAGAGGCAGCAGAGGGTGCCTTTGAGACCACTGGAAATGCCAGCAGGATGTGCTATCCCCATTTCCCCATGCCCACTGAATAGCAGGAACCTCCTAAAGCCCTCTGGCCTACACCTCTGGGCCCACTAGCTGGTGCTTCTGTGGCAGCAGCCCTAAGGTATGAGCAGGAGCAGGGCTGTGCTCTCCCAGTAGGGCAGAGTACACAGGGTGTTCATGTTTACTCTAGCCTTGATACACCCTTGACCATGAGGGTAGGCTGGTCCAAACTCTACAAACCTAGGCCTGAAGAATGTTCTGGGAAGTCCTGGTTAATTGAGGGGCCCCAGGTGAGAAGGAGACCCTTGGAAAGACCACACATCAAGACCTCAGGGAAGACCCAGGGGCAGGGTGTGCAGCCCAAAGCCATCAGTGACACAGTCATACTCCTGACTCACTTCCACTTTGGTGGACAGAGGTGACTTGAGGAACCAGTAAAGGCAAGAACAGGGACAGAGAGAAGTTACTGTACTTATTAAAGTCAGAGTTTTACTATTTGTTACATGTCAATTACTGGGGGGAAAAATGCCAAGCACTTTTAATCTAGAGCTCAAAGTTTTGTGACTCACATTCTGAAATGTAGGAGACACAGCGTGGTCCTGGTCTTGGTGAGGACCAACATCTAAGTTTGCAGATGACCACAGAGAATGAAGCAGGGAGAATCTTTTTAACACCACAACCTCATCATGAGGGCCCTGCATGTTCATTAAAACATGCAGCTCTCACTTCAAAGGAAATAAGAGTTTATTCTTGAGCCAAGCATGTGTGATCAGGACCAAATACTCAGAATTCAGGTTGTCCCGAAAACATGTTCTTCTGTGGATATGTGTGGTGGTTTGAAAGAAAATGGCCCCCACAGGGAGTGGAACTATTAGGAGGTGTGGCTTTGTTGGAGTAGGTGTGGCTTTGTTGGAGTAGGTGTGGCCTTTGTATAGGAAACCCTAAGACAGATGTTGGTAACAGGGACCAGGGGATTGCTGTGTCATTTGCCTGCCAATGTTTTTGCTTAGAGGAATTTGGACTTTTGTACTTTGGGTTAGGATAGCAGTGGAATCCTTTAAGCACTGTTTAATGGGCAATACCTATAGGAGCATGGGAGACATTGGTGCTGAGTGTGATTTGGACTGTGAGGTTCAAAAAGGTTCAGAGGAGAAGCATGTTAGTATATGGCCTAGAGACTGGCCTTGTGATTCTTTGGTGAAGAATGTGACTGCTTTTGGCCCTTGTCCAAACAGTATGCCTGAGGCTAAAGTGATGAGTTTTGGATTAATTCCATTGGCAGAGGAAATCTCTTTGTATAGACTCTTTTTTGTGGTGACTAGTGTTAGCTCTGATGACGATTCATAATGAAAAGGAACAAGCTGAGCAAATAAAAATACAAAAAGTACAGATTCAGAAAAGGGACAGCAAAAGTGTAATAGAGATAATTCTTGGTACAAGGAGATAAAGATATTAAGAAATGGAATTATGGTAGTGGTGACTTCAGGGCAGGATTCCACCCAGTGAAGTTTCCAACTAGTGAAAAGGAACTAAAGAAAAGCTTAGAGAGGGGTGTGGTGGGGCACGCCTTTAATCCCAGCACTGGAAAGGCAGAGGATGGTGGATCTCTGAGTTTGAGGCCAGCCTGGTCTCCATACAATGCAAGTTCCAAGATAGAAAGCTCAGGTAGTGAAGGTAACCATTAAAAAAATCGGAAGCTGGGATAATCAGAGACCTGGAGCCTGGAGTAAGTGCCTGGCTCTGCTGGGAAAAAGAGACTGTTGTCAGTGCTCAGAACTGTAGACTTCTGACTGAATACCATTGGTGATGAGTGTTCAGAACCCACCCACAGTCACAAACCTGCCAAGGCAGGCTCTGCTAAGAAATGAGGCCATGGCCATCTCTGCTCTGGAGGGACTGGCTATGAAGCTCTTCCCAGTACTGTTGAAGGACACCACACTAGGATTTTGAAGGCAATGGTGGCAGCCTGGCCTTTTCCCTGCCTCCATGTGGGGACAATGATGAAGACCCCCCCAACTTGGAAACCTTCCAGGCTGTGCTAGATGGAGCAGACATTGACCTCTACCTCAGGCTCCCTCTGTATGAAGAGCAAGCATACTTCTTGCAGTGGGACCAGCAGAGAAAAGGCTCCCTATAGCTCTGCCATACCAAGATGAAGATCTGTGCTCTGCCAGTATGTACTATCAAAGAGGTCTTGAATATTTTCCATCCAGGACACACTGAGGAGCTGGAGTTGAACATGGGGTGTAATATGTTCACACTGGCACATTTTGCTCCCTGCCTTGGAGAGGTCTTCGCAAATTCTCCCTGGCACATATCTACAAGAACACTTTCAGGATTGGCAACAGGACAGCAGAGATAGAAGTGTGTCGGCAAGGTCGTTGCTAAGTTCTCCAAAGCTAACCATCTGCAGCACTTCTCCATGAATTGCATCTACTTTATCAAAGACCACATGGCACAGGTACTCAGGTGCCTGATGACACCCTTGGAGACTCTCTCCATCACACACTGCCATCTGTCACCATCCGACTTGAATTATTTCCCCTGGAGCCACAGCCTGTGTATGCTAAAACATCTGGACTTGAGAGGAATCATGTTATTCACTTCATATCTCAAGCCTCTTGGAGTTCTGCTAGAGAATGTAGCAGACATTCTGGAGTCTCTGGACTTGCAGGGTTGTAGGATCAAGGACCCTCAGCTCACTGACCTCATCCCTGCCCACAGCAAGTATTTATTCCCAGCTCGCCAAGGCTAACTTCTGGGACAATGTCTTCTCCATGCCCATCCTGAAGGACCTTTTGCATCACACAGCCAATTTGACCAAGATGAATGTAGAGCAGTTCCCTGCCCCTATTCAGTGCTGTTTCGGTTTGGGTTACATCTCTGTATGGAAATTTGCCCAATTTTGTCTCGAGCTCATGGATACACTCAGAGCCAGAAGGCAGCCCAAGAGGATCTTGTTTTCCACAGGTACCTGCCCTGAATGTGGTGAGCACTGTGTCTATCCTAGGGCCCAGACTTTGTCCTTGCTGGCAGTAAATAGGGAGTGAACATGACTTCTGGATTTGGGTGCTCTTCCTCTGGGGTCTTTCTTAGTCATTAGCCTCCCTGCTAGGTTCAGGGTCTGGAAAGTCTCTCAACTGGCTTCAAGCATCTACAGAGCCAAAGAACTGTATTTGAAGTCTTCCATTATGATCTCTTTATTGCATTTTTTAAAAGTCCCTATGCCACCAGATGGTGGTGGCGCACATCTTTGATCCCAGCACTCAGGAGGCAGAGCCAGGCGGATCTCTGTGAGTTCAAGGCCAGCCTAGTCTACAGAGCGAGATCTAGAACAGCCTCCAAAGCTACACAGAGAAACCCTGTCTTGGAAAACCAAAAAACAAACAAACAAAAAGTCCCTATGCCTACCCATTACATTCTCCTTTTTCAGTATAATCAGGGAGCAATAAAATAATTCAGTATCAAAAAAATAGAAAGCTGATGAAGATGTAGTTGAATGAGGGGCCACATTCCAGTCCCAGCAAGCAGCAGAACTTAGCAGCTTCAGCCATGTGCTTCTGGCTTTAGAATCAAGAATAAAAGAAAGGAGTCATGGAATCTGCCTCTGCATGTAAGAAAAGCTGCTGAGGCCAGCATGTGTCAGGGGTTTCCCTGAATAGAGGCCTAGAGAGGCCATTTCATGAAGCTGAGAAGGTGAAACCTGGGTTGCCTTGCAGAACCCAAGATGTTGGAGATGCCAGAGCCATGGATACCTGCCAAGGACAGCTGATAACAGGGAGTGGAACCTGCCCAAGAGAAAGAAGTGTGCTGCAGTCAACTAAGCTGAAAGGAGCTGGAAACATGAAGAGCATTTTGACCTCAGACATGGAGATGCAGACTTTGGTTTAGCCCAACTGGTTTGGGGTCTGGTTTTAGTCCAGTATTTCCTCACTATGTATGCTCCCTTCCCTGTGTTTTGGGATGACAATAGATATCCTGTGCCATTATATGTTGAAAGTATGTGATCTGTTTTTTGATTTTGATTTTATAGGGAATTACAATTAGGAGATTGCAGAAATCTCAAAAGAGACTTTGAACTTTGGACTTTTAAATGTTGTTGAGACTGTGTTAGACAATGTGAACTTTTAAGGTTGGACTAAATTCATTTTCCATTTTGATATGGCTACAACTTTTGGGCTTCAGTGGGTGGAATGTGGTAGTATGAATTTAATTGGACACCATAAACACATAGGGAGTAGCTGATTCTACAGCAGCAGTTCTCAACCTGTGGGTCTCTATCCCTTTGGGGTCACATTTCAGATATCCTGCACATCAGATAGTTACATTATGATTCATAACAGTAGCAAAATTAGAGTTAGGAAGAAGCAATGACATAATTTCACGGTTGGGAGTCACCACAGCATGAGGAACTGTATTCAAGTGTCACAGCTTTAGGAAGGTTGAGATCCACTGCTCTACAGTCTGCAGCTTTCCTGTTTTATTAGAAAATTAGTTTGCAACAATCAAGACCTAACTACCTTCTAAATATCATGACACTGGTATGATTAGGGATGGACATATAGACATTTTATGGCTTGGCTATAGCACAAACTGTACTTGAGATTTACAAACATTTTTCTAAGTTTACTCATTTTCCTTTATGTGTGAGTGTTCTGTCTGCATGTGTGCTTAGTTAAGCCTATGGAGGCCAGAGAGAGGATTAGATCCTCTGGAACTGGAGTTACAGATGGCTGTGAATCATGATGTGGGTGCTAGGGATCAAAGTTGGGTCCTCTGCAAGAGTAACACGTGTTCTTAACTGCTGAGTCATCTCTCTGGCACCTGTAGTTTGGATTTTTTTTAAGAGAGTGTACATGTGTATGCATGTATATGTGCATGTGTGCATATGTGAGTGTCTTAGGATTTCTATTGCTGTGCAGTGTTAGGGACCAAGATGTCAGGAACCAAACATGAACCATAGAAAGTACTAGCTAGACCAGAGAACAAGTCATAAGCCCCTTCCCAGAGCAGTATGGCCGGGGCAGTGCAGAGTCACCATGACCACGGAAACTCTTAAAGGAAAACATAATTGGGGCTGGCTCAGAGGTCAGAGGTTTAGTCCATTATCACCATAGTGGAACTTGGTGGTGTGCAGGCAGACATGGTACTGGAGAAGGAGCTGAGAGTTCTTCATCTTGATCTGCAGGCAACAGAAGTAGACTGTGACACTGGACTTAGCTTGAGCATAGAGGATCTCAAAGCTCACCCCCACAGTGACATGCTTCCTCAGACAACACTTACTCCTACCAGGCCACACCTCCTAATAGTTCCACTCCCTCTGAGTTTATGGGGCCCAATTACATTCATACTACCAAATTGCACTTCCTAATCCTCCAAAGTGTGTAGCCATATCATAATGCATTTATTCCAACCTCAAAAGTTCACATAGTCTATCACGGTCTCAACAATGTTTAAAAGTCTAAAGTTCAAAGTCTCTTTTGAGATTTCTGCAATCTCCTAACTGTAATTCCCTATAAAATCAAAATCAAAAACAGATCACATACTTCCACCATATAATGGCACAGGATATCTATTGTCATCCCAAAACATAGGGAAGGGAGCATACATAGTGAGGAAATACTGGACTAAAACCAGACCCCAAACCAGCTGGGCTAGACCAAACTCTGCATCTCCATGTCTGAGGTCAAAATGCTCTTCATGTTTCCAGCTCCTTTCAGCTTAGTTGACTGCAGCACACTTCTTTCTCTTGGGCAGGTTCCACTCCCTGTTATCAGCTGTCCTTGGCAGGTATCCATGGCTCTGGCATCTCCAACATCTTTGGTTCTCTAAGCAATCCTGGCTTCATCTTCACAGCTTCATGAAATAGCCTCCCTAGGTCTCCATTCAGGGACACCACTGACACATGCCTGGCTTCACCTGCTTTTCTTAGATGTACAGGAAGATTCCATAAACCCTATCTTCTTTCCTTGACTCTAAAGCAAGAAGCACGTGGCTGAAGCTGCTAAGTTCTGCTGCTTGCTGCGCCTGGAACATGACCTCCTCATTCAATTACATCTTCATCAGCTTTCTATTTTTGATTTTTACCTTCACTGCTTAAGCTTGGCTGTCTAGGAACTTGCATTGTGTATAGACCAGGCTGGCCTCAAACTCAGAGATCCACTATCCTCTGCCTTTCCAGTGCTGGGATTAAAGGTGTGCACCATCACACCTCTCTCTATGCTTTTCTTTAGTTTCTTTTCACTAGTTGGAAACTTCGCTGGGTGGAATCCTGCCCTGAAGTCACCACTACCATTATTCCATTTCTTAGTCTGTTTATCTCCTGGTACACAGAATTATCTCTATCCCACTTCCTGGTGCCCCTTTTCTCAATTTCTACACTTTGTATTTTATTTTGCTCAGCTTGTTCCTTTTCATTATGAATCTTCATCAGAGTTAACACTAGTCACCACAAAAAAGAGTCTATACAAGGCTGTTTTGAGATTTCCTCTGCCAATGGAATTAATCCAAAACTTATCACTTTAGCCTAAGGCAGATTGTATGGACAAGGACCAAAAGCAGTCACATTCTTCACCAAAGAATCACAAGGCCAGCCTGTAGGCCATATACTAACATGCTTCTCCTCTGAACCCTCTTGATCCCCACAGTCCAAATCACACTCATCACCATTGTCTTTCATGCTCTTATTAGTAAGGCCCATTAAGCAGTGCTTAAAGCATCCCACTGCTATTCTAACCCAGTGTACATAAGTCCAAAATCCGCCAAGCAAACACATGGCCAGGCCTGTCACAGCAATCCCCTGTTCCCTGGTACCAACTTCTGTCTTAGGGTTTCCTATACAAAGGCCACACCTACTCCAACAAAGCCACACCTCCTAATAGTGCCACTCCCTGTGGGGGCCATTTTCTTTCAAACCACCACACATATCCACAGAAGAACATGTCTTTGGGGACAACCTGAATTCTGAGTATTTGGTCCTGATCACACATGCTTGGCTCAAGAATAAACTCTTATTTCCTTTGAAGTGAGAGCTGCATGTTTTAATGAACATGCAGGGCCCTCATGATGAGGTTGTGGTATTAAAAAAGATTCTCCCTGCTTCACTCTCTGTGGTCATCTGCAAACTTAGATGTCGGTCCTCACCAAGACCAGGACCACGCTGTGTCTCCTACATTTCAGAATGTGAGTCACAAAACTTTGAGCTCTAGATTAAAAGTGCTTGGTATTTTTTCCCCCAGTAATTGACAGGTAACAAACAGTAAAACTCTGACTTTAATAAGTACAGTAACTTCTCTCTGTCCCTGTTCTTGCCTTTACTGGTTCCTCAAGTCACCTCTGTCCACCAAAGTGGAAGTGAGTCAGGAGTATGACTGTATCACTGATGGCATTGGGCTGCACACCCTGCCCCTGGTTCTTCCCTGAGGACTTGGTGTGTGGTCTTTCCAAGGGTCTCCTTCTCACCTGGGGTCCCTCAATTAACCAGGACTTCCCAGAACATTCTTCAGGCCTAGGTTTGTAGAGTTTGGACCAGCCTACCCTCATGGTCAAGGGTGTATCAAGGCTAGAGTAAACATGAACACCCTGTGTACTCTGCCCTACTGGGAGAGCACAGCCCTGCTCCTGCTCATACCTTAGGGCTGCTGCCACAGAAGCACCAGCTAGTGGGCCCAGAGGTGTAGGCCAGAGGGCTTTAGGAGGTTCCTGCTACTCAGTGGGCATGGGGAAATGGGGATAGCGCATCTTGCTGGCATTTCCAGTGGTCTCAAAGGCACCCTCTGCTGCCTCTTCAGCCTCTGGGCCTAAAGCAAGCAAGGAGACAGAGCCAGGCCCCCAGTGGCCTCTGTAGAGGCTTCCTTGAAACTCTTAGGTTGCAGGATGTTGATCACACTGTGAACCTCAAGATCGCATTATTTACTGGAAAAACCTGTTCTAGTTGTGGTGTGGCTAACCCTTGCACACACTTTTAATCTAAGTGCTTTCTGCTTGAGTATGGTCAGCATGATTCAACAAAATCAACCATACATAGGTCATGAGGTGTAGTAAGGAATGAGTTGACAGGAAGTGAACATAGGGGAAAAAAACCATAGAGAGTAAGAGGGAGTCTGGAGGACCGATGGAGAGATGGATAGGAAGTAGAAGGGAGAGACATTCAGTTTGAGGGTTTTAGTTTGACAGGGAAGCAGAGGAGAGAGGGAGTTTTCTCAGGGACATTGGTTGAGGAGGAAGGCCTGCTGAGTGCTGTCTCTGCCCCCCTGAGCTAGCAGGCTTCACTATAGCATTTGGCTCCCTTTTTTGGTGTCTTTATTGGTACAATTGGAAGGATTGAGATTTAGTTAAAAACAACACCCTTTTTTTTTTTTAACGTTTATTTGTTTGTTGGGAGGGCAAGAAGCAAATACATGCATGTGTGTAGGTCAGAGGACAACTTGCTGGGGTTGAATTCTAAGAATTAGTTTCAGTTTATCTGGCCTGACAGCAAGCACCCTACCACTGAGCCCCTCTCTCACTCTGTTGGTTTGTTGGTGGTATTTTGGCACCTTCTGGTTGTGCAGGGATGGAATGCTGGTGATCTGGGTCCTGGGACACTCCAGCTTCACTGGAGGCCAGCAGTCTCCAGGTTCTCCTCTAAAGTGATGATTGGGTTGACACCAGGCTGTGGATAATGAGGAACAAGAACCCAACTCAGGGGCTAGATTCAAGGGTGTGCAGCAAAACCTCATTCATCAAGACAGGATCTTTATCGAAGTGATAATCACATGAAGTGACCCATTCGGAAGGGTAAAGAACATGGTGTTAAGTAATATTCAAGGTTTTGTACCACCAAAAAAACCCTGCCACCCCTGGCACTTGTCTCTTATCCTTCCCTGCCCTGGCTTCCAGCAGTTTGCCTTCTGTTTCTACCAATCTGCTATTCTGGATGATTGACATATACCTAATGAATGTGGCGGCGGCGGTGGTGGTGGTGGTGATGTGTTTCTTTTTGTACCTGACTTCTTTCACTTAGCTTCAGTACTGTGAAACTTCCAACTCTCAGCTTCTTCTCCTGTACCAGGTCTGCCTTCACATCACCATGTCCCACCATGGTGACACCGGAGTAAAGCTCTGTAAGCCACTCCAATGAAATGTTTTCCTTTATAAGAGTTGCTGTGGTCACCAGGCAGAGGTGGGCCCATGCCTTGAATCCCAGAACTCTGGTAGGCAGAGGCAGGTGGATCTCAGAGCTCCAGGCCAGTCTGGTCTACAAAATGAGTTCCAGGATAGCTAGGGCTACTCAGAAAAGCCTGACTAGGTAAACAAAACAAAGAGTTGCAGTGGTCACAGTGTCTCTTCTCAGCCTTAGAAACCCTAACTAAGACAGAAGTTGTACCAGCAACTGGAATATTGTTGCCATAGGCCTGATCATGCTTTTGTTTGGAGGAATTAGGACTTTGGGGGTTTGGGTTAGTTCTAGATCTAAGAACTGCTTAATAGGCTATACTAGTAGCAACATGGAAGAGACGGGGACTGAGGGTTATGTGAACTGTGGGGGCTGGCTAAAGAGGTTTCAGAGGAGAATACTCATATTTGTCCTAGAGGTTGTTCTTGTGATATTTTGCTGAAGAACATGGCTGCTTTTTGCTTTTTTCCAAAGAGTCTGCCTGAGGTTAAACTAATTAATTCCATTTTAGAGGAAATCTCAAGACAGCCTAGTAGGGACTCTGTTGTGTGATTATTACTGGTCGTTTCTATACAGATCTATAATGCAAAGGAGCAAGCTGAGCAAATAAAAATATAAAATGTATTAAGACATTATATAAAGGGGATGGTGACCTCAAGGCAAGATCACACCCAGTTGAAGTTCCAACTTGTGAAATGAATTAAGGAAAAGTTTAGAGCTGGGTGTGGTAGTGCATGCCTTTAATCCCAGCAACTAGGAATTGCAGAAATCTCAAAAGAGACTTTCAACTTTGGAGTTTTAAACGTTGTTGAGACTGTGATAGACTATGTGGACTTTTGAGGTTGGACTAAATGCACTTTCCTTTATGATATAACTACAGGTTTTTGGGGATCAGGGAGTGGAATGTATGAATGTAATTGGACCCCATAAACTCATAGGGAGTAGCAGATTCTACAGTAGCAGTTCTCAACCTGTGGGTCTCTATCCCTTTGGGGTCACATTTTAGATATCCTGCACATCAGATAGTTACATTATGATTCATAACATTAGCAACATTAGAGTTAGGAAGAAGCAATGACATAATTTCACGGTTGGGAGTCACCACAGCATGAGGAACTATATTCAAGTGTCACAGCTTTAGGAAGGTTGAGATCCACTGCTCTACAGTCTGCAGCTTTCCTGTTTTATTAGAAAATTAGTTTGCAACAATCAAGACCTAACTACCTTCTAAATATCATGACACTGGTATGATTAGGGATGGACATATAGACATTTTATGGCTTGGCTATAGCACAAACTGTACTTGAGATTTACAAACATTTTTCTAAGTTTACTCATTTTCCTTTATGTGTGAGTGTTCTGTCTGCATGTGTGCTTAGTTAAGCCTATGGAGGCCAGAGAGAGGATTAGATCCTCTGGAACTGGAGTTACAGATGGCTGTGAATCATGATGTGGGTGCTAGGGATCAAAGTTGGGTCCTCTGCAAGAGTAACACGTGTTCTTAACTGCTGAGTCATCTCTCTGGCACCTGTAGTTTGGATTTTTTTTAAGAGAGTGTACATGTGTATGCATGTATATGTGCATGTGTGCATATGTTAGTGTCTTAGGATTTCTATTGCTGTGCAGTGTTAGGGACCAAGATGTCAGGAACCAAACATGAACCATAGAAAGTACTAGCTAGACCAGAGAACAAGTCATAAGCCCCTTCCCAGAGCAGTATGGCCGGGGCAGTGCAGAGTCACCATGACCACGGAAACTCTTAAAGGAAAACATAATTGGGGCTGGCTCAGAGGTCAGAGGTTTAGTCCATTATCACCATAGTGGAACTTGGTGGTGTGCAGGCAGACATGGTGCTGGAGAAGGAGCTGAGAGTTCTTCATCTTGATCTGCAGGCAACAGAAGTAGACTGTGACACTGGACTTAGCTTGAGCATAGAGGATCTCAAAGCTCACCCCCACAGTGACATGCTTCCTCAGACAACACTTACTCCTACCAGGCCACACCACCTAATAGTTCCACTCCCTCTGAGTTTATGGGGCCCAATTACATTCATACTACCAAATTGCACTTCCTAATCCTCCAAAGTGTGTAGCTATGTCATAATGCATTTATTCCAACCTCAAAAGTTCACATAGTCTATCACAGTCTCAACAATGTTTAAAAGTCTAAAGTTCAAAGTCTCTTTTGAGATTTCTGCAATCTCCTAACTGTAATTCCCTATAAAATCAAAATCAAAAACAGATCACATTCTTTCAACATATAATGGCACAGGATATCTATTGTCATCCCAAAACACAGGGAAGGGAACATACATAGTGAGGAAATACTGGACCAAAGCCAGACCCCAAACCAGCTGGGCTAAACCAAACTCTGCATCTCCATGTCTGAGGTCAAAATGCTCTTCATGTTTCCAGCTCCTTTCAGCTTAGTTGACTGCAGCACACTTCTTTCTCTTGGGCAGGTTCCACTCCCTGTTATCAGCTGTCCTTGGCAGGTATCCATGGCTCTGGCATCTCCAACATCTTTGGTTCTCCAAGCAATCCAGGCTTTACCTTCACAGCTTCATGAAATAGCCTCCCTAGGTCTCCATTCAGGGACACCACTGACACATGCCTGGCTTCACCTGCTTTTCTTAGATGTACAGGAAGATTCCATAAACCCTATCTTCTTTCCTTGACTCTAAAGCAAGAAGCACGTGGCTGAAGCTGCTAAGTTCTGCTGCTTGCTGCGCCTGGAACATGACCTCCTCATTCAATTACATCTTCATCAGCTTTCTATTTTTGATTTTTACCTTCACTGTTTAAGCTTGGCTGTCTAGGAACTTGCATTGCATATAGACCAGGCTGGCCTCAAACTCAGAGATCCACCATCCTCTGCCTTTCCAGTGCTGGGATTAAAGGTGTGCACCATCACACCTCTCTCTATGCTTTTCTTTAGTTTCTTTTCACTAGTTGGAAACTTCACTGGGTGGAATCCTGCCCTGAAGTCACCACTACCATTATTCCATTTCTTAGTCTGTTTATCTCCTTGTACACAGGATTACCTCTATTCCACTTTTGCTGTCCCTTTTCTCAATCTGTACATTTTGTATTTTTATTTGCTCAGCTTGTTCCTTTTCATTATGAATCTTTATCAGAATTAACACTAGTCACCACAAATAAAGAGTGTATACAAGGCTGTTTTGAGATTTCCTCTGCCAATGGAATTAATCCAAAACTCATCACATTAGCCTCAGGCAGACTGTTTGGACAAGGGCCAAAAGCAGTCACATTCTTCAAATATCACAAGACCAGTCTCTAGGTCTTATACTAAAGTTCTTCTCCTCTGAACCCTCCTGATCCCCACAGTCCAAATCACACTCAGCACCATTGTCTTTCATGCTCTTATTAGTAAGGTCCATTAAGCAGTGCTTAAAGCATTCCACTACTATCCGAACTCAAAGTATATAAATTTCTCCAAGCAAACACATGGCCAGGCCAATCACAGCAATCCCCTGGTCCCTGATACCAACTTCTGTCTTAGGGTTTCCTATACAAAGGCCACACCTACTCCAACAAAGCCACACCTCCTAATAGTGCCACTAAAGAAAATGGCGTCCATTTTCTTTCAAACCACCACACATATGCACAGAAGAACATGTCTTTGGGGACAACCTGAAATCTGTGTATTAGGTCCTGATCACACATAGTGTGCTCAAAAAACAAACTCTTATTTCTTTTGAAATGAAAGCTGCATGTTTTAATGAACATGAGGGATTATTAGTGATCATTTCTATATAGATCTCTTATGAAAAGGAGCAAGCTGAGCATATAAAAATATAAAATGTATTAAGAAATGAAATAAAGGGAGTGGTGACCTCAGGGCAAGATCCCACCCAGTTGAATTACAACTTGTAAAGTGAATTAAAGAAAAGCTTAGAGGTGGGTGTGGTAGTGCATGCCTTTAATCTCAGCACTCCAGAGTCAGAGGAAGGCAGATCTCTGAGTCTGAGGCCAGCCTGGTCTGTAGATCTGGTTTCAGGACAGCCAAGCTTAGGCAGTGAAGGTAAAAATCAAAAGCAGAAAGCTGGTGAAGATTGAATTGAAGGAGGGGACCATATTCCAACCCAAGCAAGCAGCAGAACTTGGCAGCTTCAGCCCTGTGCTTCTAGCTTTAGAGTCAAGGATAAAAGAAAGGGTTCATGGAGTTTGCCTCTGCCTGTAAGGAAAGCTGGTCCAATGTAAGAGCAGCAAGTCCTGTTAACTACTGAGTCATCTCTTCCGTCCTAAGATTTCTTTATAGATCCTGGATACTAGGCCCTTATCTAATGCATGATTTGCAACCATTTTCTCCCCTTCTACACAGTTTATCTTTTCTTTCCCTGTCAGTGCCCGTTGATTCAGAAAATATGCTAATCTAGTGACAATCTACTGATCCATTTTGTTAGTGGTGGATATTTCAGTGCTGTATCTAGGAATCCACCATCAAATCCAAAGACTTTAGAATTACCTCCAACCATGTTTGCGGTTAAGAATGATATTAATACTAGCTGGGAGGCACATGTCTTTAATCCCAAAACTCTGAATGCAGAGAGAGGTGAATCTCTGTGAGTTCAAGGCTAGCCTGGTCTACGTGGTGAGACTGTCTTTAAGGGGAAAAAAAAAGGTTGTCTCTTCAGCACTTATATAAGACAGTAATTTAATTTATTTCTGAAAGTGAAAAGTAACAGAAAATCTGTGACAAAATACCAGCATTTTAAACAAAGAAGGATCTGCCTCTGCACCCTTCCTGATCCCTTGACTCAAACACACTGGCTAGAAACTTTTTCAGAGAAGAGGGGGAACTGTACTATACTCCAAGCCCCAGAGAGGGGAGCAGGGCTGTCTCAGGGCAGCAGAGGAGTGATGGATGAAGCTTGTCAGTGAGAAATTATCCAAAAACTGAGCAGTGAGTGCCTGAGGCTGGAACTGCCTGAGGAGGGCTACCTAGAACTTGCTAGGGGCAGGTCTGTAATGCTGTTAGGCATTATAAGCAAGTAATGAAACAGCTCTAGGCGAGAGGATCGCAAGTTCAAAGTCCACCTAAGCTACGAAGCTGATCTCAGACAAGCTGTGGCAATTTAGTGAGACCCTAACTCAAAACTGGGTGGGGGTGAAAGATGGGGGAAGGGTAATATCTCAGTGTTACAGCTCTTGACTAAGGTTTTGAGGCTCCAGGGCTCCCATGCTTCCTGAGGCTCAGTGAAGGAGGCTCAGGCTGGGAGAGGCTGGACCCCCGGCACCCTCATCATCAGATGGCAAGGTGGACATTGAAGTTCAACCTGAGCTGGGCACCTCTAGCCAGGTGGGGTTTGATAGCAGGGGCAGCAGCCACCAGACTGGTTCTGAGCACCCCAGATGAGTAATATGACCAGGGGCCCAGTGTGTCCTCCCATCCCCCTACCTCCTCCACTTTCCCTACCCATACCTACACCCACACCTCCACACCCACCCTGTGATTTAGGGGGCAGGCAGGTCTGGGCCCTGAGCTGGACAGGAGCCTCCAAAGCCACCAGTGAGCAGTCAGGAGAGCCGCCCACGCCCCGCCCCCTTTCTCCAGCAATAAGACCTACACCTCCCTGGAAGGCTTCAGTTAACTCCAGAGAGCCTTGAGCCTGTGGCCTTTACTCTGCAGACCAAAACCACAACCATGTCACTTCGAGACTGCCAGGTAAGCGCACCCCCTCGGCTGGGTCCTCCTGGGTCCGGGAGTTGGTCCAGGGCCCTGCAGTCAGGAGCAAACCCGCTGCTGGTCACCCCGGTCAGGCCGGCTGGGGACCTAATCCTGAGCATGCTGTGTCTATGCAGCTGAGAGTTGGGGGGGACCACCTAGTGGTTCCCAGGCAGGGCACCAGGGAAAGCTCATGCATTGGGCTTGGCTCCAGGAAGCGTTTCCTATGAAGCCACCCAGGACCGGGACCTTGAGCCCAGTTTTTAGACAGGGAAGATGAAGGTGGGAGCAGCACAGCCACCCAATTTCCAAGTCCATGGAGGTGCAGCCCTTCACTGGCCAGGACTAAAGGTCATGTCCCACGCCCTAGGAGACACTGGCCTTGTGCACCCTGAAGGTCAGGTCACCAGGGCCTCTATGATAATCTGAAGGATTTCCAATTGGTCAGACTCCTCCCACACGGTGGGAGAGAACTGTTAGATGTTGGCAGGGAGAACACACCTTGCTAGGCAGGTGACAAACCAGACATCCTTCCAGATGCACACCCAGGGCCCAGCCTCCCATCAGTCCTGGATATGAGACTCCCACTGACTCTCTCCTATTTCCTGGCTGACACTTTGGACTCACTGGGTCCTCTTAGATATTTTACAGAGGGTTAACCAAGGGTTTGGGGGCTCATCCCAGTAAACCCCTGCTGTTCCTTCCCTATTGTGTAGGCGTGGAAGGATGCTGGTCTCCTGCTCTCAACCACAAGCAATGAAGCCTGCAAGCTGTTTGATGCCACCCTGACCCAGGTATACCCACCAAGAGACTCGTGTCCTCCTTGAAGGGTGCTGAGGAGGAGTTTCAATTGTCAAATGGTCTGCAAATCCCATCACAGTAAAGATCTGCACTTTGGCACAACAACATGGGAAGTGTCTCAGCCAGCTCCAGTTGCCCTTTTCCCAAGATCCCCAGTTCCAGGGTAGATAGCAATGGATGACCCCAGGGGTCTGAAAATATTAAGCCTCCACAGGTGTCCCACTGTGGCCTGCTGGGGTTTGTTGTGAGCTCTGCCATGAAGGCATGGGGTCCTATCCTGAGGCTCCTCTTGGGTTAGCTGGATGAAGACATTTCACCCATTCCCAGGCACTTCCACAGCAGGGAAAAATCCTGTAGTTCAGGGACTTGGGGGCTTATGGGAGAGGGGACAAGGTTTCAGAAGGAAGGTCAAGTAGCTTTTTTATTTTTTAGGTGAGATAATGGAGGCTCAGAGAATTGAGCTGCCTTGAGTTACTCAGTGTATCGGAGGCAGAGCCAGGGTGCACCTGAGTCTGCAGACAGATCGAAACAAAAGTTGCCTTTCCATGTCTGGCCTTTCTGTCTCTAACTGTAATGAACACAGCCTCGGTCGGTCTTTTTGTGTGTTTGGGTCTCACACTGTAGCCCAGACTGGCCTGGATATCACAGCAAGCTTCCTGACTCAGTCCCCCTGTTGTTGGCATTATGAATGTGAGCTGCCATGCCTGGCTTACTGTGGTTATTTTCGAGAGAAATGACTCAGGAATTGTGTAAGTGACTCCAGGACTCTTCTTGGTGCGGAAGAAAGGGGCATGCTCTACCTCATTTCTTGGAAAGGATCTGCTTTTCTACAGTTCTTTTCTGGCAGTGGGCATCCCAGGCCTAGGAGGTGTCTCCTAATCCTGTGTATTTAATCTCATCCTAGAAGGCCAATTAAGCTATACCTTCTTTGAATTAGAGTGCAAAAAATGCTCAGTGCTCTAGAAAGAAAAATAATTCAGTTTTGGGACTCCTGTATCTGTAGAGCTTACATAAGATTCTGAATTTGAATTTCAGCACCCCCGCCCCCCCCCCCGTCAGAAAAAAACAATCAGAGTTTAGATATACCCCTTCATGGATACGGTCCAGGGCTCCAGGAGGACAGACTTGTTTTGTGTTTCTCACTCCAGTATGTCAAGTGGACCAATGACAAGAGTCTTGGTGGCATCGAGGGCTGCCTGTCGAAGCTCAAGGCAGCAGATCCAACCTTTGGTGAGTAAAGCTCTCCCTAGGCGCTGTTCACACGCCCTGACTCTAGGGACTCACTGGTTTGGAGGGACCGTGACTAGGCTGACACTTGCACAGAGAATCAATGGTGACAGCTACTGTGTTTGGAACGACGGCTGCTCCCAGGAGGATGCCATTTCCTCAGAGCTCCAGATCTTCTCTAACTATCATCAGTGGACATAAGACACCCCACTTCTGAGATGGGGAAACTAGGGCTCAGTGCAAGAGAGACAGCAACCTGAGTCTAGCTGGCTGGCAAGCCCAGAATCCTGGAACACAAGAGATGGCTCCCGAAACCTTTGTCAGGGATCTCGGGACATCTCCAGAGCCACTAGAGCTGGGTGGAGATGGAAGACAGAGTAGAGCCTGGCTCATGGGCAAGCCTTGTGTGTAGTGGGCTGGGGGAGGTCAGTCCAGAACATTTCAGAATCCAAGAAGGGTAGCCCAAGTGTGGGGTGACGTTCCTGGTATTTGAGAAGACTTACAAAATGAAGATGAAGCTGGATCTTAGGGACACTTTTTTTTCTTTTTAAAGATTTATTATGTACAGTGTTCTGTCTGCATGTACTTCTGTCTGCCAGAAGAGGGCACCAGATCTCATTATAGATGGTTGTGAGATACCATGTGGTTGTCAGGAACTGAACTCAAGACCTCAGGAAGAGCAGCCAGTGCTCTTAACCTCTAAGCTATCTCTCCAGCCCAGAGACATTCTTAATACATACAGCAGCCTAGCTAAAGCCAAGGGCCCTATTAACCTGGCAGGGACAGAATTAGGAGACCCAGAGAAAAGCAGGGCGTTCCAAATGCAGCGCTAGGGACAGCTAGTGGTCAGAGGGACTCAGGCTATAAGCAGGGTCCAATAGCTGGGCTGGGGGTGTCCTAGTACTATGGTTCTTTGTTCCAGGCCAGTGTCCTTGATTGAGTTCTGCCAATCAGGGGACACCCTGCCTTTCTGAAGAAGGGGCTGGAAAACATGGGTTGACCTGGACCTCACACCTTCAGTTAGGACCACACATCCCATCATCATGAGTGAGGGCACCAAAATGGGAACAGTCTCTGCCCCAGGGCCTTGTTGATTCAGCTCCTGAATAGCATCTACTGAGTATCCCAGGAGGTCTGAACTGGTTGTAGCAATAATACCAGCCAGTGAGCTGGTTCGGAGCTTCTGCCAGGCTCATGAGGGCAGAGGGAAGTACTTCAGACAATCGGGGTTCAATAGAAAGCCTAGGTAAAGAAATAACCTCGGGTACTTGGAAGGTGCCGCTGCCCCCTCTGCCTGCTGAAGCCAGAGCTGAGATCCAGCTTTTGATAGGGGTCTCACACACAGCGAACCTGTAGCCAGCGTGGCTCACACCTGGTAGACTGTGAGGCTGGGCTAGGCTGAGTGACCAGCTGTTTTCCAATTTTCTGTCAGCCATGGGTCATGTCATCTCTAACGGCCTTGTGCTCATTGGCACGGGAAGTTCCATGAAGCTGGACAAGGACCTGGCCCAGGCTGTGAAGACGATGGTGGAGGTCTCCCAAACCCAGACTCTGACGCCTCGGGAGCAGCTGCATGTGTCTGCAGTGGAGACGTTTGCCAAGGGGTGAGAGGCCTCCCTGGGATGCAGGGGTTGGGACTCCATGCTCTTGCAAGGTGATGCCTCAGAGGTTGAGAGTCTCACCAGCCTGCTCTGCCCCAAATTGAAAGCTGAATGAAGTATTTAGCCAGGGTTTCCAGTTTAGGGTTAGGAAGAGCTGTGGTTCACTCCCATGATTATTACTTTGATCACCACATCTAGGAGAGAGAAGGAAGCAATTGACCCTTTTGCTTCTTGCCCTGAAGGCTGCATTTGTCAGCTTTCTGTTGTTGTAACAAAATATCTGAGACAATACATTTATCAGGAAGAAAGGTTTATTTTGGCATATGGCTTCAGAGGCTTCAGTCCTAGGACACTTACCCTACTGGTCTTACTTCTTGGTAGTAATAGGTAGTAGAGGAGGCTGCTCACCTCATAGCAACCAGTGAAGTCAACTGAGGTCCTGATGTTCCCTCCAAGGGCATGATTCCAGGGACCTAATTGAATATCAGTGGGCCCAAATTCTAGAAGGGTGCCCTACTTCCCAAAAGCACCACAGGCTGAGACACCCAGCTCACAACAGGTCTTTAGGGTTTGTTCAGGATTCCAACACTTGTGTGCCAGCTCTCTACCTTCAAGATCGTTCCCTGTCTCCATTCCCACAGTCCTCCAGGGCAGTCCCTGTGCTTGGACAGGGAAGATATACTTTAGAACAGATACCTCAAGCTGATTGTGAGGATCTCAGGGGCTTAGTCTAAGGAAGTCCCACCAGTTTCTAGCGGCTCAGTGTTGATGTGGGGTTCTCTGAGTTCCTTGTATTGTTGGTGCAAATTGTCCTTTGCAACTGGTTAAGACTCCTTGGGCTGAACGATGGCTCATCTGTTAGTGTCCTTGCAACACAGGTTCAAGGATCTGAGTTCAGATGCCCAGTACCAAGGCAATAAGCTAGGCATGGCGATGTGTACGGTAACTTTGGGGAGGTGGAGACAGGCAGATCCCGGGCACTTATTGACCTACCAGTGTGGCTGAATTGGTAAGGTTCAGGTTCAGTGAGACACTATGGAAATGAGGGGAGATCACTTGAAGGGGACACCTGATCACCTCTGGCCTGTGGGCGCGCACACACACACACACACACACACATCTGTTTTTCTCTTTCTTCTTTGAAGATTTATTTATTTTTATATCATGTGTCTTCAGTTTTTCCTTGTATGCATGTCTGTGTATCACATGTGTGCCTGGTGCCCTAGCATTCCTGGAGAAGGCATCAGAACTGCAACTGCAGTTAGAGATGGTTTTAAGCTGCACTAGGGGAGCCCAGTACTGAACCTGGGGCCTCTGCAAGAGAGCAAGTGCTGTTAACCACAGAGCCATCTCTCCAGATCCTACTGGATTTTGAATTTTATGAGGTACAACCTAATGTAGAAAATGTGTACGTATATGTGTCTATACCATTTTTTTCTGTGCAGTGTTGGGTATGGACTCCAGAGCCCTCCCTGCTAAGCAAGTTCCAATGACAACCCTAGCTCTTGATGGAATTTTTTTCTTAATTGGAAACATTTTCTCTTTTTATGAATTACTACTAGTATACAAAGCAATGGATGCTATCCTGCCTTGCTCTCCTTCACCAGCACCCCTACTGTCTGTCCTCAAGTCCCTGCCCCACTCTGGCTTATTTTCTTCCTCCCCCCAAGAATGTCCCTCTGTTTTCATGTCAGACATAGTCCATTGCCTTTTCTACTTCCTCCCCTTCAGATCGCCCCCCCCTTTAGTTTCATGGCCCCTGCATGACACACATGCACAGCTATAATTTATCTATATATATTATTGTATTGATTTTTGTGCGCAGAGGGTGTGTTATGGTGTGTGTGCACACATCTGTGTTGGTGAGGTATGCATGTGCCCTGTGCTCAGAGGCCAGAGGAGGATGTCAAGTGTCCCATCTTATGGCTCTCCATCTTAGTCCCTTGAGACAGGGTCTCTCACTGAATCTAGAGCTCATGGTCTTCAGCTGGACTGGTGGCCAGCAAGTCCCAGACACCCTTCTTTTTCCACCCCTGGGGTTACAGGGACATGGCCATGCCTGAATGTTACTCTGCTGCTGGGGATTTGAACCCAGGTCCTGATCTTTGTGCAGCAAGCACTTTTACCCACTGTGCCATCTCCCCAGCCCCAGATATAACTGCTTAAACCAGCCCAGGCAGATAGTGACATAGGATGGCTTTCCATCACGCTCAGCCCCATGGATGTGGACTTCATGCTCAGTGTGTTCTTGTCTTGTAGGAACTTCTCCAAAGCTTGTGATCTCTGGGAACAGATCCTTCGGGACCACCCAACAGACATATTGGCCCTGAGGTTTTCCCATGATGCCTACTTTTACCTGGGCCACCAGGAGCAGATGCGGGATTCTGTGGCTCGAGTTTACCCCTTTTGGAAACGTGATGTCCCTCTTAACAGGTACATGCAGACAAGAAGCCACATCATCTCATTCTCCTTTTCTCTGCCCTAAAGACTCAGAAACACTATTGTTCCAGCCTAGAGATAATGAGACACCTGCTGCTCATCTAAAAGGCTTCTTTCTCTTTATGTGATCTTCATCCCATCCTGTGAACGAGGTAGCATCATTGTGTATCAGTCAGATAGGATTTTTATTTTTGTAGTAACAAGCATCCCCAAGATTATACTCTCCGAAGTGTAACACCCACACTTCATGTGCATCGATAGTTTTATTTTTTAAAGATAGGATCTGATTCTGTAACTCAGGTTGGCCTCAAATTCATGGCAATCTTATGCCTCATCCTCTTAGGTATTGGGATTACAGGTAATGAACTACCATGCCTGGCTATTTCCTATCATCTGTCCGGGGCCAAGGGCTCTGTGGCCACATCCTTGTCTGTTTTCAAGACAGTTAGAGCAATGACCTGTGGATACACCAGTTGCTACAATGGAAAGGGGTGTTCTCCAGAGGGCTGTTTAGGTAGCATCTGGTAGATTTAGAACCTGTAGGGCAGGGTGACAGGCTAGAAATTCCCACAAAGTCAACTTCCTCTTTGTATCTAAAGGAACCCGGAAGGCCTAGTGTCTTTTTCTTTCTGGGACTTTTCTCTATGACTGTCACCTGATTGGACGTGACGAACTGCCATTATTGAGAATATTGTTTGTGTATGATCCTGCTGATTTAAAAGTACTCATATCTAACACTTTTATGCTGACCCTTTGAATGGTGCCTGACCACAGGCCCAGGTTCCGTAGTTCAGCCTGGTAGAAAATTAAACAACTCTCGAGCTAATTAGTACCTGACCTGCAGTAATCCCTTGGTAATTTTTTGTTTGTTTGTTCGTTTGTTTTTTCGAGACAGGATTTCCATGTGTAGCCCTGGCTGGCCTGGAACTAGCTCTGTAGACCAGGCTGGCCTTGAATTCACAGAGATCAGCTTGCCTCTGCTTCCTGAGTAGTAAATATTTTTTAAAGTCACCTAATAGCCACTGTTCTCCAGTAAAAGGTGCTGTTTGCCCCTGTGCTGGACAGTAAAAGTGATACCTGAGACTTAGACAGTAGCTTCTGTCTTTGCTCACACAGGATAGAGCCCCTCTGTCACCTGTGACCAACAGTCTTGAGGCTCAGTGCCTCGGTGACTGATAAGAAATGCAAGTATGTGGGACAGAATGGAGGGTGAGCTAGACCAACAGGGCACTGGGATCAGTTCTGGGGATTGGCAGGCTGGTCAGTGGGTGCTCACAGGCTGGGTGCAGGACAGTGCAACAGAGGCCTGAATGGAGTTACCCATAGTGCCAAGCTCCCAGGGAAGTGTCCCTAGACCTTGTCATCCTCTGTGAAGAGACTCTGCATTCATGTCTGAGGAAATGGATCTTGCTGAGGAGTGGGTGAGCCATGTGGACAGCACAGGGTTCTGGGACAGTTACCATCAATTTGAATTTCACTTTGTCTCGCACTAAAGGAAGTTCAAAAGGATGACTCCTGAGCTCAGCTCCTCTCTGGGTTGAGTCTGCCAGCTCCACACGGCCTTCTTACAAAGTGGATAACAGCAAAAAGATTGCCACCCACTGCATCTCACCTCAGTTCCTTCTGGGAAGCCCCCGTGTCCAAACATAGTCACATACAAGCCCTGGGTGTGTGGTCTCCAGCGCTCCTGCTGAGGGACTCCATCCCACCTGCTCCTGTTCGGCTTCCTGGGAACTGAAGTCCTTTTCTCTGTTTTCAGCTACGTGAAAGGCGTCTATGCTTTCGGACTGATGGAAACCAACTTCTATGATCAGGCACTAAAGCTTGCCAAAGAGGTGAGTGGGCCCTTCTCAGGGTGTGAGGCTCTTCATGGTACGGCCCCTCATATAAGGACCAAGCAGCCCTCCTCCCCTCCTGGGAGTGTCCTCTTGGGAGGGGCTGATGTTAGGGCAAACAGCTACCTGTTCAGGACTGCTCTAGAGCCTCCTGAGGTCCCTAGAGCAGATGAGGCAGTGTCACTCAGGGAGGTGGTGGCTCTGTCACCCAGGGTTACCCGAGTGGTGTCTCTGTGCTTCTGTGAGTTCCAGTCGGCTCTAGAGCCACAGGGCCAGTTGGGACTGGAGCAGTACAGGAGAGCATGCAAACCCTGGTTCTCCCTCCTTGAATTTCACCTTTTCACTGGGTCTAACCATGACCCATGAGGCTTGAGGTGGGTGGAGATTTCAAAGGTCATGGCCAGATCTTGTTATGTTCATCCTCCCTGAGTAGGGAGGCAGAGTGTCTTTGTCCTGCCTACTGGATCTAAAAAGCCATCACTCATGACTCAAGGTGCTTGCCAGTGGGAGCGTGGAGCGATGTGGAGCCTGCTAGAGCCTTCAGCCTCGGGCACTGTTCTCTGTATTCTGCTGGCATGTGCTGGCTGATCTGCAGCTCTGGAGACTCCCTGTGGGCCTGAAATCTGGGTCAAGTGACAGGTCTGGGTACAAGGTAGCTCAGGCTCTGGAAGTCCTTCTCTGCCTCTCTTGTCCTTGCAAGAGTAGAAAGTACTGTGCAAGGAGGCATTGCCATGTACAGAGAGTGACACATGCTCTTGGTTCCGGGTCACACCTGTCCTTGTGCAAGCCTGCTCTTGCCAATGGTCTCTGCCTACACTGTTAAACACCTTGGTGTCCAGACAAGAGAGCCGCCGCTCAGATAGAGGCTAGGCAGAGCCCTCTGTGCTGATAAAACTTAGGGGTCTGATTGTCACCTAGGCCATCTGAGGAGATGACTTTCTTTAAAGCAGCCTGGACTAGATCTTAGCTTCCTTGCATCCCTGCTGTGGCTCCTGACCCAGGCATTGCCTCAGTTGGCCTGAAGTGTCCACTTGTCAGGACAGCATCCTCAGGGTGTCTGACCTTTGCCTGAATCAGACACAATGCAGAATCAGGAATCAGGCGAAGGTTTTTTGTTTGGCTGGTTTTGGGTTTTGTTTTCTTTAGCTCTGAGTCAGCCCTGAGGGCTCCAGCTAACTTCTTGGCCATCTAAGCTCTATGATCACGGTAGCCAGATCCTGCATCTGTGGTTAAGCCACAGGAAGGCACCTCTGGTTGGGGGAACCACCTATGCATCTGGAGGAGAGCAGGGCAGTTGAAGGAACTCTGAGTGGCATTCTGACAAGCTGATTCCAAAGAGAGATGGCCAAGGATGCAGACTCAAGTCTGAGAAGAAACAGGATGTGGCAGAATAGTGTCCCCACTCATTGCTCTTTCCTGCCCTTCTCCAGCTCTCCTGGTGCTATGGCCACACTGACCTTAGCCCCAGACCCCCCAGACAGCTGGTAGACAAGAAGACAAGGCTATGATGATGTTTCCCAGGTTTCCACAAGGCAAGAGTGGACAGCACCAGGTCCACTGAACTACAGTGACCTTACAAGGTGACAGCAAGCCCAGCAGGTCAACCTCTGGTGTGAGGGGCAGGCAGAGAGTTGGAGTCTCCCAGGGAACCCTGTAAGGACTCCAGTTGAGTGAGGATGCTGGTCACAAAGAACAGGGCTGAGTCTTATTTCTCAACTGTCCTGTGGGAAAGCAGAATGCTTGGAGAGGTTCCTTAAAGGGGTGCCAGTGCCAAGCATGCTCAGCATGTACCCTGCCATGTTACCAGCTCCCCTGGTACTCAGGCCCTCTGCCCCAAGGATTCTCAGACATGCTGTGTGACCCTGTCTTCCCACAGGGAGTGGACAAGGCTGTGAAAGCTGAGGGGCAGGAGCAGGGGCCAGAGACTGCTGGGGACATGTTGCTAAAAGCCTTGCAGCAGGTGCCACGCCAGTGTGGAGACATCAGGGAAAGCAGGCCTAAGAGCCCCATGATTTGATGTGGGGCCCTGAGGACAAGCCAGTGATGGGGTTGCAGTGAGCCCCAGTTCACTGATTCATGTCCAGCATTTGGGAGGTGCTCAATAAACGTGAACTGGCCTTGTGTGTAGATGGACAAGGGGGTAAGAGCCAGTTCATGTGTCTCTCAGCCTCACCGTGGAGCTCAGGGGTCATGTAGATTTGGTCGTTAACAACAGTGTTGCTAAATCCAGTTGCTTCTAACTCGGGAATCCGTCTATGTAACCATCTCCTGAGTGTAAGTGGAAGGGGCAGCCTCTTGTCCTTCGCCAGCAGAGGATGTGACAGTCTACACTATTCTGATAGCCCTGAGAGGAAGGTAGCCCTAGAAACCATCATGGGAAACTGAGGCACGATATCCTGGGTAGCATCTTACAGATGATGAGGGTGTACCCAGGAAGCAAGTACTGGCCTCCTGGAACCCCAGCTTCCTCATCTGTGAGGCTGCCAGTGACGCCCTCCTCAGCAGCTGCTGTGGCGGGTAAGGCACACACTGTTACATCCCAGGCACATAGGACACGGGGCTGGTGTCGGGCTTGTATTTACTCTGAATTAGAGCCCAGTCTCACCCTTCCTCTTCTGGGGCCCACATATCCAGGCTAACACCCATTTTCTTTGTCCTCCCATCTCCTACCTCATGCAGGCTTTATCTGCTGAGCCAACAGATGCATGGTCAGTGCACACCGTTGCCCACATACACGAGATGAGAGCAGAGATCAAGGACGGGCTGGAGTTCATGAAGAACACCGAAGGCCACTGGAAGGTAGGAGTTGAGACTTGGATGAGCTAGTCTGATACCCGGAATCCCACCAAGCCTTGCTGGGTAGGGCTTACAGATGTGGCTTAGTTCCTCAGGAGCTCAGGTTCAGCTTGGAGGCCTCCCTGACAGCCAAGCATCCTCTGGGAGTTCCACAACATCCCAACATCTGCCAGCATCTTATAAGTGATTGTGCAATTGGGGTCTGCCTGAGGTGTTTTGCTATGAAAGGAATGGACCCAAAGGGTCCTGGGGAAATAAGAGCCCAGCAAGGGTGGACCTGTGTAGGGCCCTGAGTTGTATGTGCCTCTGCTGCTGCCAGCAGGCTCCACCTGGGCTGATGGAGTGTCGTTCTGGACCACATGATGCAGTGGGTGGGAGAGAGGCAGGCCAATGGTCCACTGATGAAAAGTTGGCATATGGGGATTAGGGTGGTTCAGACTCCTAGTGCATAGTCTGACCTTTCCCGTGGCCTGAACACTAGGTGGCCTTATTTGTCCCTATTCGCTATTCCCAACTTTACTCATTCCTGCTTCCGACAGGCTGGTGCACCATCTGGGGCCATTTCTTCCTTCCCCACCTGCTCTGGTGGTCCTTCCTCCATGTGTATCTGTTTTCTCTGGACTTGCCTCTGGTACCTGACCTGGCCACTTCTGTGCCACAGCAGGCTCCAAGGGCACCACCAGCTGAGGAAACAAGTCCTTCCCAGAACCTGCCACTGAGTAGTAGATGTTAAATACTTCAGAGACCAGGCATGATTCCGTGGACACCAGCATCCCTCTTGCGCTATTCCATGGGGTAGCACTGTGATTGACAGCCAGGCCAATTCCCAGCATCTCCAGGCATGGGTCTAGGTGTAGCTGGCTTACAGGGAGGTTTATGAACATAGACCATCTAAAGATGCCCAGACTCCTGAGTCTGAAATATTCTAGGGGGTACCAGAATCCTAAAGCCATGGAGGCCACTTTTTCCTGGGATTTCCCTGGAGCTTACTGATTAGGCCAGACAGTCTGGCTAGAAACCTCCAGGCTTCCCCTGTGATTACAGGCATATACCATTGGTGTGAGGAGTCAAACTCAGCTCTTCAATGCTTACATAGCAAACATTGTACCAAGTGAGCATCTCCCCAGCCCAAACTGGAACTTCAAATCCTCTGTTTCTACTTCCTGGGATCACAATGTGTGCTGCGATCACAGGTGTGGTCCACCATACCCAGTTTATTCCATGTTGGGGACTGAACTCAGGGGTTCATGTTGATACCAACTGAATTCTTAGTGCCAGCCCACAGGTACTCAGACTTTCTCTCCTTCCTTCTGCAGGACTCTGATATGCTCGCTTCCCATAATTATTGGCACTGGGCCCTGTACTTTATTGAAAAGGTAGGATGCTTTCTCTTTGGTTATCTCACTCACTGCAGATGTTCAGAGAAAAGCCCTAGCCCCTGCTGTGTGTCTGACTTCCATGCAGCACTTTTGTGTGTTGGTACAAAAGATGGTGTCTTAGGTTTCTATTGCTGTGATGAAATGCCATGACCAAAAGGAAGTTGGGGAGGAACAGGTTTATTTGGCTTAAGTTGTCCTTCACCAAAGGAAGCCAGGGCAGGAACTCAGACAGGGCAGGAAGGAACCTGGAGACAGAAGCTGGTGTAGAGGCCATGGAGGGGTGCTGCTTACTGGCTTGCTCATCATGGCTTGCTCATCATGGCTTGCTCATCATGGCTTGCCCAGCCTGCTTTCTTAAAGAATCCTGGACCACAAGCCCAGGGATAGCACCATACAAAACGTCCATCCCCCATCAATTAAGAAAACACCCTACAGGCTTGCTTAGAGCCCAGTCTTATGGAGATACTTTCTCAATTGAGGTTCCTCAGATGACTCTGCTTGTGTCAAGTTAACATAAAACTGTCCAGCAGAGATGATATCTGAAACAATACTGCATTCATGTTCTGAGAGCTTTGCAGGCTGAGCTCCTCCAAGACATTTTCCACCCTTGGGAACTGGGACTCCTGTGGCTTACTAGTTACTTTCCTGTTGCTGTGATACGACAACACTGTGACCAAGGCGACTCGTAGTAGAGGGAAGGGTTTAGTTGGCTAAAGGTTTCAGAGGCAGTGGAGCCTCCGTCATGGCGAGGAAGCTTGCAGCAAGCTGCAAACACGGGTGCAGGAACTGGATGCTGAGAGCTCACATCATTCAGGCACAAAGCAGCATGGACTGAGAATAGGGTGAGGCCTTAAGCTCTCAAAGCCTAACCTTAGTGATACACTTCCTCCAGCAAGGCCATACCTCCAAAGCCTGCACATACAGTGCCACCAACTGGGGACCAAGTATTCAAACATCTGAGCCTATGGGGGACCCTTTACACCATCACAGGTGGTTTGGAACCAACTGCTTCTTTACATTTGGGATACAGGGAGGGTCTCAGATTGGACCTATGGGACCAGAAATAATTCCAGGAGAGGGGGCGGGGACAGATGATGGAGATGGGCAGTGGTTGTTTGTCAGGGTGCTTCTTGCAGCACTGTTACTGTAGAGAAAGACCTGGAGGCTCCTAAGATGCCCAGAGAGAAGCATGTATGCAAGGTGAGGCCCTCATGACCAAGGGTTGGTTTAACCTTCTCCCTTCTCCACACTGAGCTGCCATTGAGCCCTGCCCATCTCTCTTAGTGGGGTCCTTGGTCAGCTATTCCTAGTATATTTCCAAGCATTGTGTTTTGACTTCTCCAGATGTTAACCACAGCAATTTCTCCTTTGCAGGGAGACTATGAGGCTGCACTAACCATCTATGACAGCCATGTAAGTGCACTCACGTCGTCTATGGTTTGTTGCTGCAGTTGGCTTTTGTCTCTTGTGGCCTCTAGGCCTGTTTGCGTGTCCCAGCCAGAGCAAATGGTGGGAGAAGGGCCCAGACTTCGTGGGATAGCTATTGTCAGAGCCGTGTCCTGACTCTGTACCAGGAGTCTCTGCTGATGTTCACCCATGGTGTTTGGAGACTGACGTGTTTAAGGAAGTCTTTGACTATCACTGTCCTTTTAGATGGGTTCTCCCCCTCCTCCTCCCCCTCCTCCTCCTCCTCCTCCTCCTCCTCCTCTTCCTCTTCTTTCTTCTTCTTTTGAGGCCTGGTTCCTCTTTGTAGCTTTCTAGCCTGTTCTGGATCACACTGTAGACCAGGCTGGCCTCGAACTCACAGAGATCTACCTGCCTCTGCCTCTGAAGTGCTGGGATTACAGGTGTGTGCCACCACTGCCTGGCTTGTTCATTTTTTTATTTTTTATTTTTTTTTATTTTTTCCGAGACATGGTTTCTCTGTTTAGTTTTGTGCCTTTCCTGGAACTCACTTTATAGACCAGGCTGGCCTTGAACTCACAGAGATCTGCCTGCCTCTGTCTCCTGAGTGCAGGGATTAAAGCATGGGCCACCACCGCCCGGCTTGTTTACTTACTTTTAATTTTTTTTTTTTTTTGATTGTCCATGACAGGGTTTCTCTGTGGAGCTTTGTACCTTTCCTGGAACTTGATTTGTAGACCAGGCTTCCCTTGAACTCACAGATATCCACCTGCCTCTGTCTTCTGAGTGCTGGGATTAAAGGCATACACAACCACCACCTGTTTTTTAACTTTTAAAAAACAGCAGAGCCAGGCCGAGTGGCACATGCCTTGATCCCAGCACTCAGGAGTCAGAGGCACAGTAATCTCTGTGACTTTGAGGACAGCCTGGTCTGCATAGTGAATTCTAGAACAGCCAGAGCCACATAGTGAGACTCTATCTGTTAAAAAAAAAAATCACATTTATTCATTTTGTATGTGTATGCATGCCATGCCTTGTCTATGAAAGTCAGAGAACAACTTGCAGAAGTCAGTTTGTGTGAGTTCCAGGCATCAAATCAGGCTTAGCTAACAAGTGCCTTTACTGAGCCATATGGGCACTTGTATGTACATGTGAATGTGTTTCAATTTTTTAAAGAATTTGTTTATTTTATATGTTTTATCTGCATGTATATATGTGCACAGGGATCTGAAGTGAGGGCCAGATCCCCTAAACCTGGAGTTATTGATGGTTTGTGAGCTACCATGTTGTCTTAGTTTGGGTTTCTGTTGCTGTGAAGAGACTCCATGACCATGGCAACACTTCTAAAGGAATACATCCAATTGGGACTGATTTACAGGTTCAGATGTTTAGTTCATTTTTGCCATGGCGGGGAAACATGGCAGCATGCAGGCAGACATGGTGCTGTAGAGGTAGCTGAGAGTTCTACATCTCGATCTGAAGACAGGAGACGACTGCCCCATTAGGCCTAGCTTGAGCATGTAAGACCTCAATGCCTGCCCCAACAGTGATGCACTTCCTCCAACAAGGCTGTACCTCCTAACAGTGAACTCCCCTATGGGTTAATCATTCAAACACATGATTCTATGCGGCCATACCTATTCAAACTACCACACATGTGAGTGCTGGGAAATGAACCCAGATCCTCTGGAAGAGCAGCCAGTGCTCTTAACCATTGAGCCATTGCTCCAGACCCCTGTCTGTTTTTACTGTTTTAAAATCTATGTTACAAAAAATAATCTAGTCATGGTGGAACAGACCTGCAATCCTAGCCACCCAGGAGGCTGGGGAAGGAGGATTGCAAGTTTAAGGTCTTTCTGGTCTATCAAGTGAGTTCAAGGCTGGCCTGGATAACTCAGTGAGACTGCCTCAGAATGAAAAGTTTCAAAAAGAAGTCTGAGGATATCATTGTTAGAGCACTTGCTCAGCATGCTTGGGATCCTAGGTTCAACCCACCAGTGTTCCATTAAAAAAGGAAGAAAAAAGAAAAGTTGTGGGTCTAGAGAGATGGGCCAATGTTTAAGCATACCAACTGTTGTTCCAGAGGACCCAGATTCAATTCCCAGCAACCACATAGTAGCTTACAATTATCTGTAACTCCAGTTTCAGGAGACCAGATGCCCACTTCTGGCCTCTGTGGGCATCAGGCACACATGTGGTACACAGATTTATATGCTGACAACACACTCATAAACATAAAATGATGATGATGATGATGATGATGATGATGATAAATTGTGTAGCACTGCAGTACTAGCTATTGACCTCATTGGGCCCCATGCTACCTGCCACCTCACAAACCTTGCCATCTCCCCAAACTCAAATTCTCCTTTTGGTAGGGTCCTGTGTAAGTCCCACAAAGACCACCGTCCATGTATGCAGTCAGCAAGAGTGTTTATTATCTTGAGAAAGATTCCAGCATACTGGGACCTGCCATTCTACACAAAGGCAAGATGCTGATGACCCTGAAGGAGCTCACAGAGCTCCTTGTAAGCATAGCCAAGGGGCGTTCCTAGGGCGGTTAGGCCACTTTAGATATGATTGGCCGAAGCAAGTAGCAATCATATTAGTACATTCTAATTGGCCAGGACTAGTCAAGGGCTGGTCATGGCTACAGTTTTTCATTTTTGGGCATGCCTGGACAAGTCCCAGGCTTTGTCCTTATTTGGTTATCACCTTGAGCTTGCTGACTGTGGTGGCTCAGGCCTGGCCTTGCCTGGTACTCCTTGTACTAGGCCTCCTCATCCTTGCTGTTGGGGGTGTTGATTAATTGCCCTTTGTTTGTGGGTCCCTCTGAAACTGCTTGTTCAGTCTCAGGAAACTGAAACTGAGGCCTAATCTCTGAGAGAAGACTGAGCAGTCTGTTATGGCCTCTGCTTGTTCCTCTCACGCTGGTCCTCTCCTTTTCAGCCCTCGGGCATGCTTTGAAAGGAAAAATTGGCAAGTGAGGACTTAGCAATAGTATTTTGGTACAGTGTGCTCATGATATGGGGACCTGATTACCAGATAAATGCCTGCCAAACAATGGTACCTCAGAGGATTCCTTATTTCTTAGAAAGAAATGGAGGTGATGTGCACTGTGTTCTCTGAGGTGTAGACATTTCTCTTAATAAGCTAAGTTGAACCAAGAAATATGACCGAGCAAGATAGGTGTCTTCTGCCAGAGGCCCAGCACAAATCCAGGAGCAGTACAGTGGACTCGTGTGTGTGTGTGTGTGTGTGTGTGTGTGTGTGTGTGTGTGTGTGCCTGCCTCATACATTCTGGCCCCCACATTACATAATCTTTTGGTAGAGGCTGTGGTCTTATACTTGATCTTAGTCCAAGGGGTGAGAAATGATGAGGATGATGTTCTTGATGGTTGGGATGGTAAGGATGATGCTTATAGCTTTTGTTTGCTGACCCTCTGAGCCTGGCCTCCCATGATCCTTGTCTTCCAGATCCTTCCTAGGATGCAGGCCAAAGATACCATGTTGAATGTGGTAAACTGCTGTTCCATGCTCTACCGTCTTCAGATGGAAGGTAGCTGAGTCTCTTCCCTTTCCCTATACAAAGAAAGAAAGTGTGATTCCTAGTCCTGAGGGTGGTTGCCTTCGGATGAATAAGCCTGGCTGTAGCTTTGCATGCGAGCTTACGCAGCTGTCTCCATGACAGTCTAAGACAACTCACTGGGCCTCAGCTGCCCTTTATTCTATTCTCCACTGCTCCTTGGTGTAGTGGCCTTAGACTCAGAACCTTGCCATTCTCATAGCCTGCCTGATAGGCCTTTGGGGCACAGGTGCCACCTGGCTACTGGCTGATGCCTCTTTTCCTAGATCACAAGTGGTGATAATTTCCCAACTCTGACGTTGCAGAAGCTTCTCAGCCTGTCACCCTAGGCTTCCAAGTTGTCCTGATAGGGCTGGCTTCCTGCCCATGGCTGGAGGACCAGATAATGCTCCCACAGAGAGAGACACTAAGGAAGGCTAGAGCTCCAGAATCCCAGTGTGAAGCATGAGGTAGGGGTACTGAGTGGTTGGCAGGCTGGGAAATGCCTCTTACATCCTCACTGCTGTGAGGATAGCATCACTGTTCAATGGTTTTGGAGGGGAGGGGGAAGGGTGGTGGTTTGAGACAGAGTTTGTCTGTGTAGCTCTGGCTGTCCTAGAACCATATTGTAGACCATGCTGACCTCAAACTCATAGAGATCCACCTGCCTCTGCCTCCCAAGTGAGGAGATTAAAGGCCTACATCACCGCTGCCTGGCCCTCACTGTTCAATTTGAAAGGCTGAGAAATAGATGTCCAGGGCTCTCTGGGTGGCTGGAGATGCCCTAGAGAAGAAAGCTGACTCTAGCATTCCTGGACTGAGAGAGAAGAAAAGGAGGTGGAGGCTGGAGCCTGGGGCCGGGGTAAGGACTTCTAGAGCCAGAAAATTCAAACTTAGGAGAAGGGTGTTACTTACTGATGCCACTGGCTTTATTAAGTACCCATTGTGTATCAGGTACTAGACTTAAAAAAATATATTATTTATTTTTGTATGTGAGTATTTTGTCTGCATGTATGTCGGTGGGCTGTTTGTGTGCCTGGTGCCTATGGAGGTCAGAAGAGGGCGCTGAGTTCCCTGGAAATGGAGTTATAAAACACTGTCAGCCACCTTGCAGGTATTGGGAACCCAACTCAGCCAGTGCTCTTAACCACTGAGCCATCTCTCCACAGGCACTAGACTTGGGATTACATTGGAAAATTTTAAAACATGTTTTTTGGGAGTCTGAAAGGAGGCTAAGGATAGTTGGATAACTTGTGACAGTTTCTCAAATTTGCATTTACCTCATGGGTGTAGCATGAATCTTAAAAGGTCTCATTAATAAAAACAAACCTGGAGCCAGGTATTCGGGTGATCGCTGAAAGATCAGACAAATAGATCAAGCTACAGGTAACCTCACCTCCCCAATTCCTCACCCGATCTTGTTTCCTCAAACTGGAAGCCTCTGTTTCCTCATCTGAATGGATCTCAGCTGAACTGCTGCTAAAAGCTAAATGTTTGGAGAAGCTCTAGTTTCTGGTCCTCACACATTATACACCTTTCTGCTCCCTGCCATCACTTCCTGGGATTAAAGGCGTGTGTCACCATGCCTGGCTGTTTCCAGAGTGGCTTTGATCTCACAGAGATCCAGATGGAACTCTGCCTCCAGAATGCTAGGATTGAAGGTGTGTGGGCCACCATTTTCTGGCCTCTATGTCTGTCTAGTGGTTGTTCTGTTCTCTGACCCCACAAAAGTTTATTAGGGTGTACAGTATATTGCTGGACACAATATCATCACACTTTCTAGGAAAATAAGGACAGCATAGGCCTTGGTGGCTCCACTCACCTTTCGACCATTCACAGGAACAGAATTGAATGGGCTTCTGAGGGACGTGGGTGCAGAACATGTCTGCTGTCTCACACCAAGCCCTTGGCTCCTCTTTTTGTCCCCAGGGGTGCCCCTTGGCCAGCGGTGGCAGGCTGTCCTACCAGTGACTAAGAAGCATACCCAAGACCACAACCTTCTGTTCAATGACGCTCACTTCCTGATGGCCTCCCTGGGTGCACAGGACCTCCAGACCACAGAGGAGCTGCTGACCACCCTGCAGGAGGCCAGCAAGTATGTGAGGCCCTGAGACCGAGAAGCCTGACAACTGAGAGGGTGAAGGATTGCAAGGTTTGGGCCAAGGCCTGCTAGGGGTCACCCTGCCTTCTTGGGGAAACCTTAGAGTGAGGTCTTGCTGGTGAGCAAGGAAGGCTTTGGAGATACCCATGCTTCTAGGTGGTATATCCCCTGGGTGGGCGGGCCATGCAGGCATGTATTTCATAGGGGTCTGACTTCCAGGGGTCCAGCTGGTATCCTCTTTGCTCTGAGCCTCAGTTCTTTATCTGTTGGAAATGGTGTCTTCCGGACTGACAAGGGCGGCCTGGGGGACAGGTTTCCACAGACACATTCATTGGTAACCATGGTAGTGCTGGCTGTTGGTGTCCAGGTTTTGCCTACAATGTCTGCAGTCTGATCTCTTCACAAGGGCTGTGCATTACACCACTTTCCAGATGGGCAACTAAGGCTGGAAACAGGGAGCCCTGTCCTCTCCCTACATTTGGCAGATGCTAACTGCTCCCATCAGATGCCATCAGGCAGCTGGGGAAGGGCCTAACTTTTGTGTCTCTGGCCCAGGTGAGCCTTTGTAGAGGCGGATGCTTAACTTTGGTCTTGGTGACAGGTCCCCTGGGGAGAATTTCCAGCACCAGTTGGCACAAGATGTGGGGCTGCCCCTGTGCCAGGCCTTTGTGGAGGCTGAGAACGGGAACCCTGACCGAGTCCTAGAACTTCTCCTGCCAATCCGCTACCGAATTGTCCAGATTGGGGGCAGCAATGCTCAGGTGAGCCATCTGTAAACAGGGCACCAGAGGTCAGAGTACCAGGTGTCTCATGTGTTGTGGGTCCGCATGGGGTAGGAGTACCCTTGTTTCACACTGACACCAGGGTATGCTGTTGAGGGTGGTGTTCATCTCTGTGGTTCCTTTGGGTTGGGGGTCCATTCCTGGTCCCCATTGCAGGTGCTTAACTTGCCTAACTGACTTCATAGAGAGACATCTTCAACCAGCTGCTGATTCATGCGGCCATCAACTGCACCTCCAGCGCCCATAAGAATGTGGCCCGGTGAGCACTTTGCCCTCCCTACTTCCAGGCATGGTCTGATCCCCCATGATCTCCCTATGCATGCACCTGCCTTGGCATGTGTGCTTCTGATTTAGGGGTTCAGAAAGCAGGCGGCAACCTGGGGTTTTGTTCTCTTTCATTAGCAGGCTGAACTTGACAAAGGAGACAGCCAGTGCCACCCTTTTGCCCAGCCACCCCAGCCTACTTTCCAGTTTAGCCATGCTGAACTACACAGACAGCCAGTACACCTGCTCTTAGGTCCTTGCATGCACTGGGCCCTCTGCCTGGGACACCCTGCCTTTCTTTTTTTTTTTTTTTTTTTTTTTTTATGTCTGCTCTTTTAGGCCTCAGCTCTCAGCAATTTATAAACTTCCTGGGCTGGGTGTGGGATGCAGTACTGAGTAGGTGGATGTGTGGATCCTAGGAGAAAACCAGTTCATCACCAATTCATCTGAACAGTCACATAACTGTGTTCAGGAGCAGAGGATGAGGGTGGATCTGGTGAGGGGATGGGGAGCATATGGGTGTCCTGTAGAGGTGTGGAGGGAGATTAAATGCCCAGTGCACTTAGCCAGTGGGCCTGGTTAGGAGAGAAAGCCATAGACCTAGAAGCTAGTGGTGTCTGGGACACCCAGTAAAGGAACTCCTACAGCCCTAACCATTATCCTTCCTCTCTCTGCCTCACCCCCCACCCTGCCAAGGAGAGGGCCCCTGGGTCCCTTTCCTGTGAGAAGAAGTCTAGGCAGGTGCCCTGGCCATTGAGCCAGATCGCAGCAGTGCAGGTGATGGCTGGGAACATTTGAACTACTCTGAACTCAGAAATGCCATGGACACATGTCCTGTTTATGTCATCCATGTCCACATGCAAAAGCCACACATGATGCTCTAGGGGCTGAGCCCCCTGGGGAACCTGCTGTTGGTAAGAGGTGGGGCCTGTCGTCACAGAAGAGGGATGTGGGCTGTGTGCACAGAGGCGCAGGCTGAGGGTTCAGCTGAGGCAGATTCTAGGGTGCAGTGTGGCCCACACTGGAGTAGATGCCATGCATCTGGTCCTGCCCAGGAGAGGTGAGGTAGTACAGGGGAGAGAGGTGGCAAGCTGCCTGGGAGAAGACACTGCAGGGGTGGGGCATTCCTTCCACGTGCCCACCTCCCTTTGCAGCCACTTCACAGGCAAAAGCCCTCTGCTGTGGTTTGGGATGGTTTGTGTATGGCGCCCCAGGTTCCATGTGGTAGACTTGTGTTCCCCAGTTTGGAAGTGTTAAGAAGGAGAAGAGAGTTGAGAGATGAGAACTCCTGGGTTGGGGTTCTGGGGCCCCATCTTCAGAAGATATTCAAGTAGTTCTCAAGGATCCCTAATTAGTACTCTCCACAGGAGAATGTCATAGAGCACAGTCCCTCGGGTTGCTTGGCCTGTTCTGCATACTGCCCTTTGCCTTTCTGCCTCTCTTCCTTGTTAACCCACAAACAGCCTTATCTGTAGCCAGAAAAGGGCCTAGGTCTTGTACTTCCAGTCTCTGAAACCTTGCCAAGTGAAACCTTTAATTTTACAATGTGCCCAGCCTCGGATATTTTGTTATAGAAGCAGGCAGTAGGCAGATACAGTTCTACCCTGGCTGTGGTGTTGTCCCTGACCTGTGTACCTAGCCCCAGCCCCTTAATCTCCCTCCCTCCCACGGACCCACCATTGTTAACTTATCTCTATCTTAATCTCCTTGGCGTGTTACCAAAACGACCCAAACACAGACATGATGGCTTGTTCACCCACCAGACTCATCTCATCTTGTAGTTCTGAAAGCTGAAATGTCCTGGATCAGGGTCCAGCAGGGGTCAGTTTCTAGTGTGCTCCTCTTCCTGGCTTCAAAGCTTCTTGCTATGTCTTCCTTCCCTGAGCACTTCGAGAGCAGGCTCCTAAGTTTCTCACTGGGACACTTATCCCACTGTAAGGGTCCTACCCACTAAGTCATGCTGATGACCAGGGTGTCCAGGGTATCAAGATTCAGCCAGCAGGGGCTTTACCTCTGATTGATCCCATCTTCCTTTCTTTAAATCAAGGCTTCCCTACACTTACCTATTCTTTCACTTGCTTTTCCTGGACCAGTCTCACATGTGGCTTCCTGCCAGACACCATGTCACCTGTCCCTCTGGTCCTCAGCCTTAGACTGTGACAGGAGCCTGTCTCTGAGGACTTCAGCCATGGCTTCCCCACAACAGGCAAAGCCTCAGTGATAGTCCCACACTGGAGTCCTTATCTCTAGTGTTTTCTCCCCAGCTGACTGTATCCATTTGTTCCTGCCAGTCATGCTCCCACTTCGTCTAGAATGTTCTATAACAAAAACTCTGTGTGTTTCCACAGGAGCCTTCTGTTGGAGCGTGATGCCTTGAAACCCAACTCACCCCTGACTGAGAGGCTCATCCACAAGGCAGCTACTGTCCATCTTATGTAGTGACCCAGGCCAAGTCCTTGACCTCCTGGCATTAGGTTGACTTATATGGTTGGGTTAGGGTTAGGAAATAGAGGATAAGGTTCAGTCCTGAGCAGAATCCTCCAAATCAGTAGTTTGGTAGAAATATGGGGCACAAATTATTTTGAATGATATTCAGAAATCCTCTCAGGGCCAACATGCATTTGTAAGCCTCTGGAACCCAAGCAGTGCTATTATTTGCAAATGCCTTAGACTTTATTTTCTTGTTCTGAGGCTGGCAGGCAGAGCAGAGCTGTGGCCAGCTCAGGTGAGAGGTGCAGAAATGCCTCCCACATATACCTGGTACTAGCGAAAGCTTTTCATTACTTTTTCTTATATTCTACTCAGATCCTGCTGTCACATTTCCCTGGGGAGGATGGCACTGAGCTGCCTGGGGGCCCAGCTAGCAGAAGATTTTCCTTTTGAGTGGGGGAGGGGACTCTGCTTCATTGGCTTTGGTTGTCAGCCCCAAAGATGAGGGCGAGGATGGCTTCTGTCTCCCTGGGGGGATTTGGTGGTGCCAACTGGAGCTTCTCTTAAACTGCACATGGGTGTAGTTAGAGTTTTCCTGCCTGGCCCAGTCAGGACAAATCTCTCTTACCCGCCAGACCCACAGTCGCTCAGACCCAACCAAGAAAGCACACAGAAACTTATATTGCTTACAAACTGTATGGCTGTGGCAGGCTTCTTGTTATCTACTTTTTCTATCTTAAATTAACCCATTTCTGTTAGTCTATACTTTGCCACATGGCTTGTGGCTTACCAGTGTCTTTACATGTCACTTCTCATGGCAGCAGCTGGAGGTGTCTCTCTCCAACCTCTACTTCCCAGAATCCTCTTCTCTCTTGTCCCGCCTATACTTCCTGCCTAGCCACTGGCCAAACAGCATTTTATTTGTACAGAGCAATATCCACAGCACATGGGAGTGAATCTTGAGGGGTGTGGCTTCCTTGGCAGACCTCTGATTCTGCTAGCATGAGTAGGTCTGAGACCTGAGCCCAGAGCTGCTCTGCTGTGGCAAATAACCAGAACCCTGACATGGCTGCCACAAGACTTCAACCCATCTCCTGCTGCTGCTGTGACAGGGACATCCTCTTGGAGGGGCTGGTGCAGGCTTGATGCTGTCCTCCAGAAGGGCAGGTGCAAATGCAAAGATGTTCCTCAGGTCCCTTCAGTTTCCACTCAATATGGACTGATGGGCAGGTCTCCCAGGGGACATGGAGGTCTCCAAATCCTCCTCCCCAAGCTTTGCTCAGTCTGCCCAGGCCTGGACAAATTCTGGGCATTAAAATCATTTAATTGGTTTCTATGACTACCCGCTCCTATGGGCACCTCTGAGCATCTATCTCCTAGGTGCCAGGTTTGTGTTGGATCCTTGGGAGACGGGCTTCTCCTTTTATTTTCAGTGGATGGGGCAGCAAGTCAAGAACATGTATAATTGCTGTAAGATTTTACGAGGTACTGTCTTGCTGCAACAGGTGCCAAGGGAGGAGGCTCCTCATGTTATTTTTATTACCTGATTTCAATTAATAATGATTTACCCAGGAAGCAGAAGCCTCCCTCCCTCTTTCAGGAAGCCTTTCACCCTGGCTGTGGGCTGGCGACAAAGCCTTCTCTTTGCCTGACAGCCCTCAGCACCTGCCCTTGCTATTACACCACTTTCTGCTCTGATTTCTCTCTGGTCAGGAAGTGTAAGCTCTGTATCACTGAATAGCTGCCTGTAAAAACTAGTGTATAGGCTTTAATAAAGGAGGGAATGAATCTACAAAGGACAGAGCACTGATTTAAAACAAAGTGTGTGTGTCTGTGTGTGAAGAGATGGCCCCACAGTTAAGATCACTTGTTGCTCTTCTAGAGGACAAGAGTTCAGTTCCCAGCACCCATGTGGCAGCCATCAACTGCCTGTAACTCCTCTCAGGGGATCTGACACCCTCTTCTGGCCACTGGAGGAGGCATCTGCAATCTTTTGCATATTCACACATCAACAAAAAGGAATAAAGTGTATTGTTAAAGCCTGAAGAAATTGCAAATAGTGAATTATTAATTTAGGTGTATGCTTTACTGATCATCTACTATGACTTGATATGATACAAAGTGACGTGTTGGTGGACTTGCAGACAGACGCTGGGACCTAACACTTTAGAGGGCACAGGAGTGGGGCCAAGAACTCTTGGGGCTCGGACTGTACCTAGATCATCTGCCACTGTGGTTCTGCCCATCCTTTTGGGTATGAGTCAGGAGAGCCTGGCTCTTACAATTCCAGATATCATGCAGGTCACTCGGAACTGGTCACCATCCCTGGCAGGTGGGAAAGCTTGGGCCCAACAAAGCCAGCTTGCCTACTGGTGTGCAATAAATAAATAAATAAATAAATAAATAAATAAATAAATAAAAATTAAATAGAATAAATAAAAAATAAAATGAAAAATAAATGCAGAGGACACAACCAAACTTGATGGTCTCCTTGAGTCTTCCTCTATCCAGGCTTCCCCTACACTTCCAGATATCATGCAGGTCACTCGGAACTGGTCACCATCCCTGGCAGGTGGGAAAGCTTGGGCCCAACAAAGCCAGCTTGCCTACTGGTGTGCAATAAATAAATAAATAAATAAATAAATAAATAAATAAATAAAAATTAAATAGAATAAATAAAAAATAAAATGAAAAATAAATGCATGAGTCTTCCTCTATCCAGGCTTCCCCTACACTTCCTTGACCGACAGACCTTGAAGCCAGCTTTCTGTTAATTGCTATCCAAAGGCTCTTGGTAATGTCCGCTAGGAAGTGCTTTGGCTGGCTCCGTCCTCGTCACTCTTCTCCAGTTTAATGAAACAAGGAGCCCAAGATCAGAGGATCTGGGGGATCGGGCATGGGGGTTGCAGAGAGGGCCAGCACATCAGAGTACAGGAGCGAGGCCTCAGGCTGCGGAGAGAGTCCCGGGACGCAAGAGAAATCAGGGGTGCCAAGACAATCACTGAAGAGAGTAGCGGTCAGGACGAACTCCTTCCTAGCTGCCTGACCATTCTCCATATCCCACCCTCACCGCCTCAGCCCCTTTGCTTAGCGCAGCCACAGTTAGAAAGCAAATACATTCGTAGTGCGCATATAGAGGAGATTTACGGGAACTTCCGGTGGGAGGATCCGGCGCCGAGCGGAGCCAATCGGTGGCGTGAAGTCCCTGTGAGTGCGCATTGGTCTCGCACATCAGCACTCTGACTACAATTCCCAAGGTGCACCGAGGGCATCTCCCTGTTCAAACCGGCCAATCGGCAGCCGGCGAAAGCCGGCGCTGCATTTAAACCCGTAGCCGAGTATCAGCTGGGATTTTTGGCCCTCCAAGCGAAAATCTAGGGGTAAGGCGTGGGCACCGGGTGGAAGAGAGTGGGGGAATCGGGCTTCGCGCCGCAGAGGCCGAGATGAACGGTCTGCCGGGCCTACTCTGCAGCTCAGAGTCCGGAATCCGTTACTCCGTCTCGGGGCGCGCTGTCTCTGGGAGACAGGGAGCAAGCTGGGAGCAAGCTCACCCTCTGGTCCCCTTGCTTCCTGCAGCGAACTTTGTGGAAAGTGGAGACGGCCGCGAAGTGCCTTGGGCCAGCCAGGCGAGAGAGGTGAAGATGGACGCTGTTAGTAAGCGGGAAGGTAGGTCCTTGCTGTTCCTGCGACTGTGGAGTTCAGGCATGCTGGGTGACTGTTGGTGGAGAGTATTTCTAGTCACCCCAAATAGATTAAAAGACTACAACAGACCAAAGAAATGAACAAGTCTGGCTTGGTAAGCTAATGGATTTAACTGGAGTTACTTACAAGGACATTAGCAACTTAACACCTTCACCGCCAAAGGAAAGGCCCCACCCCCACACCCCAGCAATTGCAAACCACTGACGTATTTTCAGAGGGACCTCCTGTGACTCTTGAGTCCGCGGGCCCTCCCCCAACTTCCAGAAGAGCAGTACTGGGCTCAGTCTTGTGAGAGTCTCCTGTGGGCAATCACAGTTGCTGTGATATCAAATTGGTAACAGCTTCCTCATGCACAGAGGCCAGAGCACCACAACCCTCCACCCTTTCCTCTGGCTTTTCCATTCTTTTCTCTTCTTCCTCCACCCTCCTTTATTTTTGTTTTTTTGAGACAGGATCTTACTTTGTAGTCTGGAACTCACTTTGTAGACCTGGTTGTCTTTGAACACACAGAGATCTACCTGCTTCTGCTTCATGAATGCCAGCAGATTCTTTCTTTGAAAAGAAATTCTTGCTGGGTGATGGTGGTGGTGCATGACTTAGGTGGGTCTTTGAGTTTGAGTCCAGCCAGGTCTACAGAGCAAGTTCCAGAACAGCCAGAGCTACAACAGAGAAACTCTGTCTGAAAAAAACCAAAACCAAAACCAAAACCAAAACAAAACTAAAAAAAAACCAAAACAACAAAAACAAAAAACAATGAAAAAAAAAGAGAATGAAAAAATTCTGTACATGTATTAATTTTTGGACGCAGGGGCTATGGTGCACATGCCCCTGTGGAGGGTCAGAAAACAGCTTGCAGGAAAGAGCTCTCCATTTGTCTTGTGGGTCCTAGGGCTTTGAACTCAAGTCATCAGACTTGGTGAACAGTAACTTTCCTTCCTGAGTCTTGGAGGGCTGGTGTAGGTTTACAACTATTTTCTTCCTTTTAGGGCTGAGCACTGAGCCTCCGTGTCCTGTCAGGCTATGTGTGTTCTTTACTTTGACCCCTAATGAGACTGCTTTGTACAGCAACTGATGCCCATGACAGGACATGTCCCTGACCAAGGCTGGCAGCACAGTAATCTAAGGGCATAAACATAAATGTTTAGAAGGCGACTTTCCAGCCATGTCTGTTCAGTAAAACCAACAGCAGTGGAGTTTGTTTGGAGCCTACGACCTCCCTCAGCCATAGGTGTGTGCTTTGAGTTACAGTACCACACATAGGTTCCCTGTAGTGGCGCAGACCTTAAATACAGTTGGGAAGTTGCTGGTCTGTTAGAGGGAGCTGATCAAATAAACATCTGGGCCGACCAAGGCTATGCTGGGAATATGGACTGGGTGGAGGACAGTGACCCGGGAAGGGATCCAAGGAGCAGTGGTGGTCCACAGGTGCTTACTGAGTCTCTATTGTGGGTTTGTCTCACCCTTGAACTCATCGTGGATGCTGGAGAGGTGTTTTGTAATTTAATTCCAGGGGAGCTGAAGTAGGTGGTCTTTAGAAAACATCCTGTACCCGAAGGGGACGTAGCCCTCTCGGAAACCCTTGGGACGATCTTGGATGTGTGTAGATTGTCACAAAAGCGAGGTTCTGTGCTTTCGGGTTGGATCAGCACACTCAGGATGGCTCCTGGAACTTGAGAGTGAAAATGGAGAATAAGGTGGACTTGAGTTCCCCATGAAACGGGATTCAGTTAAAGCAACCATGAATGACTTTTCTGAGGTGAAACCTTGTAGGTAGCAGCTGTGAAACCAACAGACACTGATAACGTTTTTCCTGCTCTATCCTAGCCCTAAAATAACAGTGGACTTTTCCCTCCACCCCCTAGACATTCTTCTTTTGGAAGATGAAAAATTTGACTTCGATCTTTCCTTGTCTTCTTCAAGGTAAACAAAAGAGTTTTCTTCCCTTCCCCGGGCAGACACATTCCTTAAAGCCCTTCATCTGGATGCCGGTGTAACTCCCCACTGATCATCCTTTTCTTTAAACACAGTGCAAATGAAGACGATGAAGTCTTTTTTGGGCCAGTTGGACATAAAGAAAGATGCATCGCTGCCAGCTTAGACTTCAGCGGCCAGGTTCCCGAGCAGACGCTTGCTGCAGCCCCTGGCAGCCCTTGTACCTGGAGCCCTCTCACTGGGGAGAAGTTTGTAGAGGTGTACAAAGAAGCCCACTTATTGGCCTTACAGATTGAAAGCCACAGCCGAAGAGAGGTGGCCCAGGCTGCCAAGCCCAAACAGCCTGTGAACCAGGGCGTGGAAAGATTTGTGCAGAACTCACAGTTAAAAATCAGCCTCTTTGAAAAAGAGCAGAAGAAGGAAAAAAGCCCCATGTCACTGAAAAGAGAGACATTCTGCCTGCCATCTTCAGGGGCGCAGCCTCTCTTGGGGGAGCCCCAGCTGCCGGCTTCTCCAGCCCTGCTCGGCTCCCCTGTCCCAGCTGGTCCTGTTCAGACCCAGAGTGACCAGGGTCTGTCCTGCTCCTCTCAGCCACTGCCAGGGGAGTCAAAGACCTCCCAACCTCCAAATCAGCCTGGGCCTCAGAGGAGGATCTCCAGCAAGCTACAGCCACCCCGATCTTTGCCTGTGAGAGGACGACATCCTCATCTGGCCACGGAGAAGGTAGATAGAGCGCATAGCAACAGCCTGGGGTACACGGGCTCCCTGCCTCTCCTTAGCCCATGCCCTGCTGTGGAAGCCTCATGGGAGGGCCTGCTGCTTAAGGATGGGAACACCCAGGAGTAGAGCCAGGATCTGGACAGTGACAGGGATAGTGATGGGAAGCTGCCCAGTGTAGGCCCCTTTGATGACGTCCCCCAAGTTGGGCTCTGGTTGTTCTCTGTGGCTGTGACTTAATTTCTTTCCAGGCATTGCATGAGTGGGCTGTCAGGGAGGTGGCAGTTGAGCAGCCGTGGAGAACTCAGGGTCCTAGCGGCTGGGTTGGGGTAGGCAGAAAGGCAGGCTGCAGAGCCAGCTGCCTCCAGGTTTGCCCGCTCTTGCTCAGGAGAGGGGGCTTCTGAGAAGAGACACGGGCTAAAGGTATGCTAGGGTGGCACCTGGCGTGATGTCCTGCGCCAGCTTCATTGTAAAGAGGGTGGTCGGAAGGTGAAGCCCTACACATCCCTTTTCCCCAACTGTAGGCCCTCTCCTGACTACATCTGCTCCCCGCAGAGGCCAGGATGCTCTGGGTGGGATCTGCTAGCAGCACATGTGGATGTGGAGCAGGACATGAGTGTGATTCATGCATGGTGGTAGGGCAGGGGTGTGGTCACAGCCCATGCAGGGTACCAGGCAGGGTTCATCAGCTAACACAGGTATTCCCAGCAGCATCATTCATGATGCCAACCCAGATGCCTATGAACCGATGAACAGATAAATAAAACAGGGGCACACCCAAATAACAGGATAGTTTTTTAGTAAAAGTTGCAGTGTCACTGAGTATGTCTTGAAGGCCATGGGTTTTATGCCTCATGAGAGCTAAAAGGAAAGCATTATTACTGTCACACTGTCACACGGAAGCTACTGCTTGTGCCTTCCTGACACCCTGGCTGCTTATGTGCACGTGGAGCAGCTCCCTGATGCCCTTGTCCCTGAATATGTCAGGGATTTGGTCTTTGACTTGCAGGCCAGAGAATGTGGCTTTCAGCACTCAGCCAGAAAGCCTCACTGCGGCTGAGCTGTTACTGTGGTAGAGGGTGACCACACAGTGAAGAAACCTTTCCACATAGCATGTAGAACATGTGCGACTGAGCCAGCCTCTTCACTGGGGCTGTTGTTTGTCTGTTTCCAAGACAGGGACTCACTGTGTAGCTCTGGCTCTTGTGGAATTCACTATGTAGACCAGGCTGGCCTTATTGAACTCAATGAAGATCACCTGCCTCAGCCTCAGGTGCTAGGATTAAAGGCATATGCCACCATACTGGACTCCCTCACTGACACTCTTAAGTGAGGGCCTGATAAGAGCAGCCTTAGAGATGTTTCTGCACACCACCTGCGCCCCTCTGACATGGCTTTAGTGGGGAAGCCAAGTCTGTCATTCTGTGTTGTTTCCCTCACGCTAGTGGAGGAGTTGGGAGTGGCAGGGTTTGGGAGAAATGGCGCCAGCTCTGGGCTTTATTAGACCATGGAGCCCTCACCTTTCCCATTACCATTTTCAGCTCAGAAAAGAGGTGCCGGCTGGTCTTCAGAGAATGCAACTGCTGAATGAAAAGGGATCCCAGAGTGATGTACTCCTGGACAAACCCAGCACTGCTCCAGATGCAGCCAGTAGAGGGAGCCGCCCAGGCAAGCGATCCCTCCCTGTTCCTAGCAAGGTGAGTGGCTGGGGCTGCAGGGCTGCCCACTTTTCCTGCATGGGAACAAGGTGCCAGTTTTGTGTATTTTGATTAGATGACGTTGGTGGGGTGATAGTTCATTTGATGAGTGCTTGCGTGGACATAAGTTAGATCCTAGGACTCGCATTTAAAAGCCTCGTGTGGTGGTGTGCACTTGTAATCTCAGCCCTGGGCAGACAGACAGTTGGATCGCTTGGGCTTGCTTGCTGGTCAGCCAGCCTAGCCTACTTGGTGAGTGCCAGGCCAGCGAGAGACCCAGAAAAAGGTGTCTGGGCCTGGCAGTGGTGCATGCCTTTAATCCTAGCACTTGGAGGCAGAAGCAGGTGGTTCTCTGCAGCTGATCTTCATAGTGGGTTCTAGGCCAACTAGGGCTACTCAGTGACACCCTGTATCCAAACTAAATAAAAGTGGAGTTGTCCTCCGGTCTTCCTGTGCATGTGTGCACACACACCAGTTAAGGAAAGTTGGAAACAATCCACAAGAGGTGGCTAGGTTGCAAAAAGAGAGGTCTGACAGTGTTCACTGTGAACTGGCCTTGTCACTTGGGCTGTGAGGGTTGATAAGAGTCTAGCACTTGGTTCCCAGTAACTGGTTTTCACTGATCCCTCATAGCCTTTAAGGGAGACTTGAGGTATTATGTTTTATAGTCTGAGCTCACATAGAGGTTGTCACCTTTCTGGTCTCTGAGCTACCTATTAGAAATCATGCCGAGCAGTGGTGGTGCACACCTCTAATCCCAGCACTCAGGAGGCAGAGCCAGGTGGATCTCTGTGAGTTTGAGGCCAGCCTGGTCTACAGAGTGAGATCCAGGACAGGCACCAAAACTACATGGAGAAACCCTGTCTCGAAAAACAAAACAAACAAACAAACAAACAAACAAAAAAATCATTTATTAGAGTTGCCAAAAGCTACGCCTACAGCAGCTGCTTTGGGGTCTAGGCTGAACCCCACAGTCTTGATGGCTGCTAGTTCTCCTGCTCATTCCTTAGCAGAGGTTTGACATCACGTTCTAGACACAGTCACCCTTCCAGGTCCATGGGCTCCTCCTCTGTGGATTCATCCAGTCAGATTGAAACTGTTCAAGGGAAGTTCCTCTGTACTGCACACACTGCTTTTCCTGGTCAGTGTTGTCTGAGAGAGTGCATGGCTTCCCCAGCCCTACATCAAAATTAGAGTCATCCTGAGGTGATTTAAAGTCTGGGTGGGTCTGTGTAGGTGCCAGGCAACTATCACACTATTACATTTGGAGGACCCTTGTAGGTTAGCATCCACAGGGTCCTCAAAGCTGTGCTCCTCGGAGACGGAGGGATAACTGTGCTACTTAACTCTTTTCTGTAAAGGTAATTGTTACTGAAGATTATATATATATATTTTTAAAGACTTTTAAATTTTATTTTATGTGCATGAGTGTTTTGCCTGAGTGTATGTTTATGTACCATGTGTGTTCCCAGGACCCAAAGAGGTCAGAAGAGGGGCTCAGATCCCCTGAAACTGGAGTGATAGATGGTTGTGATCCACCATGAGGGTGCTGAGAATGGAACCCAGGTCCTCTGCTACAGCAACAAGTGCTATTTCCTGCTGAGCCATCTCTCTAGTCTCTAAAGATTATTTTAAATCCTACCTTTGCAGAGTTAAGTGTGTGTATGGAGGTAACAAAATCCTTGCTGATTTTTTTTTTTTTTTTTTTCAACTTTTCTCTCAGTTGGGCCTGAAGAAGACCTTGTTAAAACCACCAGGCTGTACTGGCAGTCTCACAAGGAAATCCTCTGCCTCAGGGTCTGCTTCAAGCATCATGTCTGGTGCCTGTGTGTCTCCAGCAGGAAGCAAAGGTGAGCAGGTCAACTAGTCAGGTGAACCCTGGGGCACCATATGTACTGGCCTCCCAGAAGCCTGTGGAAGGCTCAGGGCTGAGGGCTAGGCAGGAAGAGACTCATTGTTCCTCTGCCCCTGAATACTTCCTTCAGTAAGGAGGTAATGGTTTTGATTGGAGGCACACAAACTCATAAATCCACATCATTGGACCACAGGTGCTAAGACAGGCCTGCCCAGCCTGGGTCATCCGGGGCATGTGCCCTTGGGTTCAGCCTGCCGAGACAAGGCTGCCATCTAGTGGTGAAGTGGTATAGGGGCCAGGGAATGCATGTGTCTCTGGAGTTTGCCTGTGGAGTCTGGCCATGTCCATTGTAGCCAGCATGGTGAGATGTGAGAACAGATGTGAGAAGTCTGAGCTCTAGAATCAGCCTGACCTAGAGTCCTGACTGCTACTCAGTGGTTAACAGAAGTCTTGTTTCCTTACCTTTAAATCAAGTGATATTATTGACCTTGCAAAGTTCCTCTGAATTTCTGGGCCCTTCTGTGGCCATGAGCCCATGATCAGGAAAGTACTTGCTGCTGTCCAGTTGTTGTGGGGTGGATCTTGCTCTACAGGACTTTGACCCCATGTGTTGTATATGGTAGAGTCATAGGGTCAGATTCTGGAAATTGTGGGAAGGGCCTTGGTTGGGCCAACACACAGTATGCACGTGGCTACAGCATTATTCCCTAAAGTTTCACTTTGAGCCTTCACTGTGTTAACTCACACAGTGGGTCCATTCCTAGTTGAGATGACACCCTTGCTATCCACATACCCTGCTCTGTTTCCAAACCTCCTAGTTCTAAGTTTTCCCACCTTGAGTTCCCGTCTACCGTGAGGGTGGGGCAGGACATGTGACTAGACTGTCAACGTTGTATGCTCAGGAAGGATTGAAGAAAGGAGAGCTTAACCTTGTGAATGGACACACATTTTAGTAACTGCTGAGCATTGGACAGCACTCAGCTCAGGTTAGGTGTCCTGCTGATCCTGACTTCGATGGTCACTTAATGGGCATCCCTGATGTTAGGTAGGTAGTCTAGAGGTGTCAAACCTTGTGTGTGTGTGTGTGTGTGTGTGTGTGTGTGTGTGTGTGTGTGCGCGTGCGCGCGCGCGCGCGCGCGTGGTGTGTTAAAGTGTCTGGAAACAGTGTGGCTTGAGTGAGCAGCCTCGATTATCTCCTTTTGCAGCGAAGTCCAGCGATCTTTCAAACATTCCCGCTAGCAGCTCTCGGCCTCTGCCCAACACCAGCAAACCGGGCAAAATAGGCCCCGCCACTCTGCACCAGGCTCCGCCAACAGCCCCTGCCAGGGGATCTTTCAGACAAGCCAGAAGGGCTAATGCTGCCCAGACAATGGCAGAGCAGCCCAAGGCCTCCTTCCTGAATCCTGTCAGCCAAACACCCCAGACTCCAGAACAGAGAGGACCGAGACTGGACCCTGACACCCTGGCATCGTCTCAGTTGAATAAAACTGGCAGTGTAAAACGGCGGGACTCGAATCTGAACCGCAAGCCAGAGGCTGCATCTACCCCTCCAAACCCATTTAAAGTCCCCCAGTTTTCTGTTGGTAAGTCCTAGATACGTTTGGTGGTTTTTAAGATTTGGGGAGGTAACCAGTGTAGCTGGCGCTGTTTTCACTGAGCTCTGACATTCTGTCTAAGGCGTACTGTCCTGCCCACTTGGTGTGTCCATTCTTCTTGTGGTGAGCCACAGCTGCGCACTTGGTGTGTCCATTCTTCTTGTGGTGAGCCACAGCTGCCCACTTGGTGTGTCCATTCTTCTTGTGGTGAGCCACAGCTGCCTACTTGGTGTGTCCATCTTCTTGAGGGTCGACATCACTCCTGGGCTGCTTCTTGCTCCCTGTTGTCTTCAGTGTCATTACGTCTGGAGCTGTGGCTTTTAATTTGTCGCCTGGGTGGATTAGAGCTTTGTGGGTCTGTTGGGATGGTATTGGTGGTTCTGCATCTGTGGGTCTTTGATTTTAACCATCTGGGTTGTGTTTTCCTTAAGGGGCTGAGCTTGGTAACCAGTGAATGTGCAGACTAGCCTGCTCCATGCTGGCCTTTTTAACCTCTGACTGATGGTCTAGAAGGGTGTTGTCTGGAATGGTCTAGCCCCATCACTGGTGTAGGGTTTGCCCAGGTAGCTCTCTTCTAAGCATCCTGTTAGTTTTTTCCATCCACTCAAGATGAGTGGAATGGGCTCTTTCCCAGCCCTGTTCCCCACTAGTTGCTTGTGATTTTTTTTTAACTCTTTGCTTTTTGGGGGGCCTGCCACTCAGCACCCCAATAAAGACACACACAGAGAGACTTATTCATTCTTATGATTGCCTAGCCTTAGCTTGACTTATTTCTAGCCAGCTTTTCTTAACTTAAATTATTCCATCTTACAAAAAACAAAACAAAACAAAACCCAAAAAACCATCTACCTTTTGCCTCAGTGCTTTTACCTTTCTCTATTTCTGTATATCTTTTCTTTCCTTCTTACTCTGTGTCTGGCTGTGTGGCTGAGTAGCCGTCCCCCGGAATTCTCTTCTCCTTTTTCCTCACTCCTCCTCCACCCTCGTTCTCCCTCTATCTCTCCTCTCTGCCTGCCAGTCCCTCCCATCCTTTCTCCTGCCTCGCTATCGGCCGGTCAGTTCTTTATTAGACCATCAGGTGTATTAGAGAGGCACAGTAACACAGCTTCACAGAGCTAAACAAATGCAACATAAAAGAATGCAACACATCTTTGCATCATTAAAACAAATGTTCCGCAGCATAAACAAATGTAACACACCTTCAACTAATATTCCAGAACAGTTGCTCCTCTTGACCTCAGGCTTCTCACACTGCATGGTATGCTACTGCCAGGTTGCTGCCTATTGAGGAGATTCTACAGAGTTTTCCAGAGTTCTTTGTCTTCGTGTGACTTTTCTCCAGTTCTCTGGCTCTCACGTTCTCCTCCCTTAGTCGTCCCAACTCAAGCCATTGTCTGCTCCAGCCACTGAGAGTGTCCTGCCCTGTTTTGTCTAGACCAGCTTCTGTTACATAATGAGTTCTGGGCCTCCCATGACTACACAGTGAGACAGTATTAAACAAAGTGGCCAGGTGATGGTGGTGCACGCCTTTAATTCCAGCACTCTCGAGGCAGAAGCAGGCTGGTCTCTGGGAGTTCAAGGTCAGCCAGGACTACACAAAGAAACTCTGTCTTGAAAAACCAAAACAAACAAACAAACAAAACCCCAAAATGTTCTGTATTGCCTTTCCCATTAAAGCACATCTTAAAGTTTGAGCTGTAGCTCAGTGACAGACTCCTTGCCTAATTTTTGAAGCCCTGGATTCAATCCCTACCTCCACACACAAATATAAACAGAAATCTCTTCATCAAAAGAATTTTGAAAAAATTTTATTACCTATGGGTGTTCGTCGACCATGACACACCTGGAGCTCAGAGTAAAACAAACAAACAGACAAACAGATAGAAAGAGAGAATCAGCAACAGAAGGAAAGCATTGGGAAGGGTTGTCCCTGGTGGGGTGGGTGGAGCCTTTCAGTCTCCAGAGAGCAAAGGAAGCCCTGAGCACGGAGCAGTAAGGTTTGACAGGTGGTCAGCGTGGGAGTCTTTCTCCTTGCTTGGCCTATGGAGGTCAGGCAGTGGCTCCACCAGAACCTGTTATCAGATGGGGCGCTTGCAGACGCTCTGTTGGCTTGTAGCTGGCTGGTCTCGGCCCCCCATTTGTCATTTACATTTACTAATGGAAAGTTCAGCAGAAATGGGGGAGGCAGAGAAGGTGGAGCTCTGAATTCAGGGCTAGCCTGGTCTATATAGGAAGTTCCTCAAAAACAAAACAGAAACAAAAAACACAGAAGGAAGAGGAGGAGGAAGGAGAAGAAACAGGAGAAGGAAAGTGAAAAAAGTCAGACGTAGTGGCTTCTGCCTGTGATCCCAGTGTGGAGGCTCAGGCGGGAGATGACAAGTTTAGGCTAGCATGGGCTACAGAGTGAGACCCTGTCTCCAAACAAAACAAACCCAGAATGTGGCCTTCTGCTCAGTATCTTTATGTGTGGGATTGTTTGTCTAAGTGTAAATGTGTATACCTTGTGTGCAGCATGCCTTGTGTAGAGTCCAGAAGAGGAGTTTTAGACCCCCAGGAAGTAGAATTATAGACAACAGCGAGCTGCCATGTGGGTGCTGGGAATCAAACCTGGGTCCTCTGGAAGAGCAGCTAGTGCTTTTAACTGCTGAGCCATCTCTGCAGCTCAAGTTTACATTTAATAGAAGACTTGGCTCCTATCAAGGAAGTGTCCTTTCAGATCTTCAGTGCAGTGGAACAAGACAGTCTGCTGACATAGTCAATGAGTGCTTAGGTGTGGTTGTTGAATGAGGATGGCTGCCATAGGCACATCTATTTGAATACTTGGTTCCCAGTTGGTAGAACTGTTTGGGAAGGATTAGGGAGTGTGGCCTTATTGGAAGAGGTGTCACTGGAGGGTGAGCTTTGAGGTTTCAGAAACCCATTCCATTCCCAGTTAGCTCTCTCTCTGCCTTAATTTCATGGTTCAGATATAATCTCTCAGCTACTGCTCCAGCACCATGCTTGACTTCCTGCTGCAATGCTTCCCGCCATGATGGCCATGGACTCTTTGAAACAGGAAGCTCCCAGTAAGTGCTTTTCTCTAAGTCGCCTTGGTCAAGGAGCTTCACAGCAGGAGAAGAACATTGGAGACACTTCTGTTGCTATGATAAACACCAGGGCCGAGCCGGGTTATTTGGTTGACACTCCCACATCCCAGTCCATCACTGAGGGAAGTCAGAGCAGGAACTCAGGCAAAGACCACAGAGGAGTGTTCCTTTCAGGCCTGTCTGCCCAAGGATGGTACCACTTACAGTGCTGGGCCCTTTACAACATCCATTAGCAATGGAGAAAATGCCCCATAGAGCAGTCTGATGGAAGCTATTCCTCAGTTGAGCTTCCCTCTCCCACATGAGTCAAGTTGACAACAAAGATTAACAATCACAGATGGCATGGTCCTTTTGGCCAGAATAATTGCTCCAAACAACAATGCTGAGCTGAGATCAGAAGCCCAATAAGGAGCAGCCACTAGATAACCCAAAGAGAACATTCCAGGCAGAGGGAAAAGATGTTGTCAAGTCCTGTGGCAGAAAGGCCTTGAGTTCCTAGAGGAGAGGGAAGACAGAGTTGTAACAATGCAGCTGGAATAGATCCTACTACAAGCCTAAACTGGTTTTATTTAAGGAAGAAAGGTTTATTTCTTTCCCATATCAAAGGCTAAGTAGAGGACATGTGGCCCTGCTGTGTGCAGCTGTTAGGAGGAGTGAGGCGACTGGCTGAGGTCCGTGACAGAAGGGTGCAGAAGGATCAGAAGTACAGTCAGTGGTAGTGGTCTCGAGCCTTGGGGTTACTGTTGTTGTGATGAGACACTGTGGCCAAAAGCAAGTTGGGGGGAGGGGTGTTATTTCTGCTCACAAGTCCATATAACAGGTCATCAAAGGCAGTGAAGGCAGGAACTCAAGTAGGGCAGGAACTTGATGCTAGGTGCTGATGTAGAGGCCATGGAGGGGTGCTGTTTTCTGGCTTGTTCCTTATGCTTTACTCAGCCTGCTTTCTTTTTTTCGAGACAGGGTTTCTCTGTGTAGTTTTGGCGCCTTTCCTGGATCTCACTCTGTAGACCAGGCTGGCCTCGAACTCACAGAGATCCACCTGCCTCTGCCTCCCGAGCACTGGGATTAAAGGCGTCCGGATTCTTTTTTTTTTTAGCCTTCTTTCCTATAGAACCCAGGACCACCAGCCGAGGGATGGCACCACCCACGATGGGCTGTGCATTACAGGCGTTTTCTCAATTGAAGCTCCCTCCTCTCAGACGACTCTAGCTTATGTCAAGTTGACACACAACTACACAGAGCCCAGGGGAATAAGGCAGAAACTCTCATGACATCAGAAGCTTTTGCAAATGAAATAGCAGCAGAGAAAGCAGTGTGTGACTTAGAAGGGGAAGCCCAAAGCTTCCAGACCAACTGGGACCATGGTGGCAGGGGACGTCTGCATTCTCCCTAGGATTGCACCCCTCATTGTGAAATTTTCCTGAGTCCCCTTGCCAGGAGTAGTTTTAAACAGGGTGGGAGGTGGAGCAGGCACAGGCAGCTCTTTGCTGTGGATTTGAAGCGTGGGGGCCAGGGGCAGGACTGGAGGAGGAGTGAGGTGAGAGAATTAGAGTGGTTCATGACAGAGGGGTGCTGCTGAGCTGCTGGGGTACAGAGGAGGGCAGTACTGTAGTCATTGGTGGTGGCCTGCTAAGATGGTCCCCTTTTGTGGCTAGGGCCAAGGATTCTGGTGATGGCTTCTTTGTCCATAGCTTCTAAGACAGCCAGGTAACACATGGAGGTCCTGCTCCTGAGACTTTGGTGTCCCAGACTGACTCTCAGGATCATGAGAGGCAAGTTTGTGTTTCATCTAGAATCATGGTAGCGGGACCATGGTGTGACAGGCCATCTGGATTATGCTGGACTTTGCTTAGTTTCTGATGAGCCCACACTGAATTCTGACTGATAAGTGTCAAATACCAGCTGAGGCATCCATTTGGAGACACTTGTCACTTGTAGAAGGTGTACGTGATGTGTCTCTGAGCCAGGGATGCCACAGCTCAGGGACATGAAGGTACATTGGCTTTACTGGCTTGCCTGGGACTCCATCCACACGACATCCTCATGCCTGGGAGTTCAGGGAGCAGCCTGACAGTCACAGGAGGCTGGGAACTCAGGCCCAGGCCAGCTGGGGAAAGGGACTGGTGTAATGGTCCAGAGGGTTCTCAGCATCAGACCCAACCCATGCCTCAGTTGGGGTCTTAAGAGGATTTCCTTGTGTGTCTTCTCTGACCTTCTGTCTGTACTTTACATGGACAGTTGGGAAAATGGGGGCATCTAAAGGAGAGTGCCCAGGTGGTAAGGGCACATGCCAGCCTTTCCACATGGCTCTCTTCTGACCAGCTTTCTCTCTTGTTCTTAGGCGAGTCAGCTGATGGTGTGACCCCGAAGTTCTCGAGGACACATCAGCTGCAGTCCTGGACACCAGCTAGCAGGTAACCGACAGCAGTTTGCCTCCTTCCTTACTTTTGAGACCACTGGTGTGTCTGCAGGCTCCTGCCGCCTGGGCTGCAGGTCCAGCTTCCGAGCAGAAGGCTTTCTGTCACACTCACTGTGTGCATGATGCCGAAAATCGCAGCTGGGTGCAGACCAGGCTGGATCACAGAAACCCCTTTAGTGCTGCTTTAGGTTTACCTCTGCCCAGACTCCCCAAGGCTTCTCACTGAGTGGGTCAGGGATGGTGTGGGGCAAAGGGGCAGAGTCCAGCATCCATGTATCTCCAGAGACCCCAAGTCACAGTTAGGGACCATGGGATGGTGCAGTTGCTCAGACCTGGGTTCCAGTCCAGGTCTGACTGAGTCTATAAATACCTGGAATATGTTTCCTCATCTCTAGACGAATTTCTAAATGGTCTTATTAAATAAAAAAACATGGAGCCAAATATAGGGGTGAAAGCCTTAGAGATCAGGGAAATAGTGAGAGCCACTAACCAACCTTACCTCTCCAGCTCTGCAGCTCCCAAAAGTGAGCTACTTCCTGTCTACCTATGCCTTTATTGCCTTGCTGTTCTGCCTTCCCATTGGCTCTTAGCCCAGCTACCTCACTTCCTTGTCACTGCCTGTCTATATAGACCTCCAGGTCTCTATGGTTGGTTCTGGGATTAAAGGCCTGTGGCACCACGCTTGGCTCTGTTCCCTAGTATGGCCTTGAACACACTGAGACCCTGCCTGCGAAGTGATTGGATTAAGGGCGTGCACTATCACTGCCTGACTTTTGTGTTAATGGCTTGCTATTTTCTCTGATCTCCAGGCATTATTTATTTTTTGGTTTTTCGAGACAGGGTTTCTCTGTAGCTTTGCGCCTTTCCTGGAACTCGCTTTGTAGACCAGGCTGGCCTTGAACTCACAGAGATCTGCCTGGCTCTGTCTCCCGAGTGCTGGGATTAAAGGCGTGCACCACCACCACCCGGCAAACTTTATTTATTAACATACAAATAAAATATCACCACACATATCTGTCCCTTGAGTGCTCTCTGGCCCAACAGGGCAGTTACAAGAAACACTGAGAAGAAGTCCACTCACATGCAGGTTCCTGAGGACCTACAGGAACTCCTAAAATGGCACCCCTGACCCCCTACTACCCCTTTTGTTATATCCTTTACCACCCATAACCACTGGTTATGACATGGTCCAGCTGATGGCAGCAGCCAGTCTTGGGCAACTTGAAACTTTCACATCCTCAGGGTGACCGTGGAAGGACACTTCAGGGGCTGGGGGTTGCTATAACCATGCCCAGGTGCCTTCCTCCCATGCAGTGTAAAAAAACCAACTCTAGTGCTGGGTAGCCACTTCCCACCTCTCCTGCCTCCATGGCTCAGCTACCTAGAAAAAGAAAAATTGTGGGCATTTCGGTCTTCTCTGGAGCTGGTGGCAGAGCTAGCATGTCTACAGTAGCCAAAAGCGTAGGGCAGTGGGCTTGGCCACAGGTGGGAGCTTGATCTGAGAGCACCCCTCATGCCTGGATGTGCTCTGTGTAGGGAGCCCGTCTTTCAGCTCATGCTATTCAAAGTTTGTTTCCAGACTCTTTGAAGAACACAGGTGGTGTCTTTGACGGCTGGTAGAATTGGTGGGCAGCTCCCTAGGCCTGCCGGGGCTCTATGTTAGTAGTATGTCCTAGGCCTGCCGGGGCTTTATGTTAGTAGTATGCCCTAGAGCTGCTTAAGCACAATGTCTTAAACTCTGGGGCTCTTGTAACAAGTATACCAACACCTGGTTTTTGTTTAGTTATGAATCGGGGGGGGGGGGCGTGGAGTGGGGTGTCTCCCTGTGTCTGTTGGGTTAACCTCACACCCAATCTTCCTGCCTCCTTCCCCGATGTTATTATTGGCTTGTGCCGCCATGCTGGGCATCTTGGGATCTAAATGAGTATGTGACAGTTCTGAAGCCTGGACCTCCAGATCAGGGCATCTGCAGATGGAGTGTCTGTGGTCCATTGCTTGGCTCATCATGTCTTCACATGGAAGGACAAGCATGGCATCCTGGCCTTCTTTAAAATGGCATTAATCCTATTGATTGGGGCTCGGCCTTCTGACCTAATCACCTCCCAGAGGACCTGTCGCCTATGCCATCAACCTGGTGGGCTGGACTCTCAACATGAATTTGGGGGATGCAAACATTTAGCTGGTAACAATTGACATGACTCAGTCTCTAGTTTAAGAACAACAACAGCCCTGTGGTGGTGCACGCCTTTAATCCCAGCACTCAGAAGGCAGAGCCAGGCGGATCTCTGTGAGTTCAAGGCCAGCCTGGTGTACAGAGTGAGTTCCAGGACAGGCTCCAAAGCTACACAGAGAAACCCTGTCTTGGTGGGGGGGGGGGGGGAGAAGAACAACAACAAAGTAACATTTGGGACAGATGGTGGTTAAGGCATGGGAACTGCCAGGAATCACTCAGTTCTCTGACTTGGTTCTTACCTTTGACTGGAGGATGTTAAGCCTAGGTATGACTGACCAAGTGTGGGAAACCACCATCAGGTCACCTCTTAGCCAGAGTTTGATGGAAGCCCAGATGTCTTTGTAGAGAAAAATCTGCTGGCATGAGTATCTCTTTAAGTCCCTCTGACTCTTCCATAGATGGTACTATGAACACAGCCATATTCAAGGATGTTCTGGTTTCCTGAGGCTTGCAGAGGAACCTGGAACTCATCCAAGGTCTCACGGGGGCTGCTAGCACCTCGAGTCCTGCCCATGCTGGAGTCCCTTCTCAAGAAGAGCCCACTCAGGCTCCCTGGCTACACATTCAACCTCGGTGTCTGTGTTCAAGATTTCCATGTCTTCTCCAGGGTCCTCAGCAGCACTCCTGTGCGACGTTCATCGGGGCCCACTTCACAAGGGCTGCCCAGCAGTATGAGGACTCCTGTGAGCACAAGGCGGATGTCAGCATTGCCCACACCTGCCAGTCGGCGCCTCTCTGGCCTTCCATTAATGACACCTCAGTCCATGCCCAGGGCTCTGGCATCCCCACTGTGTGTGCCTGCCCGGCGGCTTTCTTCTGAGCCCAGGAGAAGATCTACAGTCAGGTAAAGAGACGGGTTCGTGAGCTTTTGCCCCTAGGTCCCCAGACCTCAAGGTCCCCTGTGCTGGGACGGTGCAGGAAGCAGTTAGGAGAACTAGGAAAAGCAGCTCTGTGAGGCTCAAGGCTCAGTGTGTGTGTGTGTGTGTGTGTGTGTGTGTGTGTGTGTGTGTGTGTGTGTGTGTGTGCGTTTTAAGTATAATCCAGAAAGCGCTCTCCTCAGGTTGTTGTGAAGCCCATAAACTATGACAGAGAAGGTGTTCTGTTCTGGTTTGTGGATATTGCTGCTCTTCCGTGTCCACGGTTCATTCAGATGCTCAGGGGCATGCTAGGTGCAGAGAGGTCTGGGCTAGAGGGGAGCACGGCGGCATCGTACCAGATGTACCCGTTAGTGCGAGGCATGCTGTAGTGTGAAAGGCATGCGAGACTAGGGGCCCAACCTGGTCAGTGTGCAGGATCAGGCCTCCGAAGGGAGCCGTGGGGTGAGGTACTCAGGCAGGCAGGCACTTGGCTCACTTGGGCCTGGAGGGCTAGCCACAGCCTGTGGGCAGAGGTGGAGTCCCACCTATGTAATTTAGTAGCTCTAAAGGAAGGGGCTGACGTGGACACAAGGTGAGCTAGATGCTTAGAACTGGAGAAGTACAAGGAGCCTTGGAAATCTTTGGTCCTCTCGCACAGAGACCGGGGTCTGACTGTTGAGTTCTCCTCAGGGTTAGGCCACTGGCCCCAGGGCCAGGTGCTGCTTCAGACTGCTGCTGTCAGGCCACGGCTGGTGAAAGGTGTTTTAGAAAGATCTTACAAGTCTCTCCCCCTCCCCCGCCAGAGCGGAGCCAACCCAGGAGAAGCCGACCCAGGAGAGCAGCGGCAGTGCCAGTGGTGGGCAGGGCCAAGGCCTGTCCGCAGATGAGAGCCCTTCCCCTCCGTCCTCCGTGCCTCACGCACTTGACTTTTCTCCAGAGAAGAGTGACTTTCCCCCTCCCCAAGGCTCCAGCACAGGGGCAGCTCAGGGCGAAGCAGAGCCTCATGAAGACAGGGCCCCCAGCGAGGTACATGGAGGTGGTTGCAGTTACATGCCTCTGAGGTGCACGGAGAGTCATGGACGGGGACTCATGGTTCCCTTCCTCCTTCACCCTGTGGCTGGGCCTATGGTTCCAGGAGACTCAGAGCAGGGCTCAGGACTAGGGATTAAAGAAATGTTTGACTGAGGAGTTGGTTGGGGGTCAGAGGGCAGCAATGGGAGCAGGCTGAAGCTCCCTCCTAGCTGTGGGTAGGGGTGCACTGCCCAGAGGGAACTTACCCCCACTCAGGGCCTACTCCAGCCTTTCCCTGGGCTCCAGGCTGTGAGTCCCAGGTCACAAGCAAAGCCTGGCTTCCCAGGGTGGTTGCTGGGCACCAGCGTGGTACTGGACTTTCCCTCTCTCCGTGCCCTGCCTAGGGTCTTCTCCTGGACATCAAGCTGGACCAGCTCACCATCACTCCTGAAGCAGGGGGCAAAGACCTGGAGGAGCGCCCTCTCATTGACTTCAGCAACACCCCCGAGTCTAACATGGCTTTGGGACCCAGCAGCTGGCCCCTGATCGACCTTGTAATGAATACTCCAGACATGGACAGAAATGGTGTGGGGAAACCTCCAAAGGCTAAGCTTGGGCAGGTGAGAAGCGGCAGGGGATTCATGCCGACTTCAGCCCAGGGTGCTGTCAGACCTGGGTCCTGCACGGTGCCCTTGGGGCTCACAGGCTTTGTGTCTCACACTCACGCTGGGCAGGCTTGGCTTCTCTACAGTCACCCATTGCCATCGGGCGGCTTGCTAGACCAGGAGCAGTCACGTCCCCGATACCACACGTCCCGGACACCACACGTCCCCGCCCGCTCCGCCAGGGAGTCACAGGGGGCTTGGGTTTGAGGGTTCTTCTAAGAGTCTTTGACGTGGTGCTGAGTCTCCTTGGCCTCTCTGCTGTGCCGAGTTGTTTTGCTGTCCCTGGGCTCCAGGTGGGATTGATTGGCTCAGCCACTGCAGCTGCTGGTGTCTGTGCCACGGCCGCCCACATGGCTGTGTTCACCTTGATGTTCACCTTGGTGTTCACCTTGATGTCTCTGTCCTCTTCCAGCTGATCGACCTGGGCTCCCCGCTGATCCAGCTGAGCCCTGACGCTGACAAAGAAAATGTGGACTCACCCCTTCTCAAGTTCTGAGCGGAGCCCAACCCTCTGCCCTTTAGTCTGTTTACTTCTGCTGTGGCTTTAGACTCCGAGAAGCATATTTGGGAAGGAATTGTATTTGATTGCTGGGGAGCCTATTTATTATACTGCTGGTGTCTGGAGCGGTGCCCAGGTGGGGTCCCCACCTCTGTGGCCGCCCTGCTCCTTGCCTTTTCTCTGGACTTGAACATGGCTCTAAAAACTTTGTTTTGATTCTTTTGTATGTAAAATAGTCTGTAAACTTAAATTTGTTTGAAAGGTTAAATAGTCTAGATTTAAATTATAAAGTAAAATGTATTAAAGTACGCTTGATTTTCGCATTTGATACTTGGATGTGGGGAGCTGTTTTCATCTCTCCAGACACCATGGGGGACTTTCATTATCCAACCTTGATTTTATAAAATGTAGTGTAATAAAACTAGTATAAATATCAGTCTGTGGCCCACCCCAGGTACACCGGCCTGTCATCTTGCATTGTTAATACAGTGGACTAATTCTGATGCAGTGGTCTAAGGACCACACCTTTCACAGGCTGCACTGGACTGCTAGAGTACAGAGAATAAAGGGAGCTGGGCTGTGAAGGAGGGGCCGCTCCATGATAGTCAGGGGCTGAGCTGCAGCTCTCTTCCCTGGGGCACCTCTGAGGACACACCAACCAGACGATGCTGGACACTGGGAAGAAGGTCACCACTGGAGAGCCAGTCCCTTGCTTGAAGCCTCACTTGCCAAAGACTAGCTGCCTGGAAGCCACTGATCTATGGATGACAGCAGAAAGCATTATGTGGACTCCACTCATGTCTCTGCTTCAGTCCAGGGCCTCTCATTGTCCACAGTTGAGAGAAAGGGAAGTCTAGGTGGGTTTCTCATTCTCTGGTTATGTGGTGAGTACAAAGCTACCAGCTGGACTATGGTTATGGGAGCAGCAGTGACAAAGTAAGAGGGTATCACACTAGTGCTTCCGTCTGCCCATCTAACCTAGATCTTAGAACAGGTAGGCCTGGCATGCTGCGTTCCCTGAAAAAATGGCAGATTCTTTCCCAGTAGGCAGTAAGTTCTGGAGTCCTGAGCTTTAGCACTATAAAGTGCCTTCATCTTCCCAGATCCACTCCTCCTCCTAAACGGGAAAAGGGAAATGTGGAATTGAATTCAGGGAAATGTGGAATTGAATTCATCAAGCAAGTATTTATTGAGTTTTCAGAGGGGACTGGATTGCATTTCCCTCAGGGTGAAGTAGGGTGTTTGGTGGGGAAAAGACATTAACCCATGGTAATAACCGAGCTACCTTGGTGGTGTCCACTCAGTGTTTGTACTTAGCCCTTAGGTCTGTCTGGCTCAGCCCATGTACCTTTCCCTTATGTAGCTGGGCTCTTCACTGTCTACCTGGTGTTTGGTGGCGTGTGTTATAATCCCTCTCCTTTCCCCTCTGAAGATGCTCTAATTCCCTAAGTCCTTGCTCAAAGGGTCAGGTCTGTGACACTGGTTGGAGACTTTGGCTGAGGGGCTGGCGTGAAGTACACAGGCTGATAACTAAACCTTCACCCTCCCAGGTGCCAGATGGCAGAGGCCTCCCTGTGATTTTTACCTTTTTTTTTTTTTTTTTTTAAATGACTTTGTGGGGCAGTGTTTCTGAGCCCCACATGCCTTTTGTATTGTTGCCACACAGCACTTTACCATGTCACCTTTGCCACAGCAGGCCCATGCGTCACACTCAAGACTTGTAGAGCTATAGGTTAGCTAAATACCATGTGTCTAATAAAAAAGACATGTCTAGTGTGCTTTTTAGTGTAATAGAACTTTGACCAAAAGCATCTTGGGGAAGAAAGGTTTTATTTATTTGGTTTGCACATCCTGAACATAGTCTAACCTGAAGGGAAGTTAGAGTAGGAACTCAAAACAGGAACTGAAGCAAAGGCCACAGAGGAATGCTGCTTACTGGCTTGCTGCCCATGGCTTGCTTGGTTTGCCTTCTTTTACAACCCAAGATCACCTGCACAGGCTGGCCCTGCTCACAGTGGTCTAGGCTCTCCCATATCAGTTATTAATCAAGAAACTGGAGGGGCTGGAGAGATGGTTTATCGGCTAAGAGCACTGGCTGCTCTTTCAGAGATCTTGAGTTCAAATCCCAGCAACTGCATGGTGGCTCACAACCATCTATAATGGGATCTGATGCCCTCTTCTGGCATAAAGGTGTGCCGATAGCATTCATATACATAAAATAAAAAATAAATTCTTAAGAAAATCCCACAGGCTGGAGAGATGGTTCAGCTGTTAAAGGCTAGGCTCACACCCCAAAATAAAAGAAAATCCCACAGACTTGCCTAAGGGTCAATCTAATGGAGGCATTTTCTCAACTGATGTTCCCTCTTCCAAGATGACTCTAGCTTGGGTTAAGTTGACAAAAAATTCTAAATAGGACAACATAAGTTGTAAGTTTGTCAGGTTTCTGCTACTTTGTGGTTGGCCCTATCACAGGCTCTGGCAGGAAAAGTGAGACTTGCTATATTAAATGCCCACATTCAAGGAGGAAGGTCCCAGTCCTCTAGGCTGATCAGTGTGTGTTATCCTCAGCTAGAACACTCCACAGACATGGCCCCCTGCCCTCTTGTCTGCCCAAGTCTCCTACTTGGCTTTCCTTGCTCATACCCTGCCCTCCTCTTCAGTTTTTAGGTCCAGTACATTTATCTAGCTTTTTCCAGCAGCCACTCATCACCTGTCAGGTCCCAGGTTCCCCACACTGAATTCAGAAAGAGCCACAGCTCCAGCCCGAGGTCGCAAAGGTCAATTTATCAGAGCTGACCCCGAATAGTGCTGTTCATCCTCCAAGAATAGCCCATGAGACATTCCTTCCTCCCCCCGCCCCGCCCCTGAGATAGGGTTTTTCTGTGTAGCCTTGGCTGTCCTGGAACTCTCCAGCTGTAGACTAGGCTGGCCTCAAACTCAGAGATCCGCCTGTCTCTGTATTTCCATGGATGGCCACAGCGCCAGGTTCGACTCCAAACGCTCCTACCCTCTGTGGCCCACCCTTCCCAGCTCCCTAAGCCTCCTAACCATGCTCCCATCGCCCACTCCACGCTGACCGAGCAGCTAGGAAAACCTTACTGAGTAACAGCCCACTCTATGCTGTCCACTGGCTTCTGCACCCTCCCGACCTGCAGCAGCTCCAGGAGGAGCCGCTGCCAACTCTCAGGACATCTAGTTTGTCTAGAATACAGTAGGAACGTGATGACAGTCCAGCTCCTCTAGCCGGTAACCATGCTGCAGACACACCACGGTGTCCTCGCCCTTGTGCACCCAGGACGCCTTTGGGATCTCAAGCCAGAGCTCAGGCTGTTCCTGGTGCAGCTAACCGGGGAGCACAGTTAGAAACAGAAGAAAAGAAGGAGCAGGAGCAGCGGGTAATGGCTGGGAAACCCGACCCGCCTAGTTCTGACTTCTCCGGGACACAACCCGCCAAGCACATCTCCGGCAATCGGCCGCACGGAACCAGAAGGCCGGCAGAACGCTGGGTGGGCGGAGCACGTTTCCGGCCGGGTGAAAGAGTGAGGAGGCCCCGGAGGGCGGGACTTCCGGCGTAGCGTAGACGCGCCCAGAAGGCTGCTGGTAGGAGTTGCCGTGTAGGCAGATGTCGGCGCTGCGGCACGTCGTGTGCGCCCTGTCTGGCGGGGTGGACAGCGCGGTGGCTGCGCTGCTGTTGCGGCGGAGAGGTGAGGCCAGGGTTCCTCACTGGGGACTGGAACTGGGCTCATCCAGGCCTTAGGCCTGGCCTCAGCAGACTCCGCGGGCCTCCACTTGAGGATGGCCGGCTGCTTGCAGACTAAATCACTCATGTGTTTCCCCTTCGTTGGATAACAAACTTTCCTCTAAATGGCCACCATTTCTTCCTGACTTTTTGTTGTTTGTTTTTGTTTTTTGTTTTTCTTTTTGGATTTTCGAGACAGGGTTTCTCTGTGTAGCTTTGCGCCTTTCCTGGAACTTACTCTGTAGACCAGGCTGGCCTCGAACTCACAGAGATCCGCCTGCCTCTGCCTCCCGAGTGCTGGGATTAAAGACGTGCGCCACCACCGCCCGGCTCTTCCTGACTTCTAAACGTAGCACTACAGGACCTTAGGGTCTGGATCTGATACCAACTACCCATCTAAATTCCTCCCGCTGTGTGGCCCCACCTTATTTCAACCTCATTCTGCATTCACGTGACAGTGTTTATGGAGATCACCTTCCCTGAGGCGTGGGCAAGGAGCCTGAATTTGGGCCAGTTAATTAAGCACCCCTCTGTAAAATGGGGAGACCCCAAATTTGGGGTGGCTGGAGAGATGAAATGACATAGTCTGTATTGAAAGTGTTAGCCATGCAATGTGAGATAGTTTGGAAAGCTGGAGCAGTAATTTTATAATCACAGCTGCCATCAGAGGTATAATAAAGAGATACCAGAGAGGATGGGCACAGCATACACGTGTGTACTGTGTGGGAAAGGGGGAAGGAAGCTACGCCTAGAGGCAGAGGTGCTTGAGACTGAAGCTCAGTAGGAGTTCACTACAAAGGGCTGGCTGCTGAGGCAGAGCCAGTAACACAGGCAGGAGTCAGAGGAGGCGGTCTGGCCGGGGTAGGATGAAGGTATTGAAGTTGACAGGGTATTGGGGAATTTGGGGTCATGTTGAGTTGGCAGCTGTGGGTCTTTGAAGGTTTCCAATGAGGACTGTAGACTCGATGCTTTGGGAGATGCAGTGGTTCTGTGTTCTCCCAGATTTATTATTTTACTACTTAAGGAAGATAAGCCTTGTTGGCTAATATTTATGTCAACCTGATACATGCTGGGGTCCTCTGGGAAGAGGGAACTCAGAAAATGCCTCCACCACAGCGGCCTATAGGCTAGACTGTGGGGGCATTTTCTTGATTAATTATTGATGTAGGAGGGCTCATTATGAATAATGCTACCCCTGGGCAGGTGGTCCTGGGTTGTATAAGAAAGCAGGCTGAGTAAACCATGGGGAACTAGCCAGTAAGCAGTGTTCTTGCGTGGCCTCTACTTCAGTTTCTGCCTCTAGGTTGCTGACCTGAGTTCCTGCCTTCGTCTCCCTTGATGATGGACTATGACGTTTAGGGCAGAATAAACCCTTTCCTCTCCAAGTTGCTTTTGGTCATGCTATTTATCATAACAATAGAAATCTATCCAAAAACATAGGCTCTCTCCCTCCAGGCTGCAACATCTCTTGTTTTTATCTTTCCTTGGATTTTTTTCATGGAAGAAGATGGACATATCAGGGGGAAAAGCATTATCCTCTCATTTTGGCATTGAGGGCTCTTGGAGGTGATGTTCTGTCATGCACTCCCTAGAAAGCTGACCCACCCTGGAGTGCCTGCCCCCCTGTATGTGGGTCATGTCTCTTTGTGAGATAGTTGACCAAGCAGATATGGCGTGGGAATAGTGAGGTTCTAAAGTTCTGTGTTGAGTCTGTTCATTCTACAAGCTTGTGGGTTTTAAACTCTCCTTGTGAACTGGGCATTGTACTGGCTCTGGGGATATAGGATTGGATTATTGCCACCTCTGCCCTTGAGGAGTCTTCTGCTTTAGTAAATTAAATGCAAGATTAGTTCGAGCGCTGAGCCCAGCATGGTTAATCTCAGTGGTAAAGCAGAGTCAGGTGCTTCCAGATGCAAAAGAGGGCCTCATCCCATATTGGGAAGTGTATGACCTTAATGAGCATGGCATTTCATTTGTCAAAGATTTGTCAGCAAAATCCCTGGAATTTTTTGGGGGTGGGGGATGTGCTATCTGAGGCTTTTATACAACTGCTCTGTCTTTCCTTACATTCAGCTTGCTCAAGAGAAACAGGGTTTTGATGCAGGTCGAGCATCTGTGAGTTTTCTGAGATGCTGGTGAGCCAGTACTGTCCTGTGTGATATTTGGTTGGATGTTTATCACAGTAGAGAAGAAGATGGATCATAAAATATGTGGGCCGAGTGGTGGTGGCACACGCCTTTAATCCCAGCACTCGGGAGGCAGAGGCAGGCAGATCTTTGAGAGTTCGAGGCCAGCCTGGTCTACAGAGCGAGATCCAGGAAAGGCGCAAAGCTACACAGAGAAACCCTGTCTCAAAAAAAAAAAAAAAAAAAAAATGTGGATAGTAGAGCCCTTATGGAATATCCAGCACCTTAATTTTCAAGTTTGGTATCGAGGATTGAACCCAGGGCTTCATGCATGCTAAGCCTGAGCTTTCCCCCTGAGCTCCACCCTCAGCCTGGTAAAATATCAAATAATTTAATTGTCTTTATATTTGATGACTTAGAATGTAAAAGTCCTAGTTGGTAACTGGGTAACTTTTAAAATGAGTTTACTTTAAAAACAACTGAATAGTGATTAGTTAAAAATATTTTTAATTTTATGTGTGTGGATGTTTTGCCTGCATGTATGTCTGTGCACCATGTGTGAGCCTGGTAGGTATTAAGGCAAGCCAGAAGGAGGCATCGGAGCTTCTGAAACTGGACTTACACTTTTTTTCTGGAGCTGAGGACCAAACCCTGGGCCTTGCACTTGCTAGGCAAGCACTCTACTACTGAGCTAAATCCCCAACCCCAGCAAGTGCTCTTAACCCTGGAGCTATCTCTCCAGCCGTGATTTTTTTTTTTTTTTCCAACAAAATCTTGATATGTAGCTTGGGACTAGCTTCAAACTCACTATCTTTCTGCCCTAGCCTCCCAAATACTGGAATCATAGTTGTGCTATGGCATCTAGCTGAATGATAGCTGGCATTTGCATTGGAATCTGAGTTTCTGCTCACTGTTCAGCCATTCAGCATATATCTGATATGCCCCTGCTGTGTGTTAAGCATTGTATTGATATGTAGGTAGAGACACAACATGGGAGAAAGTTCATTCTATTCACTTTGGGATCACAAACAATTTCAATGCACAGTGTACCACAGTGTGGAGGCCTTAACAGAACAAAGAGCACTAAGAGAACAAAGAACCAGGCCCCAGGCCACATGGACAGGCTTGGACTGCCATTCAAAACATACAGAGGCATCAGGGCTGGAGGGGGATGGTGTGTCAGAACTGCACGGAGTACAGAAGTCCCTGCTTTTTACCCTACTTTCTCTGTCCAGGTTACCAAGTGACAGGGGTGTTTATGAAGAACTGGGACTCGCTGGATGAACACGGCGTTTGTGCTGCTGACAAGGACTGTGAAGATGCGTATAAAGTTTGTCAGGTCTTAGACATCCCTTTCCACCAGGTGTCCTATGTGAAGGAGTATTGGAATGATGTGTTCAGGTGAGTGCAGGCCCCTGCACATGCAGGGTTTATTGTACTGTGAATCTCTTCCAAGGAAGGATGAAAACAGGGCTTCTCCACAGAGGTGGCCAAGACTGTGCTCCAGTTGGAGCACCAGAGGCCTGCCCCATAGCACCCTCACACTCTTTCTAGAGAGGTTTCCCACCTGCCAGAGTTTCTTTAATGCTTTTCTGAACCATGGCATGAGGAGTGAAGGCTGAGGTCTCCCCAGAAGGTGCTGGGAGATGAGTGAGTGTCAATACCCATGTACAGTGCATTAGTGGTTATGTGAGTGTTCTGGTTAGCTTTTTATCAACATGACAAAAGCCAGGGTCATGTGAGAAGAGGGACTTGCAACTGAGAAAATATAGGCAAGTCTGCGGGGCATTTTTTTTTTTTTTTTTAATTAACAATAGATGTGGGTAGATACAGCCCACTAAAGGGCAAGTGGTCTTGGGCTTTATAAGAAAGCAGGCTGAGCAAACCATGGGGTGGAAGCCAGTAAGCAGCACTCCTCCATGGCCTCTGCATCAGTTTCTGCTTCCAGGTTCCTGCCCTGACTTCCCTTAAAGATAGACCGTGATCAGGACATATAAACCAAAATAAACCCTTTCCTTCCCAAGTTGCTTTTGGCTGTGGTCTTTATCATAGTAATAGAAAGCCAAGTAAGACAAGAGGTTGGTTGAAGGGAGTTTTGTAAGGTACTGTCCTTGCCTTCTAACAAACAACAAGCAAAACTTTCATCATATCAAACACAGTAATATTTATTTGTTTATTTATTGGTTTTTCAAGACACCACCTGCCTCTGCCTCTAAAGTGCTGGCATTAAAGGTGTGTGCCACCACTGCCCAGCCCAAACACAGTAATTACTGTTTACTATATGCTAAAGCAATGTGCTACATCTAAGAATACAAAGTATGTACATTGTGGCCCTATTTTGGAATTGACTATCTAGTTGGGTGATAGAATCTTTACCAGAGGTGCTGATGGTGGTGAGCATCCTGTAGGAAATTCCCTGGTTTGAGAGGAGGGATAATGGTATGGCATAGAGTATGGTTGGACAGCCTCGTGGAAGAGGATAGAGGCTGTAATGTGGGTACAAGAGTGCCAGTAAAGGGGGACATGCACCTCATCTGTCTCAGGAATGTGTGAAGTTTGGCTAGCCACTTACTCCTGCAGAGAAAGACACCCAGGACTAGTCTTTGGTGAACCCTGACAATGCTCAGTGTCTGGAAGCCCTTGCACATCTCAGAGCCAATAGTCCATGTTCACTGTGGGTTGCCCTTGCCTAAACAGGCCTGTCTCAACTCTGCCACTTAGAAGACCTTTGACGATTTATTTGATTTTTCAAAGTCTCAGTTTTCTTATCTTTAAATGAAGGATAATGCTCATACCTGCCAGGAGCATTGTAGGAATGAGCTGAAGTCATACAAAGTTCTAGAACAGTGCTTGGTCCATTTACAAGTGTTTTGGGTATTTTCTGTTGCTGTGACAAAACACTGTGACCAAGCCAACTGATAGAAGAGTTTATTTGTGCTAACAGTTTCAGAGGGATGAAGGTCTACCATGGCAGCAGGCAGCAGACATGGCAGCAGGCACAGCAGCAGAGAGTGAACTGGGAATGGCACATGGCTTTTAAAACCTCAAAGCCTGCCCCCCAGTGACACACTTCCTCTATGGGGTCACACCTCCTAAGCCTGCCCAAACAGCACCACCAACTGGGGACCAAGTGTTCAAACATCTGAGCCAATGGGGCTGTTCTCATTCAAACATGTGAGTTTTGTGAAGCCGCTTGACATAGGTAGGATCATATATGGTTTGATAAAGAAGTTCTCGTGGGAGGAGAGTACAGTTTGGGGACAATAAAGTGAAATTCCACATTAAATAAGTAACTAATTTGTTTTTTGTTTGTTTGGTTTTTTTTTTTTTTTTTTTTGGTTTGTTTGTTTGTTTTTTGTTTTTTCGAGACAGGGTTTCTCTGTAGCTTTTGGAGCCTGTTCTGGATCTCACTCTGTAGACCAGGCTGGCCTTGAACTCTCGGAGATCCACCTGCCTCTGCCTCCCAAGTGCTGGGATTACAGGCGTGCGCCACCACCACCCAGCCACTAATTTGTTTTTTAAGGGTTGTATCCCTTAAATCTGAGGGTGTTTTCCTTTATTCTAGTGACTTTTTGAATGAGTATGAGAAAGGAAGGACTCCCAACCCTGACATCATCTGCAATAAGCATATCAAGTTCAGTTGCTTCTATCATTATGCCGTGGACAATCTTGGTAAGGAATTGGGATTTCTTCATCTGCTTGTTGGAATCATAGCTTTCCATGTAGAGTTTTGTTTTCAGAAGGAAATACTCACTGAAGAAGAAAGAACTCTAGTTCAGTGTGAACAATAGAGGGTACCCTCCATCGTGGCAGGCAGCTGGCTTCACACACTTCAGTACTCTGAGCAGAGGACTCTCAGGAAGTAGGATCAGATCTAAGTCAGTAGTGACTCAGGAAAGCACATCAGTGAAGGGAACAGAAACAGCAGGCGTGGGAACCTGCGGGGCACCTGTGTCAGCTGGAACATGGGAACGCTGGAGATGGCAGAGCTCTCAAGTGTCTGCCAAGCAGAAAGTGATAGCACACACTTGTAATCCTAGTACTAGGAAGGCTGAGGCAAGATTGTTGGGAGTTTAAGGTCGGGCAAGCTTCATAGCAAATTCTAAGCCCTTCTAGCCTATATAGTGAAACCCTGTCTCAGTGAAGGGAAGAAGGGAGGGAGGGAGGGAGAAAGGAAGGGAGGGAGGGGGGAGGGAGGGAGGGAGGCACATGGGCAGGCCAATAGGCCAGCCTGTCCCGGGTGTGGCCCATGGGAGCCCAAAGGACACCTAGCCTCTTAAGTGCTTTTGTGCTGAGGTTCAGTCAAGCTGTGAACTAGTGTGGTGGTCCTCCATGTGATCTGTGTCACATCTTACCTGGTTCGTGTTGCAGCATCTCCTGCCTCTCTGGATCCCTATTCTGTTCTGTGTTTGAGACCTGCACTAGAACCCACCTGATGGTCAAACACCTGAAATCTAGGCTTCTGAGGTAGTAGGGCTTCTCTTAAAAGAGCTCCACACTTCTTGCAGCATAGGTGGTGGTCCCTAAGAACATGAGAAGATGTCATGTTGTGTCCCCGAAGGTCTTAGTTGAGTGGTTTTGCATGCATTGCTAATTGTCTCGAGGCTTCCTATGTGAGCCCCACAGTCCAGCTGCTCAGGTCGGAATCTGCTTCGCTGTGACTTCCAGGTCAGTTTCCTGCAGGACCAACACCTGACCTTCTCATGGTGGCAAGGTAGCATGGGGACAGAAGAGATGAAGTCTGTTGAGTGGTCCTTTTGTATGATAAAATAATACACACTTACCAAAACTTACTGCCAGTGGAAAAAGAGGAGTTGATTATCTACGATTTCACACTAATATCAAAGGAATTTGACTGAGGTTGTCCATTTTCTCTTGGACATTAAGTCATGGGCACAGTATGAAGTCACTTTCCTCTGCTTACCACTGCCATGGGTGTGGTCTCTTATCAGTCAGGGCTGCAGCATCAGGATTCAGGACTCCTGCTGCTGAATGTTTTGGTTTTCAGTTTTTCCTTGGTGTTGTAAGAAACAACACACTTGTGTGTGAGCTAGAGTGAGTGAGTGAGTGGATTGACTCTGACTGTTGAAGGCTCTTTAAAGACGCAAGGTTCTATTAGCTCACACTAGGAGTTGAAGGGAGCCTGCTCAGTGGGCTGTCCCACAGGTCTCTGTGGTCAAGGTGGGTCTACGGTTGTGCAGGTTTCAGGGTGGGGCTGGTTCTGCATGCTGCTCTATCTAGGCTGGTGTCCTACTTTACCTTCTGTTGCCGTGATAAAAATTATGACCAAAAGCAACTTCGGGAGGAAAGGTTCATCTGGCTTACATGTCCTAATCACAGGCCGTCATCAGGGGAAGCCAAGGCAGGAACTCAAGCAGAGGCCCTGGAGAAATGCTGCTCACTGGCTGCTCCCCATGGCTTGCTCAGCCTGCTTTCTTCTACAACACAGGGCCGTCTTCCTGGTGTAGTGCTACCCACATTTATCAAGAAAATGCCCACAAGCTGGTGGCACACACCATTGGACCTAGCATTCAGGAGACAGAGGGCTAACCTGGTCTACATGGTGAGTTCCAGGACAGTCAGCACTATGTAGAGACCTTGACTCGAAAGGAAGGAAGGAAGGAAAGAAAGAAGAAAGGAAGGTCTAATGGAGAAAGTCCAGTCTGATGGAGACATTTTCTTAATTAAGGACTCCTCCTCCCAAGTGACAGAAACTGCAGCACAGTGCCAGTAGATGTGAGTTTCACACTGGATCCCTGTGTGTTGAAAACCCTCCAGGAGCAGATGCTGTTGCCACTGGCCACTATGCAAGGACCTCACTGGAGGATGAGGAGGTCTTCGAGCAGAAGCACACTAAGAGACCAGATGGGCTGTTCAGAAACCGATTTGAAGTCAGAAATCGTAAGTTGATGTGTGTGGCCAGAGCTATAATCTCTGTGAGCACAGGAGCACTCAGAAGGATGGCGGGGGTGGGGTCTGAGCACACAGCCACCCACCCGATCCTCTGTGCTCCTGACTAATGAGCTGGTTCATTTAGGTTCAGATTTGCAAAGACACAGGTAGCCACAGGGTCGCTTCCACAGGGCCTGTGGTTGAGCGTTGTCATGCCCTGGTCAGGAGCCAGGGTGAGAGCTGAGGAAGGCGATCAGGAAACTTGTCTAGGTTATTACATGTTGATAAGTTGAACTTCCAAAAATATTTGGGAGAATATTTGACAGTAATAATTGGAGTGGTCTTAACAGGGTCCCAAGCAGATGGAGAGTGACTTCCCATCTGGAATGGCTGCATCTCCTGTGTCAAGGACATGCTCACCTTTGTTCCTTACTTGTTCTGACCCTCCTAAGATAGTTCAGCACTGTGTTGAGTGACTTGACTGTGGTAGTTGAATGATGCCTTGGTTTCCAGTGTGTGTTTTAGGCAAACCGAAGCTTTTTTGTGGCTTTGGTCTGAGTCCTAGGGGGATCATCCAAGTGGAGGCAGAAGAGGTCTTGGGCTCAGGGAATGGCTGTAGTTGTGGACCTGACCTTGTAACCAGCTGGTTTCATGGGAACATGGTGCAGTGTCTGGTAAAATAGGAGGGTAGGGATCCCGGAAACAGAGAGCTCTGAACTCCAGTAGGCGTCACCAGACGTCACCTCCGTCCTGCTCTTTCCTCCATGGCATTTTTGTTAGCATTGCCAGCTTCCTGTTTCAAAATCACAGGTTTTCATTGTGTTTTAAATTAACTCAGAAGGTAGATGTGGGGACACACCTGTAATCCCAGCACTTGGGAGGCACAAAAAACAGTCAAAAAGAATCCAGGACAAAATAACTCAGAACCAAGAGAAAATGCACACAAATAATGTTTGAGAGAATTTGGCTTTGACAGAGATTGAATTCTAGCCTTATTTTCAGTCAATTGCATTGTTTTTGACCAAGTAAGAGGACAGAAATGGCAGGCAGCTCAGTCTGTAGCACAGCTTTTCAGCACCTGCCTTGTCATGGGCCAGACCTTAGTCCTTACTGTAAAGATGAGGGAAGTTCTCCTTTACAGGGGGATGTGAGAGCCAGAGGGTGGAAACCTACAGGCAGTATGATGCTTACTGCTGGCTGGTGTATGAGGAAGTGTGCAGTGGGTCTGAGGAAATAGCTTCGCTGGTAAAGACCTCAGTTCGAGTCCCAGGACCTATGTGAAAACCGCAGGCCTGGTGGCATGTTAGTAATCCCAGCACTGGGGAGGCAGAGATAGGCTAGACAGTCTAATCTAGTTGGTGAGTTCCGAACCAGTGAGACAGTGAGAGACCATCTCAAAAGACAGGAAAATGGGAGACACCTGACTTCCACACTCGTGTACTTGCATGGACAAGCTCTCAAATGCATGTGCGCACACACAAAACTGAGCTGGTGTGTGTGAAGTGCTCCACATTTCATTCTGGGGTGTCTCCTAGCGCTATGAGTGAGGAAGAATGGGAGAAGCAATCTCCCCATCAGCCCCACCAGCCCACAGACCTGAGTAGGAACTGTCTTCTCAGGAAAATTTATCTGTCCACCTTCTCAATCCAAAGACACCAGGGCCAACATCACTCACGGCTGTGTACACGCACTAAGAGTTCCTTACAGTTACCTGGAAAGTCAGAGAAGCCACAGCAGGGCTGGCAACAGATGTCAGTTTGGACCCTATAGCAAAACTGTTTCCACCCTGTGGCTGGGCTGAAGGCCAGAGCCCTATGTGTTTCTTTGCACACTTCACACGCCTGCAGTTGATGGGCAGGTAACACTGCTGACACTACTCCAGCATAGTTCTGAGTGAGCTGTCTGGTCCAGGCTCCCAGGTGTGACTAGATTTATTTTAGGACCATTGCTTCTCACTTCCCTTTTTTCTTTTTTTTTTTTTTTTTCATATGGTGTTTCATGTTTGAAAGTCTTACAATCAAAATCACAAGCAGGGATAAATCTACCTTTCCTGTGTCATTCCTTATAGATAAACCAGGGGCCAGCATTTTCTGTGCATTAGCCATGCTGGTATTTTTCCCCGTAGTCTTTTGAGATGGGTTTGCTTCGGGCAGACTGGGGGAACTGCTCACACAGAAGGGCATGAGAAGAAAGAGTTATCATCTGTGTCCCTGCAATGACTTTTGTTCTTTACTCTTGGCAGCCGTAAAACTTCTCCAAGCAGCTGACAGCTTTAAAGACCAGACCTTCTTTCTCAGCCAGGTTTCCCAGGATGCCCTGAGAAGAACCATCTTCCCCCTGGGGGAATTAACAAAAGATTTTGTAAGGAAAATCGCTGCAGAGAATAGACTGCATCATGTGCTTCAGAAGAAGGAGGTAGGGGTGAGCAGCTTGGCATTGAGTCGTGAATGTTTCCACCCATGTTGTCATGGCACAGGCAGGGCTGGGCTCTGGGTGCCTTTGCTAGGACCCCATCAGGCCAAGCCACAGAGCACAGTTGCAGATGAGGAGCACCTCCTCCTCCTCCTCCCCGCAACTCCTATGCCTGCTGTGGCCGACTGCTTTCTCAGCAGACATGCCAGCTGGCTTCGTCAGCCAGGTGAATGTGGGCAGGGAGCAGCCATGCTGGTCCATCCCATGCGACAGGAGTCTGCGGCCATCTGTACACAGTGCTGCCTATCCAAGCAGACAGTCCCTCTCCACCTCTCAGAGCTCCCTGTACAAGGACAGTCATACACTGCATCTCGGAAACCGGCTCACTCACCCCTGTGGAGGGAGAGCTGGGGTCCTGTGAGAAGCCCCGGTAGTCCAGGTTTGATTAGAGGTTGGTACAGCTTCACCTGTAGCTGCTATTTATGCCAGTCTTCTGGGAACACGCGTGGCTGTGCCTTTTATCAAAAAGCCTGGGGTTGGGGATTTAGCTCAGTGGTAGCGTGCTTGCCTAGCAAGCGCAAGGCCCTGGGTTCGGTCCTCAGCTCCCCCCTCCAAAAAAGAAATATTCAAAAAAAAAAAAAAAAAACAAAACCACACATGGGCAGATCCCTGCTCTCTTGCCCTGTGCTATGGGGACATGGGGACACACGCTGAGGACTGATGGCAGAGCTGCTTGCCCAGTGCAGTCCCGGGGAGACCAGCTTCTTGCCTCGTCTCAGCTGGGCTCAGCCAGCTGCAGCCATCTCCTCCCTGACTCACCTGCTGCCTTGAGTTGCCTTGACCCTGCTGCTGCCTGCTGCTGCCTTGGGCTCTGGCTCTCCAGCAGTGAACAGTCTAGTTTGCTCTTCTGGATTGCTCATATGGATTTTCCAGCAGTGTGTTTACATCTACTTTGGGGCCAAACTTGGAAAGACAAGACATTCCCTAGGCCCTCAAGTTCTGTTAGTGTCTGTGCTGAGTTCTGGGGCTTCCTGCACCACAGCCTGCTCTCTGCCTGGCAGTGCTGCTGCTGCCCCCTAGTCCAGTGGCTCTCTGTGCCCTGCTTTGCCCCCTGGCTTCTGCTCACATCACGCTGTCCTCCCTCTCGTTACAGAGCATGGGCATCTGCTTCATTGGCAAAAGAAACTTCGAGCATTTCATTCTTCAGGTGAGTGTCCTCTGACATGAGTGGCTGTCTGCGCTGGGCCTGGGTCTCCAGTAGTGATGAAACTTGTCTTCCAGTATTTGCAGCCTCGGCCTGGAAAGTTTGTTTCTATCGAGGATAATACAGTTCTGGGAACACATAAAGGTGAGTCCTGTCAGCTCTGGGAACCAAAGGCCAGGGCTAGCTCCTGTCCATTCCATGAAGGGCTCATGGAGGACTTGAGGGATAGGTTGGGGTGGGTACATGTGCCATGAGCAGTCACTCTGACAGGAACTCTGTGTGTGCTGTGATGCTCTGTCTTGTATTTAACCCCGGCATTCAGAGCTGGACTCTGTGTGTGTGTGTTTCACATTCCTAAAAGTATGTTGTTGATTGCCATGGGAGTTCAGGGGAGACTGCAGGAATGCCATGGGAGAAAGAATGTAGCTGACCTCGTAGCCAGGTGACTGAGGACCATATGGGTGCTATTCACATAATCACAGAGGAGGTCCACCATACCTGCACTGTGCTGGGTGTGAGGACAGAGCCAGTCCCACGTGCTCACAGTGCTCATGTGGGGGCAGTGCTGCTGTCCCTCGCAGCCAGCAGTTTGGAGACTCATGGCTTTGGACTGCCCAGGGTGCAGTGAGTCTGCCAGACTGTCTCTGCAGGACATGTGCATTCCTGAAGAGGTAAAGCTGGTGACGCGGTGGATGTATGGTGCAGAGGCAAGGAACGTGCTCAGTAGGCACATAACCTTTGAGAGCTGTGTCCCCATGCGGGTCATAGCCACCAGATGAAGGACTTGGCGTTTGTGCCCAGCTCAGTACCATCCTAGTCACTATCATCCTAGTCACTGTCCTAGCCCCCAAGTCCTGACCTTAGGTGGAATGTGCACGGGTGTGTGGTTAGGGCTAAGAGCCCTTCGAGCCCAGAGCATCACAGTTTAAAGTCAGCATGCCCTGGAGCAATCCATAACCTCCCATTTATGAGGGCTGAGATGTGTCCTCTGGAACACTGTTTCATAGGTTGGTTCCTGTATACTTTGGGCCAGAGAGCTAAGATCAGCGGCTTGAAAGAGCCCTGGTACGTGGTGGAGAAGGATGGCATCAAGGGTGACGTGCTTGTGGTGAGTGAGATTGGCCTTCACTGTCTAGTGTGCCAACACACAGGCAGTACTGGAGTGCCCATGGGCCTGGAGCAGCAGATCTGTCCTCCATAGCTCCTGGGTCTTCATATAAAATATCCTTAGACTCTTGTTGTGTGTTGGCCATGCGGCCATCATTGCAACCATTCCTAGAAAAACTGCCCGTTTTGCAAAGGAGGATGAGACTCAGATTAGATAACTGGAAAAGTAATCTAATGGAGAGGAGGTTGTCATAGTGCCTGTTCAGCCCTCCCACTTACCCTCCATGGGGGTCCTAGAAGTCCTTGTGGGCTGAGGTAGGCTAGAACCAGGCTGAGCCAGGACCAAGCCATTTCCTTGGTCACATGGTACCCTGGCCCATTCTTGTCTGTCCTAGGTGCTGGAGCAGAAATTCTCCAAGAGGGCAAGCTTTGAGGGGCTTGATGGCATCAAGAGATATTTGGGGTTTTGAATTGGGTGGGGACAGAGGAGTAGGTGCTGCTGGCATCCTGCCTGTGCATACATGGCAGCCCCCAACCCTGACAGGCTCACTGAATCCAGCTCTCAGGAGTGCAAGGGTGGGAACCCTGCTTGGGCAGGCTGAGCTGCCAGCCAGCCGGTGCGGTCAGAGATGCTGGAGGACCCACAGGCTCCTAGGCCACAGACTTTATCACAGAAGTCTTCTAGAAGAGCAGCATGGGAAACACTTACTCAGGCTTGAATTAAGGAATCTTTAGCATAAGCTCAGATGGGCCTACTGCGAAAAGCCAGAAAGGTCACTGGCTCAAGGGCCCGGGCGAACTTAGTGTCTTAGCACCCAGAGTCTCAGGACTTGGTGCTCCTAGTTCTGCCCCAGGGGAGACTTGGCTGCCCTTGGCAGCACCAGGGTTCTTTTGTGCAGACTGTTGGTGATGGGAACAGGAACTTCAGAACCAGTCCTGCGTGTGAGAACTACTCGGGCCGGGCCAGCCTCACAATTCTGCAGCCACCCAGGGGGTTGGGGACCTGCTCCCTTCAGCCCCTGCTCTCCCCAGCCAGTTGTTGCTGGTGGTGGGATCCATGGCCCTTCCAAGAGGATAGATGCAGTCTTCAGAACACGATGGGGTGGGGGGTAACAAAAAGTGGGGGGAATCTCACACTTGCCCCTGCTACTGCCCCGTGACCGACCACTCTCTCTTGTTCCTTTCTTTCTCAGCTGAAACCAGGGTAAACAAACCCTTCAGCTGCTGAACTGGATTCTCCATGTGGGCTGGCTTATAATCAGTTACGGCTGTGCTGTTAGGATTGTTCTTATTAATGATGCCTGCTGAGAGATTTGGGGTGAGGGCTGTTCCCCTCAAAGGATCACAACATTTGTATTCTCCTCTGCAGGCTCCCCAGGTAGACCACCCAGCTTTGTACAGGGACCTGCTTAGGACCAACCGTGTACACTGGATTGCTGAGGAACCACCTGCTGCCTTGGTCAGAGACAAGATGATGGAGTGCCATTTCCGATTCCGCCACCAGATGGCACTAGGTGACTGGCTGGAAGGGGCTCTTGTTGCTAAGCTCCCTGGGGTGAGATTAAACCAGAGAGTCTGTGTACATGTGCAGTACTCCTTTGAGTGCACCAGGAAGTCCCCATCATTGGTGTTAGGTAGCTTCAAAACTCCTTATCCTGTGCCTGCCACAGAAAGGGACTAATGTACAGGAATATCATTTTGTCAAGTGCTGGATGTTGGGTCCTAGTATGAGGGATGAAGTTACAGCATATGCTAGTCTGAGGTGTCCTGTCAGAGCCAGGGCTGCTTTGAGCTCTTTGGGCACTGTCGGGTCCCTCTCCAGCAGGAAGGATGTTGGGCATGCCTGCACCCACAGGCTGCCATTTCTCCCCAGGGCTACAGTTGGCCTAGAAAGCAGACCCACACCCATCTCAACTCTCCCCACAGTGCCCTGTGTGCTGACACTCAACCAGGATGGCACTGTGTGGGTCACAGCTGTGAAGGCTCTGCGGGGCCTTGCCCTGGGACAGGTGAGTGGGGCAGAGGGATGTGGAATAGGGGCCTCAACATTGCTGTCCTCATTAGGTCAGGAGCTTGGCCAGCTCTGCCCTGGGGTCTGAGACGCACACACACACTGTAATTCTTCCCTGCCTCTCTTTCTTTCCAGTTTGCTGTGTTCTACAAGGGGGGTGAGTGTCTCGGCAGTGGGAAAATCCTGCGGTTAGGGCCGTCTGCCTACACACTCCAGAAGGGCAAGAATAGAACCAGAGTGACTCCCGAGGTCTCCAGTGACAGCCCAGGCCTGCACCCTACATCCTGACAAAGGCCAAGCTGTTGGGAGGAAGCATTAGAGAAGTCTGGGGCAGACGGTCAGTGATGGGCTAGGTGCTGCCAGAATCAGTGGTCTGGCTGGCTGGCTGCAGAGCCACCTGAGGAGGGAGTGTCTGTGCCGGGGCTCCAGTATACCAGAAGCATTGGCTGGCTGTGGGTCTGCCTCGAGGGCCCTGATGGAGCCGCTCTGCCACAGTGTAGTGCATGGAGGCTGCACAGGATCAGCGTTAAATAAAACTGTCCAATAGTCTGACCACTGTGTCTGGGGCTTGCTGGAGGCCTGAGTGGGCTGCTGTGGCTGTCTTCCTTACACGGAGCCTGAACAGCAGGCATGGGGAGCCTCCGTGTGGCGCAGCAGGCATGGAGCCCTGTCCCCTCCCTAGGGCCTGAGCTCTCTCCAAAAGGAAGGCTGAGTTATCTGAGGCCTCTCCTTGTCTGAAAATGTGTGTGAGCTAACCCTTTCCCTGGCAGTGCCCACACCAGGTGGAAGCCAGTGTTTTCCTGTAAGCTTGGCACTGGGTTGAAGTGCACAAGCATGTGTGAGGAAATAATACATTGGAAGACAGCCTTTAGTGGGGAGGTGTGCATGGGTTACAGGCCTGGGCTGGGGTCGGGACCTGTGGGCCATAGGGAAAGGTGCCCACTACTTCTCTGCTCCCAGTTTCCCCAAGGGTAGCACCACTGAGCAGCTGTGTGAGATAATACAGGGGTTAAAGTCTGGGAAACTCACCTTTTTGGACAGGAATCAAGATAAAGGCCCTAAGGGGTGAGGGTTAGATACAGCACTGTCAGGAAACAGTGCCTGGAGCCAACCAGGCCCAGGCTCAAGGAACTCAAGATGCCACTGGAGTTCTCAAAGCCAAGAGAAAGATGACTGGTGGAATCTCAAAGTCATTAGACGTGTGCAGCACCAGAGGGTAGAACACCAGTCCACTGTCTAGGAGATGAGGGGATGCAGAGCAGTCGGTACAAGGAGGAACCAGACTGTGAGACTGAAGATCACACTGAACTGTCCGAAGCTTACCAGAGAGCAGCATGGGTCAGGAGAGAATGAGCAGCACCATGACTACCATGTCTGCTCAGATCTGCAGAACAAGAGAGGTTGGGGACCAGTGGGGCATCAGAGCAGCAGCAGAGGGTCTGACAAGTCACTACAGTGCCAGGAGGAGGCAGATGCAGAAAACCAGACTGAAAGGACAGTGAAGTTCCCGAACTGGAGACTGCAACAAGGTAGGATGGCTCAGTGGTTAGAAGTGCTGGCTGTGCAGTCCTGAGGACCAGAGCTTCGACTCAGCACCCACATAAGCTGTGTGGCCTGCACATGCCTGTAACCCCATCTCTGAAAGGAGACAGGACTAGTGGGGCTTGCTGGCTTCCAGTTTAGCTGAAAAACAAACCACAAACCCCAGATTCAGGAAGAGACTCTGCCTCATGGGGGGCAAGTGATAGAAGACACTGGATGCCCTTTTCTGGTCTCTGTACACAAACACACTGCCCCCCCCCCCCCCACACACACACCTTTTTTAGATGTTCCCTGTCTGGAAAGATGATGGCTCAGTGGTGAAGAGCACTGGCAGAGACATCCATACACACAGAACAAATCTTTCTAAATTCTTAAATTCCCAAATTTGATAGAGACACAGACTGAAGAATTGGAAAACTTGGGCGAGTCCATCCATGTCATGGCAGGCCTGCACATGAATGGAAAACTATGACAATACTCCATGGGCCTGTCTGCCACCCGCATCCCACTAGAGACCTGAGGCTGTCTTCAGGAGTCCCTCCCATGTCACTTTAGGGAGCAGGGTCAGTGGGGACAGGAAACACCCAGCACAACATGGGTACAAATCCAACAATTTTAATTTATTCTAGATGCGTCTCACCTGTGTGGTCATCCAGTGCTGAACAGTAATAAATACACCTGTTAAAAACCTCCAGTGTTGACTCTGTAAAGTCTTAGGTCATAACAACAGTTTAAAACTGACTGCTTGCTTTGTTTGGTGACAGTTGTGCTCAAATTAAAAACTCCAGACCTTCTGGGTGGCATGGGGTTGTGGGATTGTGAGCAAGCGATCACAGTGCTCCAACTCCTGGAGACTAAAGCTTCCCGGTGCCAGGTCATTCTTTGTATGCTGGCCGTCCGCAGAGGCCACTTGGGGGCCACCCTTCACCCTCACAGCAGTGAGTGGCCTCAGGCCATGTCCCATAGACTTTCCTCTCAGGGGAGCGCAGCGTGCTGTGAAAGTCCTTGTATTTGACGGCCTTGTTTACTGTCTCCCATGTGAGAGCAGCTGTACGCCTCACCTCTGCCCGATTTGAACAGCGGTGAAATGCTGAAGTAGACGTGTCCATCCAAATAACCCTGGGCCCCGGTCCCTTGGGCTTGGCCGCATGGTGGCTTGCGGTGGGCTGGTCACAGCAGTTCTTGGTGTGAGTTTCCAAAAAGAATTTGGTAACCATTGATAAGTAGGGCTGTGGCTTTGTTTCTCTGCACAATTGGCCACTTAAAGCAAAATGATGTAATTGGTCAGATTTTGGGGGTGGAGCCCCTGCCTGCCCAGAGAGCCCTGCAATTTGAAAGAATAGTACATTGGCAGGAGGGAATGTGACATCTTGGAAGACCTCAGGGGTCCCTCTGAATCAGGAACATGAGCACTCAGATCCTGTGGGGAGCGGGACAAAGAAATTCTCCCCCTGCAGTTGTGGGCTGACTGGGAAGCTCCAGAGACGTGCCAGGGGTGGACCTGGCACAGGGGTGTGGGGGTGGCCGAGTGCTCGGGATTTCACCCTGTGTGAAGTCCGGCTGCGGCAGCCACACTTTACAGGCCAGCCCGTCCTGGATCCCGGGAGCTGAGCGCACACAGCTGTGTGTTCCAAAGGCCGGCAGGACACCCACACTCCCTGGCTTGCTGGCTGGAAGCAGCTGCAGGTGATGGTGATGGCTGTATCAACTTCAGAGCCCATGTCCTCCCCACCCGGGCACTGTGGGACCAGCTGTGTTGACATTCCAGATGCAAGTACAACTGTGCAAGCTTCCTTAGGATGCCATTTCATGGCTCTCCAGTGTCAGCAAAGTCAGGACATTGTAAAATATACACAGGTACCCATCTTCTCCAAGTCCAGGACAGATTTACTAAGTATTTACAGTTTTAAACAGCAACAGGGTACCTTTGCAGAGACTGAGGCACTATGCCTTTGTACTGCAAGGAGATGCCCGTGGGGACAGCTGGGCCTTGCCTGTGTCTGGTATCTGAGCCCTGGCGAGCCAAAGGGCCTGGCACAGTAATTCACCAAGTCCAGCTCAGGCTCTCTATGGCTTCTGTGGAGGCTTCTTGTGGCCAGGTCAGCAGCAGCACAGTCTGGGTTCTGTCTGCAGTCTGGGGACGGAGCCATGCCAGCCTGAAGTCCATCTCTCCCTCTTGAGACATTCTTGTGGCTTTGGCACTTGTCACAGAGTCTGATGGGCCCTGAGCTGAGAAGGCCAAGGGCTTCCCATGGGGACATTCTGTGTAGAGCCGGCTGCCATTGCAGGGACCCTCATACCGAGGGCCAGCCTGCCTCCCAGGCAGCAGTCCCAGGCTTCCAGGTCCGAGGGCTTGACTGGCAGTCTGTCGAGCTGACGGCCTCATGGTTTCCTGATGATTCAAATTGAAGTTTCGTTACTGCCTCTGTGTGTGGGAAGAATTACCAGGCGTGTGGAGGGTCAGTGATGGCGGCAATCAGATGGAATCCAAAGTCGTTTAGGGGCAGACACTCCCATTCAGGTGGGAGGGGAAGCCTGGGGGCTCTTGGGGGCCCTGGATGGGGGAAGCTAGTGCACCCCCCCCCAACGCTGTGGAATCCGCGGCCACTTACTCTGAGTCAGAGCCATGGGCCTGGGCACTCCCTGTGCACACATTCATGGCCACCCCGTTGAGATGTTCGCGGCCCGGCTCCCTCCTTGGAGTCTTGATGGTAATCACACAGTCAGTGGCAGGGACACCATCTCCAGAACCCAGGGAGGATGTGCGGGAGGACGAGGCGCTCTGCTCACAGTCGGCCAGCTTCTCTCGAAGCCGACACTTCAGTGGCTGCTCTGGCAATGGTGGCGGGTAGGTGACTTTGTTTTTTAGGATGCCTAGGAGGAGGGAGGAGAGCACCCAGTCAGTCCAGGCAGACGTAGGTGCGGCGGCTCAGTTGGGGGTGGATGGTGTTGAGCAAGTGAATGCACCTGGCTTGGTTCTCGCCGACTTACCCAGGCCTAAACCCATATTCGCCACAGGAACCCCTTCAACCTGCTGAACAGGGGGACTGCTGCTGCCCCTGTCCCATGTGCTGCATGAGGGTTTGCTCCAGGGACACAGGTCCCTCCCGAGGTACCTTTCCGCTGCTCCTGGGGCTGGCTGCTGAGCACAGCCACTGGCTTGACCAGGAGCCCACTTTCCAGGTCAGGAGGCCGGTCACCACAGTGATTGCTCTGTGCCTGCTGGTGTAGCTCCACGCTGACCTTGGTCTCCACCTTCAGGTGGGGCTCAGTGTCCAGCTCCTCACTGTCGCTCCCAGCCAGGCTTTCATCGGGCCAGCCAGCTGGGACATGGTTGGCCAGAATATCTGCTGAAGTAAGAATGACAGTTAGATTTGCCACACCCCCTGTAATACCCCCAGGTCTGCTAGACCCCAAGAGTTGCCCTGACCTCATTCTGGCTTGCTGGACTAGCAGGGTCATATGCTAAAGAAGGAGACCTGAGACCACATCTTGATGTTGGGGACCCTAGTGTGTGATCTCTACTGCTGTACCCAACATTGGGAGCCACATGCTGGCTGCTCTTTGCCTGCCTTGTCCAGCCAGCCCTCCACAATGATAGTCTGTGGAAGACCCCAAATTCCTGCCTCTGCCAGGCAGATGGTATGGGCAACTTCCTGGGGTTTCTGTTCCAATCTGAGCTTGGGGTGTGCCCATAGCCCACTGTTGCAAGTCTACTCTGGCCTGCTGTGTCTCTACTGCTCACCTTTTGGGGTGCTGTGGACGGGGCCCCCAGCCGGAGTCCATTTGTCTTCAGCATCTCCACCATCGTCCTCACTATCTGATGAGTGTGAAGAGGCGTAGGAACTACTGTGTTCATCCAGGGACAGTTCACTGTCAGAGTCAGAGTCAGGGCCTGCAGGGGCAGAGTAGAGTGGGGAGCTCAGGCCCTGCCTGACTACAACTGAGCATGAGGCCGCCAATGCTCTTCCAGGGCATATGCAGTCCAGTACCTCAGGGGTGGGGGGGGGGGGGCAAGAAAGGGGCAGGGGCTCTGGTGCCTGCAGGGGAAACCATACCATGGGGTTTCTTGGAGTTCCTAGGGATGAAGGATGTATCCGGTTCTCCATGGCTACCACGTGCTGGTCCAGAAGACACACTGAGCTTCTGGACCCCTTCATCCCTAGACAGGGTAGAAGTGGGGTAGATTCAGCACTGTCCTCCGAGTGACAGCGAAGGGCTGTCAGTGTCACAGAGCACATACTATCGGAAGCCACATGAGGCTCTGGAAGATCCTCTAAACCCACCCCACTTGTGCTTATCAACAGCAGTAACTGATACAACAGCCTTGCCGGCATATGGAGGGCAGACAGAACAACAGGGCTCACAGCCAGGGTGTTGTTTACCCCAAGAAAACAGTGGGTACAGAGGCCTGACCTGGTGGTACTGTCCAGAGAAGCTGTGGACTCGCCCAGGGCCGTGCGGAGCATGTCTGGTCCTTCGCTGTATGTGTTGTTACAGTTGAGGGAGCGCTAGGGAGAGGGGTGGGAGACCATCAGTGAGCAGAAGCCCCAGAGGTTGGTACTGCCCCGAAGCAGCCTCCATGGTAGCACTCTGACTGGCCCTGCCAGCATGGGGCAGGGAGACAGGGCTACACACTTGAACCTCATGGCAAAGGGGAGACTATTCCCTGGCCCACGCAGTGGGAACACCTCACTCGCTATGGACACTGCTTCTGGTTGTCCTAACTTGTCCTGACCATTCTATCTTCCAAAGACCTTGCAAGTGGGACTATAGAGACACTGCCAGGACAGTTCTGGCCTGCGGCGTCTGGACAGCTCCGAGATGAAGTCCCCAGAGCCGAGCGGAGTTTGTTTGGTCCTCACAGCTCCCAACCCTGCCATGAACAGCATCACCGGCTCCCAGGCCTGGAGGGGTCTCTGGCACCTCCTACCGTTAGCAGGGTGGCCCTTGTGGTGGCTGAGTCATCCAGATGCAGCTTCTTCCCGGCCAGCACTGCCCGCAGGTGCTTCCGTACCTCCCGGTGGGTCACGCAGTGGAACAGGAGGACAAAGATGCCCTGGAGAAGCGGGGATGGGTCAGTGTGACTCTTGGGGGTCCTGATGCTGCTGCACCAGGCACTTGGCTGTCCACTCAGGAAAGCCTAGTTCAGGGCAGCCTGGCTGATACGATCCAGGAGATGGCCCAAGGCCTGGGCTACTGGTTTCTCCATAGGGGAGCCTCAGCAACTAAGGTATCTAGACAGGGCAACAGTCCACAGCCTTATTGAGCCATCAAGGGCCCCCAACATTATGCCATAAACTCACTAGGCAGCACATGGTCTGAAACACAAAAGACTACTCCTGTTTCCTGAGAACACCAACAGGCTTTGGGCCAGCCTGCAGCAGTGTGTGTGTGTGTGTGTGTGTGTGTGTGTGTGTGTGTGTGTGTGTAGGGGGTAGACGACAAGCTTTGTCCTGCCCAAGCCACGGCAATGTCCTAGTAGACTCAGGGCCTGGAGGCAGGACTGGGAAGGGCTGGGACAAGTAGAGAACACAGGCTTCCTCCTGGGAAGGGCTGGGACAAGTAGAGAACACAGGTTTCCTCCTCTGTAAGTGCAAGTGCTGAGGCTCCCCGCCCCCTTCTCCATGCAGATGCCCCAGGACAGAGGTCACAGTGTGGCCCCAGCAGGTGACAGTGAGGGTGACCCCTACCTGCAAGCAGCTGAAGGCAGCAAAGAGGTAGTGGAAGCTCAGAGTGTCACTGTTCACAGCCAGCAGTCCCAGCAGCCAGGTGGCGCTGACGAGCAGCAGCTGCAGGAAGGCGGTCCTCAGCAGGGAGCTGTGGGAGGGGAGCGTTGAGGACAGGTCCTTCCCTCTCTCGGGTTCATTCAGACCTTCATCCTATGTGTGTCTGTCCACCCATCCACCTACAACCCCACCCCAACCCTAGCTTCCAGCAGGGACAAGGCAGACAGATGTTATGTGGGTAGAGGTGTTGGCATGAGAAGATAATTCAAACAAAGTATGAGCCTCGACCACCGGCATGAGCCACTGTTTGCAACGTTCCTTAAGGTTACTCGGCTCCAATGGCTGCTGTGCAAGGCCATGCTAGCTTCTGTGAAATGTGAACGCACAAAAGGGGCGCAGAGCAGAGTGGCTAAGGCCAGAGAGACCGACTGAGACAGAGAACTCGTATGCCAGCCTCTACCACCATGGGACTCAGGCAAGCACCTCCCCCACTCGGTCACCCCATTAGTCAAAGCACATGACCACTGCACAACCCTTTTGGAGAGTCGTGGGAGAGCTTTGTGGCCGTGTGACTTAGGGTCACAGTGGGACCTGGAGATAAAGTGGACTCAGGTAGGAAGCTGTATACAGCCTCTGGGCCCGGACTCTATTCACTCTCTCTCCATGTCAGTCCGACTCCGCTCCCTTCCTCAGGCTGGGGGGCTGGCACCCTCCTGTGTCTCCTATGGTCACTCTCCTCACCCTGCTTCGTGCATACCATGCTCTAAGGGGTATAATGGTCATAAACACACACACCACTAAAACTCAGCACATCCCTCCTGGGCTACATCAGGGGTTTTCCTACACTCATAAGGCCCTGGCACCATCACCACAACCAAACAGAAAGCTCCATTCCTGCCTGACAGATGTCACCCAACACTGAACATGTGACTTGTTGTGAATTCAGGACCCTCTCCTATCCAAGTCCCTCCTCTTCCTCCAGCTCCTATGGCCTGGTCTATCTCAGGACCTGAACCCACTCTCTCTGCCTTCCTGCTGGGCTACCCACCGCCATGACCATGGTGTCTTCCACATCCGTGCCAGCCTTATCCCTGGAGGTCCAGTACTTGCCCCCCCTCATCCTCTGCCTTTACTCCCTGGGGTGGGTATGTGACTAACAGCCCAGACAGCTGGGTGATGGGCACTTTCATAGGAGACGCCATCCACATGTACTCCCTGTCTTTGGGGGCTCTCAGGGCCCGGCTGGAAGGCCTGGGGGGGTTGGTTAGTGTTGCAACCCACCCACTGGACTCAGCTGCAACTTACACAACCCCCTTTCTCCCGTAGTAATGGCGTTTTCTTTGGCAGGAAACCTTTGCAGACAGGACAGAGATGACCGTGTTGATCTAGGAAACAAGAATAGCAGCTTCAGGCAGTGGGCTCTTCTGATGTCTCCAAGGTGATCCTCACCAGCCAAACACGTCTGCATATTTTCAAACATATCTAGAGGTGTGGCGGGGTGAGAGGCCTTGGCCCCAGATGAGTTAAGCCAGGCCATGCTGTGGCCAGGTCTTAGCCTGCCACTCTAGGCTTCCAGTGGGCATGAAATAGGCTCCAGAGCCTGGGGGTCTAAAGATGGGGTCCCAGAACAGCCTGGGAACTCTGCTGACTATTACTGTGAGGCATGTCCTTCCTGCCAACCCTGGCCACCCTGAGGAACTGCTGACCACAGCCAGCCCACCCTGGAGCACCTGGGCTCGTGTGTCCTGAGTGGCATGTCTGGAGACTCATAACACTCACGATTATAACCATTCCGACAGGCCCAGCAAAGCTCCAGATCAGGCTGTCCTGAAGAGACAGCCAGCAGAAGTCAGGGTTCCCGTAGCCCTGAGGGTCCAAGCCAACAGCCAGTCCTGTGCATATTGGAGAGACAGAGAAGAGTGAGGGCCACAACCTGGCTGGTCACCCACCTGCCCAGGAGGAGAGCTGAAGCCAGGCAGGCAGGGCCACCCAGAGACCCCAAACCACCCTCATCAGAGACCCCAAACCACCCTCATCAGAGACCCCAAACCACCCTCATCAGAGGCCGAGGAGCCAGAGGGAAATGTATCTAAACTCCTTAAACTGAGTTAGGGGCTGGCTACTCCCTGCAGTCAGAAGGCAGCCACTGCCTGTAGCTAATAACTTCATCTGCTTAAGGGCCATCGGGTATAATCTTATGATCTTTTAAAAGATACATGTTTGTAAAAATAAATCAGCGTAAGCCAGAACTGTGAACTGCCTGGATCGAGAGAGCAAAGCCCCTTGGAAGCAGTGGTATTTCCCATTCGGAACTCAGCAGGCCATTGGGGAGGTCTCCCACTGACACCTCAAGATGGCATCTACATTGAGGAACATACATCATTTTCTAGGTGTCCCTCATGTCAGTGTTCCCATAATGATACCAGACCTTGAAAGAGATGACACCTCCAACAGGCAACAAGAGGTACCCGTCCCCTCCCACTACCACCCAGCCTACGTGTCTGAAAGTATGAAAGTCACTCAGGGTCCCTTGGAGTAGGGATGAGTTGTTACATGAGAACCCTAGGGGTCTGGGGATTGTGTCCAGATCCCTGAAATGCCCACCAGAGTCTGCCAGGAAGGGGGTTCAGGCCTCCTGTTGAGAATGGAAATGTGGATCTTCCTCAATGGGAGGCAAATGTTGGCTTTCTATAGTTATTGTAAAGTATAGGTCCGGCATGATGGCACATGCCTTTAATCCCAGGTCTTGGGAGGCAGAGGCAGGCAGATCTCTGCGTTCAAGGTGTTAGCCCAGTCTACAGAGAGTGTCCCAGGATAGCCAGGGCTACACAGAGCAATCCTGTCTCAGAAAACCAAAGAAAAAGAAAGAAAAGGCAGGCTGAGGAGTATGCATAAAGCAGTCATCAGATGGAAGTCATTCAGTCATTGTATTGGTTGTTATACTGGTGATGGACACAGTCATGTCTGTCTGTCCACCTGTGCACCCCCTGGCCCACCCTTTGTGACTTAATCATTTCTTTACTCATTCACACCCACTCATCCTGTGATCGGAGCAGAACGTCTTCCAGTTAGGCACTGCACAAAGAACCCCAAAGTACCCTGGGCCAGCAGCTCACACCTGACCAGAGAGACCCATCTTTGCATGGCCGGGACTACCCTTCTATACACAGCTTAAATGCACAGGGCCAGGAGAAAAGGAGGACAGATAGCTTGAGGAAAATCTGTATTTTCACGCAGGTCACCCTGGCTGAGCTGCCCTGTGTGTCCTTACCTGTGACAATGGCAGGGATGCCCCAGCCCACCACGTGGTAGAACCTCATGGGTCCCGTGTCGATGTTGCGCACTTCCGTCAGCATGCGGTAGACATGCAAGTTCTCCACCAGGGTCCAGGCAAAGGTGCTCATGGAGACGTAATGCAGGAGGATGGCAACCACCGTGCAGAGAAACTGGGTGGAGGAGAGCAGGCTCAGTGGGCAGCTCCAAGGCCCGGGAACTGCTAAGCGGGGGCAGGCTGGCAAGCACCCTATAAAACTGCAGATGGGTATTTCAAGCCTAGGGGTGATCCCCTCCTAAAGCAGAAGCCAAATTGTCAGGAGTGACCACATCAGGCTATTCTGCAATGTCAGGGTCTCTAGTGTCTCCAAAGGGCAGGGAAGCTCCTCTCCTCCTGTGTGATACAGCAGGAGTGGCTAAGCATGACGACCACTGCATCTCTCCTGATGTAGATGACAGAAGAAGGCATGGGGGACCTACCCGAGGACCCCTCTTCAGCCTGGGGTCACTACCAAGAGTGGCTGCGACAGGAACAAGGCACAAGCACTAGTCTTTCTGAGAATCTGGAAATAATGTGCTTTTGCGAGCTGCTTCTAATCTTTAAATACATAAAACACTTTATGAAAACACTATGGAGTCGCATCTGCTCAGGCTGAAGGCTCCCAGGCCGGGACCTCGGCCTGTGTTCCCGGAATTGTTGCCACATGGTTTCTACAGCCAGTAAGTACAGCTGGGGGTGGGGTGGGGGCCACTTCCTTCAGGATCCTCTCTGTCCAGTAGCAACGATGTCTTGAAGTTTTTCTGCTGATCTAAGACCCACCTGTCTGTTCTTAACTGGACAGGGCTATGTGTCGGGCCGAAGACCCAGTGCTACAAACGAAAACTCAGCGTGTGGGCTGGCTGAGGGCTGGCATGCCTCTCCTTGGGTAGGTAGCCAGCTGCGGAAGCCAGCTTCTCCTGCCTGGGTTCAGGAGACCCAGCAGTACCAGGAAGAAGACAGAGAAGGGGACAAGGGACACTAGGCTCCCTAAGTTCAGCCATATAAAGCCAGCCCCAGGTGTTCCACAATGGGCTACTTGGAAGATGTAGCCCAGGCCAGCTGCTTGTGGGCCTTTTGGGAGGACCTGCCCTAGCTGGGGCTTCCAGGCCAGCGGGCTGGAAGGTGACTGTAGGTTCCCAATAGGAAGTTAAGACAGACAGGGTAGAAAATAAGGGGAGAGGGAGAGAGAAGTAGAAGAATCTGGCCCTATTCGAGTGGTCCACCTGGACAAGCTAGCCCTACCTTGAGCCACATTCCTAACCACAGCCACAATGGACCCTCCCCGAGCTGGGCCAGATAGCAGGATTCCACCCTGACGGAAATCGCCATTGAGCCCCATAGCTGGTCACACCCTTATCAAAGCCCACCGCTGACCACAGGGCGCACACTGGCAGGTACAGTCAGTCCTGTGCTCTGCCCTTGACTGTCATCTGGGCCTCAGTGTCTTCTCTGGGAAGACCCCCACCCCCACAGATTCACACAGTAGGAGGGGAGCCACCACTCAACCTCCTACTAGATATGGCTATGTTCGAATACCAGGTCACTGCACTTTGAGGGAGGTCAGCCGAACAGAGGCTGGAGGGTGCCATGACAGGACCACCTGCTGCCGGGACACCCTCCAAGGGCCACGTGCTCTCCGGAAATGACACCCAGACAGGACGAAAACATCAACACTTGTCACCTACGCTGCAAAGCCGAAGACCAAACAGTGCCCCAGCTGGGCCATGCCCTCTGCTGGCATCAGAATGCCAGCCTCAGGGGGCAAGCCTGAGCTGGATCAACCCACACCACGTGCCATTTCCTGAGTGGGAAGTGCAGCGGGTTCAGTTGGAGGGCGAGGGTGAGAAGGTTGGCTAGCTGTTGCTTTATGTGGTGCAAAAGTAAACCCTCAAACAAACAAAAAACACCGTTTGAAAAAAGGTCTAGAAACTTACAGTAGGACCTGGCGGGCTTGTGTGTTCACACGTCTACACTAAACATACTTGCTTTTCCAGAAAAGAACAAACACACACTAAATCATTTCAGCCTGTCAGGCTTCTGAGAGATAAACAGCCTCGCCCAGAGATAGGACTGTGAGTTTAGATAAAACCCAGGCACCATGCCAAGCCCCGGCCACTGCACACCTTCCTCCCAGGATGCATTAGCCTGGTCTGTGCTCACTGGTGCCCAGAAAGCTTTCATTTCAGGCAGATGCTGAGTCAGAAATGAGTGGTGGCCTCTCAAGGCTCCACAGGCCATACTGAGTTTCAGGGAGTGGCCTGCAGCTGACGGTACTTTCCTCTACCTTGGGGAAGCACAGTTACAGGATCCAAAATGAAGCTCAGCTTCCTGAGCCTGCACCCAGGCTATGCATGCAGAGGAGGGTGGGCCTCCTGAGTCCATCCATGCCTGTGAGGGATAATGTCTGGCTCAGGAAGTGGCAGGGAGGTTTGGTCCTTGTTCTTAATCCAGCCCCATGCTTCTGTGACCCTGCAGGAAAGCCACCAAGTTCATCAATGGGACTAGGTCGAGGACAGCCTGGAAAAGCGTGCCTAGGAGGTAACAGGGTCTGCCCTTTCTCCTGAGGGTTCTGGCCACTCGGGAAGGTGTCTGTGCTTGCCAGGGAACTCCAGCTTTGCAGCCTTCTTCCTGCTTCTATCTCAGAGCCTGGGTTGGAGATCAAGTCTCCCTGCCTGGGCTTTGTGTTTTGCACCCTGGGTAGCTGCGTCCAGCTGCTACCTACTCATCTCCCATTCCCGGCAGCTGCATCTACCCTCTTCCACCCCAGACCCCTTAAAACTACCCAACTCTTCCCCCTTCCCACCCTGGCCTCTGTTCTGGGCCTCAGCTACCAGGCCTATGTTGCAGCACAGAGCTCTGGCTGGTTGCCATGGCACTTCAGGGCATGATAGAGCCTGCACACAGAAGATGGCATTTTGTCAAGTGACACCCCCCCACACACACACACCCTGGTACTGATGGATTGTTTCATGGAATGGGCCTATTCCTGAATCTTTCCTGGACACCTTCCAGTGGGTGGCACTGGGTAGTCTCACACAACCCCCTTCCCTGACCCAGCTCACAACCAGCCAACAGGTAGAGGGGGGGAGGTATTCCTGAATCCTGGTAGACTGAATGTGTACTTGCATTTTTATATCCAAGGGCTCTGCATCCAAAGATGGCGACATTTATGGTAAAAAGAATTACACCTATACTAAGTGTGCATCATTCCCTCTTCACCCTTTTCTAAATAGTACAGCCCAACCCTTAGTCACACAGGGCTTGCCTCACATTACTATCAAGCAACCCAGGGACACTACGACACACTCAGGACGGGACTCAAGACAAGCCCATGTAGAAAGGAACACAGCCGTAGTACCCTCCCCTGGGGGACCAGGGTGAGGCTGAAGGCACAGCTAACTGCAGCATCAGTACCACATAGGGTACCACCCTGCACCGGAGGCTGCTGCAAGCCTGATGGCATCTAAGTCAGGGTAGCCCCTGAAAGTCTGGGTCACTGCATGCACAAGTAAAGGTCTGCTGACCTTGTAACGCTCTAGGCTGTCAGTCACCGTTCAGTTAGAGGTGGGAAACAACATACACACAGGGTGCCCTGTAGCAAGTCATCTCTGGTAGTTAAAAGTCTACATGGCACCTGGCGTTGGTGGCGCACGCCTTTAATCCCAGCACTCGGGAGGCAGAGGCAGGCAGATCTCTGTGAGTTCAAGGCCAGCCTGGGCTACCAAGTGAGTTCCAGGAAAGGCGCAAAGCTACACAGAGAAACCCTGTCTCAAAAAACCAAAAAAAAAAAAAAAAAGTTTACATGGCAGAGGCCTCCTTGGGGTCTACAGGGAGGTGGCACCAAGGGCCAAGTACCTCCTACTCTAACTCTATCACCTCCACCTGAGTGGCCCTGTGGGTGACTCCATTTGTCAAGACCGTCTTTCCTTACACATCCGCCTCTCAGCTCCAGGAGGTGAATGGGTGGACCCTGTAAGTGAGTTTCCAACAAAGTCCTCACAGTAGCAGAGCTGACCTGCAATCACCCTCCCTCCCCAAATTCCCAACAAGTGGGCTGGACCTCACTTATTTTAAAAGTCTCACGTGGATATATGGTAAACCACAGCTGGTTAGCTGGGGCCACCCAAGGTCACAACCCCACTGTGTCCCACAATTTTGCCTTCCATCAAGTCATCACTAATGTCAGCAGTAGTGTGGACCTGGGCTACCTCCTCAGGGCTGCTCCCTTTTTTCCTGAGACATCATCTCTGGACGCGTCTGTCCCTCTCAGAGTCACCACCACCAATGGACTATAAAAGCTCCCCAGTCCCGCTCCATGAAGCTCAGTCAGAGCCAGCTCTCCATTCCTTCACAGGCTCTCACGCAGATGCCCGCACCCTTCCCCTCCTCCGCTCCTCACATTCAGATGCTCCGGCCAGTGCACAGGAGTGCAGCTGTCCTTACACTCAGGCTGCTGACCTTCCTGAACTGTCCCCAGGATTTTATCCGTAGGGTGTTTTGGAATTTTCTGTGGAATCCAACATGTCGAGAGTTTTCATTCTTTCTACATGTGGCCCATCGGGACCTTGCTCCCACACCTTAGTGAATAAAAGATTGGAGTAAGGTAGGTTCCTGCATTTGGAACCACAGCTAAGGCCTCCTACTGGCTCCCTCCACTGCTGGGCTAGAGTGTTTGTGTGGTGGTCCTTGTCCTAGGATAAGGAGCTCCCTCTTCTGGTTTGTTCAAATGGGGTTTTCTCCCATCCCCTTCTTTCATGGAAGAGCATAAAAATATTTATCTTTTTCTGCATTAAGAAAAATATTTTCTCCTTAAATGTAGTGTTAGGGATGTAGCTTAGTGGTTAGAGGGCCTCATACCAGAGACCCTGGGTTTGTTCAATCCGCAACCCTGCCAAAATCAGGGAGTGCAGGCAGGCACAAGAGCCTACAATCCCAAACACTCCAGAGGTGGGAGCCAGAGAGTCTGGACTTCAGGTTCATGCTGGGCCTCAGCTGACTCAAGTCCACTTGGGCTACATTAGCCCCTGCGTCCAAACAGCGAGAGGAAACGTGGATCATTCCTTATATGTGGTGATGAGAATGACATTTATAGGTTTACATGCTACTAAATCATCTTCACGTCTGTCCTAAGATAAACCCAGCTGGGTTCTGTTATCTCCATACAGATGCTGCTGCATCCCCAGTGCCAGGCTTCCTTATCTGAGATGAGAACGCAACCACTCAGCCACAGTTCAACTGTGTTGCCCCAAACTGTTCAAGCTGCCTTCCTGCCTTTCTCAGCCCCAGTGTCTGTGATTTGTGCTTTTTCCCCAGGAGAGAATTTTCCCTTCAAATAACACCTTATGACTATTTAATCTTCTTATCCCCTTCTTCTCCACTTGGTTTCTGCCTTATTCTTCCCTTTCCAAACCTCCTCAAGGTCTCAGTGTCCTTTTGCTAAAGACCCTTAGCTCCCTGGATTTCAGGCTTCCTTTAAAAAAGATGTTGATTTTTATGTATATGGGTGTTTTGTCTGTGTGTATGTGCACCATGTGTGTGCAGTGCCCATGGAGGCCAGAAGAGGGTGTTGGACCCCTGGAACTGGAGGTACAGATGGTTGTTGAGAATGGAACCCAGGTCCCCTGGAAAGGCTCTTAACCTCCAAGCCATCTCTCCAGCCCCCACTACCTTTATTCTAACATCAGCAACATGATTTCAACTCTTTGATTTTACTATACCCTGTGAATTATTATTTTAAATCACATTTACTTATTTTGAGCATACATATGTGTGTAGAGCATGCATGCCATGGGTACATGTGTGGAAGTAAAAAGACAGCTGATGGGAGTGTACTCTCTCCTTCCGCCATGGGGATCCTGCAGATTGAACTCAGGTCGTCAGGCTTGGCAGCAGGGACCATCACCCACTGCGCCATCTTGCCCAGTCTGCAAGGTCAGACATGGTATTTCCTTTAACACTTTTCCTTCAGTAAGATTCCTAGAAATTTTTCTTAAATTTGTGTCTATAGGTATATTCTGAGTTTGTTTTACCAGGTACATAGAACAGCAGGCATCTACTGTCCCAGTGTGTAGACCCCTGTGGTTATTCCATAGCTGCCCTCTGTCCCTGGTACAACCATCTGTCTTCAGTCTCATAATCAGAGATCCTTGGATTTGTCTAAGCTGGCACTCTGTCACATCTCATGACTTGTCAATCTTGGTGCCTCTTATAAATGTCCCTCCTGTGGGCTATCTTTACATCAGTGGCCAATTCCACCAATCACCCATGTCAGAGAAGAGTATGTTCCAGGTAGCTGTGCCTGGACAGGCCTTGCTAGTGCAAGCACGCTGGCCATAGATGGCTGGCCACTGGTCCAGCTGTATAGGTGCAGGTAAGGATTCCCATTGCTTTCCATGTCTTTCCTCCACAACACTTGGGCTTCTGCATGCTAACATCTGGAGACATGAACACTAACATCAGGAGGCTCTCCAGTCTGGACACCACTCTACCCTGGGGACCTCTAGAGCATCTGGAATACATGACTGCCATGAGCATCTAGGACCCCTGTGAGGTTCTGCAACACCTCTTAGGCTCATACAGTTCTCCAGGATCCAAGGCAATATTTCAGCAAACCTACCCATGTAATCATATCAACTGGAGGTCCCCGTCTTTCCTCTCCCCCTCCTCCTCTTCCCACCTGTCTTCTCAGCAGGTTCCTTCCTCTTCTTTGGTCCTATACATCCCCAGAAACCACTTCCTTGCTCTATGCATTGGTTGCTCCTCGAGCAAAGCCCGGGGCTGTCGTGGATGTGGAGACAATGGAGGTTGGGGAACCTGTGCACCACTATCCACTAAAGCTACTGTAGCCCACGGCACTCTGGGATTTAGCACATGACTACAGCGCCTTGATTGTTAATTCTAATTGTCAACTTGACACAAGTTAGACTCACCTAGGAAAACAGTCTCAACGGGAGACTGTCAAGGTCAGGTAGAATTGTGGGCCTGTCTGGGGGGGGTGGATTTTCTTGAGTATTAACAGATGGGAGAAGACCTAGCCCACAGTGGGTGGCATCATTCTCTAGGCAGGGGGCCTTGGATTATATAAGAGTAGAGAAAGATGGCTGAGTACTAGACATGCTTGCATTTATTCTCTCTCTGCTCTTGGATGTGAAGGGACTAGCAGTCTTGAGTTCCTGCCTTAGGCTTCCTCACAATGACTGACTATGACCTGCAATCATGAACCAAATAAACCCTATCTCCCTTAAGTTGCTTTTTGTCAGGGTGTTTTCTCACAGCAAGAACCAGAACCAGAACACCACCTATGAAATCACTAATGCCTATGTCAAGAGGGTGAGACTCACTGTATGTGTGGCCTTTGACTCCATGGGTGCCCTTGGAGGTCTCCACAGGTCATAAAGCCTCGGCTTCCCCAGAGATTCCCTGACACAGTGCCCTCACAAGGCAGGTAGGAATCCTCCACTGCTCCAGGACGACTGGGGGCACACCCAGGTGACAGCGTGCCTGAGTGACATCCCTTAGCTCCTGTGGCAGGCTTGGGGGTGAGGGGTAGGGTGTCTCACCGGGTTCTCAGTCTGGTTGATCCCAACCATGAAGATGAGCTGAGAGAAGAACAGCGCCCCAATGAGGTTCTTGTGAATGCTGTGCAGGTTGGAGCGCAGTGTCCGGACAAGGGAGAGCAGGACGAAGGCCACCAGGAGGGCCACCAGGGACAAGGACAGGGCGGCATAGGTGATGATCTTCAGGGGTAGAACCTCCCCATGCTGCAGGTGGGTTGGTTAAAGAGAAGTGAGGAGTGGGCTCTGTTGTTTGAACAACACAGACAGAACACAGTGATGGGCGTCAGATATCACAGGCTGGCAGGGGACCAGACGACTAGTTTGGGATTCTGAGCGAACTCTGGGGATGGATGAGTGGTGGTAACAGCTACCAACCCGGGGATGTACTAATGCTACCCGCCCATGTGTTATATACCTTAGCCAGTGTGGCCTACACATTTAATCTCAGTCCTCAAGAGGCAGATTTCTGTGAGTTCGAGGCTAATCTACATAATGAGACCACTTCCTCATGGAGTGACGGAGACAGACACTCCAAGTCCTAAGCTGGAGACCTGCCAAGAGGACTCAGTTTGTGCAAACCCATCTCCAGGAGCACTGCCCACCCCCACCCAACTCAGCCGACAGTCACAGCAGACACTTTATGAGGAGACTGGATAACTTGTGACATAGCACCTTCCGCAGCTACTTAATACACGGTAGGAGCTTGTCACCTCTTCATGGCTGCATTATTTCACGTGGTCCTCAGACGGAACCCACGAGGAGAATGAGCACAAGGTAGGCACGGATGAATGAAGCTGGGAGAGTCTAAGCTCCCTCGGTATCCTGACTAGACAGGCTGGAACTTCAGCTCTCTCTAGTAACCTGGGGCCTAGACGGTCATCTCTGGCCATAGAATCCTGCAGCTGGTTCCTTTCGCCCTCAGCGTACAGCCTGTGGCAACTGAGGGTGCCTAACGTAAATCATATATGAGATCGACCATTCTGAGTCTCCAGGCATATGCTTAGTGTGACTAGAGAGTTTTGGCATTTGGGGTACTCCTTCCAGGCGGCAGTGACAGAGCTGTGTACCATGGCTGCTCAGAGCCTACTACCCCAGGCATCAATCACCCCACAATGGCCAGCTCACATTCTCAAGCTGCTTAAGATACCAAAGGTATCATCACCTCCTGTCAGTGGCTTCCTCTCCTCACACCTTTGTTCTCTAGGGACAGTGTGTGGCCTGACAGACATTCAAAGTGGGTGCAGAAGCAGCCCAATCCAGCATGGCTGGGGACCCTGCTCTGAGAGGAGGTAACATTCTAGAAACTTCTGAGCCTGAGGATAGGTTTTACCACTGTGCTAGTTGATTTCTGTCAAGTTGACAAAAACCTAGACAGATCTGGGAAGAGGAAAATCTTAATTCAGTAAATGCCTCCATAAGATGCCTGTAGGCAAGTCTGTTGGGCATTTTCTTGATTAATGGTTTATGCAGAAGGACCCAGCCCACAGTGGGTGGTGCCACCCCTGGGCTGCTGGTCCTGGGTTCTGTAAGAAAGCAGGCTGAGCAAGTCAGTAAGCAGCACTCCTCCATGGCCTCTGCTTCAGCTCCTGCCTCCAGATTCCTGCCTAGAGTTCCTGTCCTGACTTCCTTTGATGATGGACTGTGATATGGAACTCTAAGCCAAATAAACCCTTTCCTCCCCAGGTTCATATGGCTGTGGTGTTTCATCACCACAATAGAAACTGTAAGACACCATCTAACACCTTTACAGCCAGTACCTTTATAGCCTGGGCTCTTTGAAAACGTTGTTTACTTGTTTGTTTAGACAGGGTCTCACTCTGTAGCTGGTAGACCTTGAACTCACAGCAATCTTCTGCTTAAACTCCTGAGTGTTGGGGTTACAGGCCATGTCCAGTTTCCCTTTTAAAAATTTTAACTTCCCCTTTTAAAAAAATTACATTTATGTATGTACGTTTGCGTGCATGTGCACAAATGCATGCCGCAATGCTATGTGGAGGTCAGAAGACAGTTGGCAGGAGCTGGTTCTCTCCTTCCACAATGTGGGTGGGCCCTGGGGGTGGAACTCAGGTCATCAGGCACCTTTAGCTACTGAGACATCTCACTGGCCCCTAAAACCCCTTCAAGGTTTCCACACAGACCTCTTCAAACACTTGGTAGAACACAACTTTCCAATGGGCACATTTGGTTTGCTCAACCCACAATGATGTGAGGGCCTTGGGGGGATGGGTTAGGGACTAGGCCATTCCAGTTGCCATACGGATTAGTCCCCAGGCTTGCTGAGGGGGTGGGTAGTGGTGAAATGCCCACCTCACGCCTGGAAATGTCCATGAGCACTGCGCAGCTGGCTGAGTGGCTACACTGGCATGTGACGTGGGTCCGGTTCCTCGACAGTAGCTCACAGCCCTTCGCTGACCACCCTCCAGTCCCACCGATGCTGTGCAGAAGAGAGAAAGGGGTGAGTCTGTTCCATCTACCACAGAGGTAGCCCAGGAGCTGTCTTCACCCAGCCCCAGGGTCTCTGAGGCCGTCCTGACATCGCTACATCTGGTTGGGGAAGGAATGGCCAAGAGCAGAGAACATCCATCCACCCATGGGTGCCGAGTCTCACAACCTCGCTGTCAGCTCCTAGGCCAAACCGTTCCCCTTCTTCACCTCACTGAAGATGAGGGCCATGACCACACTGTCACCAGGGACACAGCCCTCACAGCCACTTGGCACTGTGTAAAAGCTTTCCTTTACCATTTCGTAGCTGGTCTGGGCTCACAGGAGAGCCTCTCAAGTTCAAAGGTTATATGCCAGATACAGAAAACTCCAAAGAGAACAGACTCTGTGTCCAGAGGCAGCAGCTAAGGCTGAGGCAGCCCCTTTGTTCACTAGCCATACTGGGAGCCTCAATGGCCTCAGCAAACAACATCTCTCCATTGTCCACTTTCATGTTCACGTTGCACAATGTTTTACAGGAGCTGCCTGGAAGCCAGGGTCCAATTAGTGTTTCGGTTTCACTGATGGAAAGCCCCAAATAACACGTTGTTAACGAGGGCCCTGCCCTCTGTGGCTCTGGGAAAGTCCTATAATCCCTCTGATCCTCAGTTTACTCATCTGTAAAATGGGGTGTGACGGTTGCCGCGCTTTGCCAGGAGCGCTCAGTTCAGGGGATAATGGCAGCGACATAAAGCAGGGGGCAGATCACTAGAGCCCCTGCTAATTGCCATTATTCAAACAAATAGCCAGGGACAGACAGCCCATGCCTGGCCGCCGTGGGGCCCATACACCAGACACCAACGCTTCCCTTCACTCTCCCCTTTGTGAGCCAAAGATCTATTATGCCCCAGCCTCAATGAGCTCACTTGTAAAATGGCCTTTGGAAAGTACCGAGACAGGAGAAGACGGATGCTCTTGCCCGAGCATGTGCTTGGACACCCAGCACAGACTCACGTGGTAGCACAGCTCTCTGTTCAATCCTGGGGGCCCTTGAGGTGGGAAATGTCCCCGTGGGAGGAGCTTACAGATGTACAACATCCAGGCCCAGCTTTAGGCATGCCAAGAGGGCTTGGGTTTTGGCTCCCCGTGATGAAGAAAAGCACTGATGCTTTTCATTTTGGACCGTGTGCCAAGCCTAGAGACCAGGGCTATTCCAGAGCTTCCTCACTCCACCCTGAGACCCTCTATGGAAGGGTGACCACAATAAGGCCAAAGAGCGAGGCAAGGAAGTGAAGGCCTGGCATCTCCCATGACTCCTGCCGCTAAAAAGACAAATGTGATGATCCCATTGGCTTCAGCCACAGATGGAATCTAGTGTCACAGGTAGAGGGAAATAGCATCTTAGGTCTTTTAAAATCAACCACCTCCCTTCCTTGATTGCAAGTGCGATACATCATGAATCTAGTCATTCTTGGAGTTATCTCTGATGGCTCTAGAATCAGGCCAAACAAACCCTGCTGGCAGGGGACAGCCTGGGACCAACACCACCACTTCCCTGCACGTGTCCATTTCTGAGTCCCATATCCTGCAAGTGGCCTTGCCTGGCAGAGAAATGGTTCTTGTGTGGACTATCATATCGCAGGTGTTCTATAGGTGAGCAGCCCATCTCGGCCACGGCCTCCTTGAGGGAGCCTTGTGTGTGCATGCCTGTTTCTGTCTGAGTATTATGTGTGCCCTGTGTACATGCCCTATGTATTCCTGCATGTGTATGCATGCCCAGATCTATGTATTGTTGCACATGGATCATGTCTATATTATGTGTGCACATTCTTGTGGAGTATGTGTAAGTCTATATTTTTCCATGAGAATATGAGTAATTCCTCAACATGCACATGGATTTATGTATGTGCTCGCACGTGTGTATGCGCACACACATGTGGGCACACACTGACACTCTTAAGAGGCAAAATGGGGGAAGCCTCCTATCTTGTTAAGCCCTGGAAGGGGAGTAAGAGACCAGAAAACATAGCCTTCCTTCTGCCAAATGAACCTTCTGAACTCAGCAAGGTCCTCCCATCCAACACAGGGCTCCCACAGAAGAGGTTGCTTGCAGGCAACCCACTTACTCAAGGGAGTGGTTCCAGAAGACACAGACAGGCTTGCTCCGCTCCTCAGTCTCCAACAGGGCAAACTCCACCAGGACGGGCCTCTGCAGAGAGCTGGGGAGTGGGGTCCCCTCACTGTACACCATAGCACTCACTACTGGGGTGTTGATGACAGGCCGGTTAGGCAGTCTGTGGCAGAGAGGGACAATTACAGGGATAAATATGATTAATTCACATTCTGTGAGAACCTGAGTCCAGACACTATGAGGACTTGGTCAAACGACCAACTGAAACACAGGCCGTGGACACAGATCATAGCAGCACCCTCGGGAGTCTGGGCTGCCGGTATTCTCAAGAGTACAGGGAGAGGAGCCGGGCGTGTGTGTGTGTGTGTGTGTGTGTGTGTGTGTGTGTGTGTGTGTGTGTGTGTTGCATGCCTTTAATCCCAGCACTTGGGAGGTGGAGGCAGGCCTCTGTGAGTTCAAGGCCAGCCTGGTGTACAAAGTGAGTTCCAGGGCAGCTAGTTACACAGAGAAACCCTGTCTTGAAACAAACAAACAAACAAACAAACAAACAGTACAGGGAGACTTGTCACCCCCAGTGGGAAGGGGCTTTAGGATCTTTGCAGAGCAGGTGTGTCTCTGTAAGATGTCAGATGCCATGACATGTGGTAATACTAGGAGCAGTAGCATGGCCACACAAGGAATCTGGAGCCTGGGAACCCAGTTACCCATCTCTAAGCATGAAGCAAAAACAAGGAATGGGAGAAAAGGAAGCTCCCACAAGCCACAGCAGCTGAGAAACAGGGCCTGTGTGCAGCCTTCTGTTCAGGGGCAACAGGCACTGTCCAGCACACTGGCTGGGTGGCCCTTGGAACTGGGCCAGCAGAGGGCAGATGCACCTATAGGTAGGGTATCTATCACCCATGACAGCCTGTGAGTGTGGTGTAGGGGACAAAAGAGAGCTCCCAGAGGCACACGGTTGTGTAAACAAAGGAACATGTGGGCATAAATGCAAGGATAAACTGAGGCAAAGGGCATGCACCATCCCAGGGCACAGCACCATGGCAGGCACAGGACCTCTCCTTGGCAGTCACTGCAGGCCAGGGTCATGGCGTAATGTTATTGGGGGGGTAACAGTGGGTGATTAGGACTTTGACTCATGGAGGACTCGAGGTGCTGAGGAAATGGGTCCCCCCAAGGTCCCTGCACCCAGGTCTCACCGGAGGCTGCGGTGGTCAGGGTCATAGTGTTCAGGCAGCAGCTGACCCAGGGTCCGGTAGATGATGACCAGGGCAACGGCAAACTGGCCGGGTTCATCGGGGTGTCTCCTCTGTCTGCTGAATGAGGTTTCTCTCTCAGCCCTGGGTTCCGGTTGTGCTGTCTGTGGTGCCGGCCTCCGGCTGGCCAGCCTCACCATGGGGCCTTCTGCAATATGAAAACAGAGTGTGAAGGCTCAGGGCAGGCTCCTAGGCCACCAAAGTTTCTACACTCTTAAAATTGGCAGATGGAGCGGGGCGGTGGTAGTGCACGCCTTTAATCCCAGCACTTGGGAGGCAGAGTCAGGCGGATCTCTGTGAGTTTAAGGCCAGCCTGATCTACAGAGCAAGTTCGAGGACAGCAGGACTGTTATATCTTGGAAAACCAAATAAATAAATAAATAAATAAACAAATAAATAAATAAATAAATAAATAAATAATAAAAATCAGCTGATGGGAACTAACATGGAGTCTCCTCAAAGGCCACGCATTAGTAGCCCACGGCCCAGTAGTTCTACCTTTGGGCATGAGTTAGAAGAACTGCACACGGATATGAAGACGTGTTCACAGACTGTCCAAATTTACAGACAGGAAGCAGCACAGTGGCCACTGGGGTTGGCATGGTTAGTGACCAGTGGCTAGTTTCCTATCAACAAGAGGAAGGGCTGGAGAGGCTGAGCTACACTGGGAATGTAGCAGACGCCTCCGGACGGGGTGTTTAAAGTGGCAATAACGTCATGTGGTGGGTGGCTGGGGTCTTACTCTTTGGATCCACTCGGAGCAGTGCTAGGAACTGCTAAGGGAGACAGGAGCCTTTTGCACACACATGGGTTCTGTGCTCTGTGCTTTCTAACTTCATGCTAAATGCGGACATGCTTTCAACTGGACATGAGAGAGGCCATGTACAGACCCCACACATAAGCACATATTTGGGGTGCCCAAGCCTACAGTGTCTTGCTGTAGCAGCTATGATGGGGGTGATTCTGGTGTGGGTCTGGCTGTCCCAGCACCTGGGCTTGGTGAGGGAGAGGACAGGGAGAGAGATGTTGTCATGTTCCCTGGGTTAGGTGTGGAAGGGAGGGCCTGCTCCCTGCCTGAGTCCGGCTCTGTCCTAACAGCTGACCTATCAGACAATATGCTGCCTAAGCACTGGGGAGTGTGGTACTGTGCCAGCCAACCCTAGTGTTTTAGCAGCTTTCAGACTTGGCATAATCAATAAAATGCCACTCGCAAGGCTATGTGGAATTAGGGACAGGACAGCATGGGATTCTTTCCATGGGAGTGTTCCATGGCAAACTGAGTTTCCCTGAGCCATGCCTCAGAAGCAGATAGGTGATGGTGTCACAGAGACAGAGTCCTCTTCTAGGTAACATTGCTAAGGGACAGACACATGTACACACACATAAGAACAGTGGACCTGTGCACAATGTAGGCAATACATATATGTACTTGTGCATATACAGAATGTTCACATGCATACACGCATGCACATGGAATATATGTACACACAGGATATAAACATATGCACACAGAATATACACATACACACCTGGAATACAAACTTGTGTACATATATATGCATATTAATATGTGTATAAATAAACATACTGAATACACACACATATGTATACTAACATATACAAAAATACAAACATTCCGAACATACACATATATGAACATTAGTATATGTGTGTATACACATACTGGCTATACACACATATATTAACATATTAACATGCACATAAACATACTGAATATATACACAATATATACATGTATAGACACAGAGTACCACACATATGCACATCAGGAACATACACACCCAGGCATAAATAGAATATACACGCACTTGCGTGCAAGAGACACTCAGCTAATGCTCTTAAGCTCACACACAACACAATCACTTCCGTGGTTAGCTGTGAACAAAACATGTAACCATATGCAACTGAACAGCTTGAAAGACAGGGCCTGTTCTGAGCTCGGTCCTACATCCATGCGAATCTCTCACAGTGTTTATTGAAGATGCCTGAACATCACTCAGACCTGCTTGCTCCATGACTTGCTCTTAGAGCGTCACTCCCTCCCGAAAGGACGGAGACACCCAAGGCAACAAGGGGCTTCTAGGTGACTTCACCTTTTTTCTCGGGTGGTTTGAAGGTGTCAGCTGGGAAGGACACGGAGGACGCCAACTCCCTTGGAAACTCTTCCCGAATGTCCTCAAACCTCGGCACCTGGGCACCGGTGAAGTTAAACTTGTCGAAGATGTCAACTGCAAGAACTGAGACAATTCCTTTACTCACCCCCAAATGTTAGAGCTTTCCTGAACCCCCAGTTTGGAAATGATAACTGTGGTTTTAATAGGAGCCACTTTCTCTAGGGAACCTACTCAAAGTCACTCAACGGGACACCCGAGGGCGACACAAGGCAGAGTGTGGCCATCTGGCCCTTTATGGTGGTACCTGGCACTGTCTTGCATGGCTCTGGTGGGGTGGAATATGAGGGGCAAGACAAGCCACAACATGGCTGCCAGAGGTACTGTCCCTCTCTGTTCCACAGGCTGTGCCATCCCTGCAGCCTTTCCAGGTGGTGGAGACAGAGGCAGAGTTGCTGAAACAGTTGACTGAGCAAGCTCTGCAGCCCGGGCTCACCCTGTCTGTCTGCTCCCTGTCTTGTAGAAACACCTACAGGCCCCTGACATGACACATACTCGAGCTATCCCTCAGCTGGTGCTGACCACCACTCTGACAGAGAGGTAGAGTCATGCCTGTATGTGCCAGGGGTCTCCTCATACCATCCGGCCCTGTGTAAGACTCCCTGCTAAAAGCTGAGCATAGTGGCGCACACCTTTAAACCCAGCACACAGGAGGCAGAGGCAGTTGGATTTGTGAGTTCCAGGACAACCTGGTCTACAGAGTGAGTTTCAGGATGGCCTGAGAGGCATAGTGAGACCCTGTCTCAAAAGAACAAAAGAATTCCTCAAGAAAAAACTCACTGCTAGGACAGTACCCCCTTGAGTCACTGCAGGAGGAGTGAGGGGCAGAAGAAAAGCTTATGGTGTGGGGTAGGGCATCTCAGAGGGTCAACATCAGCAATGTTGTCAGCCCCATCCCTAGTTAGAGGAACTCTCTCTGTGGGATGGAGATCCCCGGGACTTGGGGACATCTTGCCAGCTTTGTCTGGACAGGTTGGGAACTGATTTTGTCAACCCGGGGCTTTCTCTGCTTGAAGGAATCAGGACAGTTAACTCCCAAGCCCAGAGCAGTGTGTACTAGCATTTGAGGTAACATGGGCCATGGGTGTGTGCTGGTAGCACTGACTGCTTAGGATCTGGCCCAGGGTGGGAAACCCTTCACCTCCATTCCCCATATGTCCCTTTCATGCATGTACTTTCATCTGTGGTGAACAGGGACAGAGGCATATTGTCCCCAGATAGGCTGCACTGTGGGGAATCCCAAACCCAGACATCTGGAAGGTCAGCTAGACTCCAAAGACCCTAGGGTAACATCCACAGAAGTCTTTGGCCTCAGGAATGACATCGGCGATTGTGGATGTCTTTCGAGTTGGGAAACTTCTCCCGTTTTAATAGACAAGAAACTAGAGGCCAGAGCTGCTGGCTCACTTTTCTAGAGTGCCTGGGCGGAGGCTGTAACCCCACCCACTTCACTGTCAGGGGTCAGCTTCTGGACAGAATGACCAAAGTCTCTGGGATTTTTTGCCTTCCACAGGTCCCTCCCACAGGTCTGTCCGTACTCATGTTGGCGGTGACGATGATGAAGGGCCTCAGATAGGTCCTTTTCACGTTCCGTGCCACATTGCTGAAGTACGCCTCGAAGTGCCTCAGCAGCTGCGCGGCGCCCCCCTCACTCCGCTGGATCTGTTCCCACGCAGCCTGTGTAGCCGGGGCCAGGAGGGCACTGCCTGTGTGGACAACATCCTGGGCAGACAAACAGACAGATAGATGGTATTCAGTCTTCTGTCCTCAGATGCCTGGTCCTGAGATGGAGCAAACCATCTCCCAGACAGCCATGAGCTGACCAGGACTGAGCTGGGCCAGGAGAGCAAGGCTACAAGTCAACACTGGAGGACAGAACTGCCAGGAGGGTGTCCTGTTGAGGCCCATGCCAGGGAAGCAGGGCTACAAAGTAACATCAGAGACTCTACCAGGGGCGTGCCCTGCTCCTGGGTGGGGGTGGGGGCAGGGGACATCCCCAGACACTAAGGAGGAAGACAGGCAGAGATGCCCGCTTCATTTTAGACCACAGGTAAACCAGGGAAGGGACTGCAGTGTACTACGCTGAGGATGGAAGTGTGGTGAGGCCAGATGCGGACGTAGTTATGGGGTGATGTTCCCCATCTATATCCATCCCACCAGGGTGTACGTGAAACGGCGTTCAGCATGGTATGGGATGTGGGGCTTAGAGGACCTGGAGCAGAGGGCCTTGGAAGGAGGCATCAGTAGGAGGCTGAAGAGCCTATCACTAGGCTCTGCCATTCTTAAACTGTGCCTTTGGGCATACCCTGAGCTCCACGTGCCTCAGTTTCCTGATCTGTCAAGTGGTAGCAAAATGTGCTAAGATACACGCCACTTACAACACTGGGCCTACTCAGTGGTCCCTAACTGTCAGCATTGCTGCTGTCCCTGAGGCTATGGTCCTCCCTTGCCTTGTCACAGCACTGACGAGGCTTTCTCACACCTGAAACGAAGGGGGCCTTGACAAGATCCCATGCCACGCTTCACCAGCTGAGCCGGGCTCCTGACCCCACAACTCCCGCTGCACGAAGGTCGCCCTCCTCTCACCTCGTGGAAATCAGCTTCACGAGTGGCTGCCAAGTCAAAGCCCTGCTGGTGGCTCTCATGCAGCAGGATGCGGGCCAACAGCTGGTAGGCCGTGCGCACGTCGTTGCCAAAGAGCGTACCGTTGTGCTGTGTGGCGTTCCTCAGTGCCTTCGCCAGCCTCAGGGGCCTGTCTCCATCCATTCTGGTCTCGTTTCGGCTCAGCTTCTCATTCTGGCACAAAAGGGAAATGGCAATCTTTGCAAGCAGATTTCCATTTGTTGCGGCCTTTCCCGCCAAATTCTCTACTTGGTAGTATCCTCGACAGCACTTCAAAGATCCCAGACCCGTGAGGACCCCGAGTGGACCACGGCAGCAAGAAAAGGACAGGCCCGCTGGGAGCCGTGTCTGAGTTTGGTGACAATGGCAACTCTGTGTCTACAGAACCAGAACCCAGAGGCAGAAGACCCACTTACTGGAAGCCAGCCTGACTCACCTGAGTAAAAGGGAGTGGGCCTGGCCCCTGGCCTCTGAAGCGCCAGGATTGCCCCTTCTCCATCTGCTTACAGATTCATGGCCTCGGGGAGCCATACCTGACCCAAATGCAACCCCCCTCTAGCACATACCCAAGAGGCACCTCCCCCCAAGGCTGTGACCTACCATGGCCTTGAGATCCACAAAGGAGCCTGAGGTGCAGTTGAAGAGCTCTGGGGGGAGCCAGCCCTTCTCCCCGCTGCAGTGCCGCACTGCGTTGCCTTGGGAACAGAAGCATGCTCAGACTGTGGGTAGACACCTAGGAACACCTCAACACGATGTCCTCGGCCAACTCTTGCACGGAGCACAGATGAGGATCCAGGTGGGGGCTCTGCCAGTCAAGGTCACAGCCACGGGACAGGGCCAACACATGCTTTCATCTTCCATGATGAAAACTCTAAGCTGCCCTGACAGTTAAAGCCAGACCCTCTGGGTTCCCAGCAATACAAACAACCACGTGGGTATGGGCAAGTCTGTGAGACAGTGAGCCAGTGCCGAAGATTCCCACACAGGTCTTATTGGAGACAGCATGGACACTACTCCTTGCCATTTTACAGAGAAAATGTCATAAACAACAAGGTGACTTGTCAAGGCCCTAGGCAGAGAGTAGCAAAGGCCAGTATCCAGGTGGAAGGAGGTGAGTCACGGGTCATTTTCATCCGCTATGCCCCTTTCATGTTCTGCCTCTTGCTACTGAGGGAAAACTGTCATTTCTCCCAACACATTCCTTAATGACATACCTTAAACTCAAATTAAATGTGTATGTGTGTTTTGTCTGCATATATGTCTGTGCATCAGCACCTCCTGCATGGCCAGTGCCAGGGAGGCCAGAAGAGAGGGCTAGATCCCCTGGAACTGGAGTTACAGATGGTACGGGCCACTACCTGGGTTCTGGGAATTGAACTCAGGTCCTCTAGAAGAGAAGCCAGGGCTCTTAACCAAGGAGCTATCTCTGTAGCCCAAGACATTCATTCAACGTGGACATTCAAAAGCTCAGATGCCCAGGCCACCTGCCCAGAATAAAAGCCTGCCTCAGACTGGTTTCCTATCCCAAGGACAACCCAGGCACAGGACTTACCCACGGATCCTTTGGGGCATGGCACCGCTGCTGGCTGCCCAAACTTCGTCTGTGGCCACCAGATGCCAGCCTCAAATGCTCTGGGACACCCATTGTAGATCACTGAGGACAGAGGAAGGAATCATTCGGCCCAGCTCAGCTGTCTACACAAATGCCCCCGTCCTATGTTCCACCCACCAAGGGCTCCCAACAAGAGTGACCCCCAGCACCTTCTAGTCAACAGGCACATTAGAACAGGCTCTGATCTAGGGCCTCACAAAGACCAGGTTTCTAGAAGGCCAAGAGAACTCAGAAAAAAGGCTGCCAGGAATCTCCAAGCCCAAGGGATGTGCAGACACACACATGCACATGCTAGCATACACATGTTAAACATGGCGGTCTATTCCACAGTGTGACCAGAAAGGGGTCAGGGGACAACAACAGACCTTCACAGCCGAGTGAGGTGACCTCAGCGAAGGGGTTATCACAGCGGTTGCATTGGCGGCCGATAACACCAGGCTTGCAGGCACACTGCCCGGTGTCCATGTCGCAGGCGCGGCTGTGGGAGCCGTGGGGGAAGCAGTCACAGGGAAGACAGGCATCCTGGGCTGAGGGCTTGTAGTAATTCTCCTGTAAAAGTCAGAGGTGGCCCAGTGAGACGGCTCAGTGGGTAACGGTGCTGGCCACCCAAGCCTGGGCCGGCTGAGTTCAACCCCCAGAACCTACATAAAGGTGGAGGGAGAGAACTGTCTCCAGAGTTGTCCTCTGACCTCCCCATGTGCACCATGACACACGCACACTAAATAAATCTATGTAATAAAACCCTTTTCTTACACTTCCTGTAAGTACTGGGATGGAGCTCAGGGCTTTGTGCATGTTTGACAAGATCTCTATTCAAAACTATTCCAAAGCCTTAATGTTTTGTTCTTCTTTCTTTTTTTTTTTTACTGCCAGACAGGGACACCCTTCACAGCCCAGGCTGGCTTTGAACTCACAATCCTTCTGCCTCAGCCTCCTGTGTGCTGGAATTACAGGTGTCTAGTACCACACCTAACTAAACTCTTTAACTTAAAAATACGTTTAGTGTGTGTGTGTGTGTGTGTGTGTGTGTGTGTGTGTGTGTGTGTGTGTGTGTGAGTACAGTGGTGTGTTGGGAAGTCAGAGGACCACTGTACAGTTGTCCTTGCCTGCAGCCTATGGAATCAGAGGATTGAACTCAGACCAGTGCACAAGTGCCTCTAAAGCTGAGCCACCTTGCCTGCCCACTTTAAGTGCTGATGAGAAAAAGCTGTAGGCATCCCCCCATAATGCTGTATTCATGGCTCTTCCTTCCTCCTGCCACCCACAGATGCAATTGCCCATCGAAGCACGCAAGGCCAGGCCTGAGCCACATCCGTTCACACTCATTTCAACTTGACACTCAGCGCATACAAGGCCTGTATCACTGTCACAAGACTGACACTGGAGAAGCATCTCAGGGACAAAGCATCACAGACCCTGGTGACAGTGTCCTTCCCTGGGTTCTCACCCTGTCTCCTTCACAGCATGTCCCTTACTGAGTGACTACTGCTACCCCCTCAAACCCAATGGCAATCTTCCAGTGGCAACTCTGGAGGCCCCTGCAGTTGGGGCGGGGCTTCCCACAGCTGCAGCGAAGCACACGGGAGCATCTTCAGAAGCTGTGAGACCAGGCGTCCCATGCTGCACACACATTAGGTCTGGATACCAAGACAGGGTATGGTTTGTGTATGTGTGTGGGTGGGTGGCGGGGGGTGCCAGGGATCAAATCTAGGGTCTGTGCAAGGGCGAGTGTGTGAGCTCTACCTTCCGAGCCATATCCCCTGCCCTCCAGATTTTAAAAACTCTGTCATCACGTCACTGAGTGCCAGCTTGGTAAAAGGCCAGGACGGCAGTCGACTAGGAAAACCAAGGCTGATGCTAAAGATGTGACAACCTGCACAGAAATGGCTTGATCTGGTATTACTCACTGGATCTGAGGCTGAAGAAAGACCACAGTGACTTCTAGATCCCACAGTGGGACAGTCGGAACCAGTTTAGATGGAAGAAGCCCTGGAGTGTGCACAGAGCACAGGTGAGTAACCCAATATATGTTTGTTTATTTTGGTTTTCAAGACAGGGTTTCTCTGTGTAGCCCCGGCTGTCCTAGCTCTCTTTCTTTAGACCAGGCTGGCCTTGAACTCAGAGGTCCATCAGCCTCTGCCTTCTCAGTATCCAGATTAAAGGCATGCACTACCACTGCCCGGCACAACATTTAAATGAATGCATGTATGGGTGTATATATGTATGTGTGACTGTGTACAGGTAGAAATGCACGCAACATTTGTGCTTATATAGGGGTGCATGTGAATATAGGTGAATGTGTGTATATAAAAGTACACACACACACACACACACACACACACACACACACACACACACACACACAGGTGCATCTATCTGTCCATCTGGACACTTCTCATAAAACAGCTCAGGGCCCTGTAGTCTCACTGGTTTGTCTAAGGTAGGTGGGGACAGGCTGATGGCTCCTCACCTTGCACTGGCATTGGCCGTTGGTCTTGTTGCAGTCTGGATCAAAGCCTTGACTGACAGCACAGTGACAAGGACCACACACCGGGTTCCCCCACCAGCCTTTGGGGCATGGAAGGTCGACTCTGATGGAGAAATAAGATGACAGATGAAGGACACTCCAGAGTTTTGTGCCTTCATCCCTGCCTTCAGGGGGCCACATACCCAGCCAGGCTCTGTCTACAAACATACTGTTTTTTGTTTTGTTTTTAAAGATTTATTTTATTTATTATGCATATAGTGTTCTGCCTGCATGTATTCCTGCAGGCCAGAAGAGGGAACCAGATCCCATTACAGATGGTTGTGAGCCACCATGTGGTTGCTGGGAATTGAACTCAGGACCTCTGGAAGAGCAGCAAGTGCTCTTAACCTCTGAGCCATCTCTCCAGCCCCCAAACATACTGTTTAAAATGTTTTTCTCTGTGCTTCTATCTATCTTAAAGATGCACCGGAGGAGCCCAGTGAGGGCCTCAGGTGAGTGTGGAATAAAGGCACAGTGGGGATGGCATCTGTTTGTACCTCTCCGGGAAGGTGGGGACAGAAGCCAAGAGGGCCACGGGGCAGTGTCACGGATCCCTTACTTGTTCTCACAGTACTGCCCATAGTGGCCAGGCCCGCATTCGCATGAGTAACCTCGAGGACTGTTGGGGGAGCGCACGCAGGCCGCGACATGCTTGCAGGGGTTCAGGAGACATGCGTCCACACACTTTCTTCCAAAGTAGCCTGTGGGGGACAGGGCCAGCATGACCTCTACACCAAGGCTTCTCTGCATCCCATGCATCCTGAAGCTGACAGTTCCTGCCACTCAGCAGGAGGGAGCAGCAGCCTCCCCTCCAGGCCACAGGAGTCAGACTGGGAAAACATGGAAAGTAACTAGCCTAGGCCAGGGGAGGGCTAGGTGTAGGGGTGTAGCTCCTGGGTATTCCAGACGCCTGGGAGATAGGGGCTATCAATGACCACCTTCGATGCTTCTCCGCCCACCGAACTCAAAGGTGGCCAGTGAAATGTGTCACTTTTTCAAATATGTCACTGTACACTGAATATTCTAACTGTACTTTGAGATTAAAGTTCCGAATGTTCCCTAGGCTGAGAAAGAAAAAGCAAGGCTTTTTCAAGTAGAAAGACTTTCTGAGGGGAGTCGGGAGACCCAAAGAAGGTCTACCTTTGTAGCCCAGGCTGGCCTGGAATTCACCATACAGCTCAGGCTGGCCCAGAACTCACTATACAGCCTACGCTGACTTCAAACTTGCAGTTTTCCTGCAGCGGCTGATATTTCCTCCCAGGCGCTGATACTGTAGGTTTGAGTCACTATGCATGGCACAGAGGCCACTTCTCATAAAACAGCTCAGGGCTCTGTAGTCTCACTGGTTTGACCTGGGAAGTGGCCAGCCCAAAATCAGTTTCCCTAGAGACACTGTAGCCAGCAAAGGCTCCTCCACGATGGTGTGAAGTGAGGGCCCCACCTCTGTCACAGACGCAGGAGTAGCTGTCCCAGGTGTCACGGCAGTGGCTGTGTGGAGGGCAGGGGCTTGAAGCACATGGGTCCTCCATGTCACAGCCATCCTTAACCCTGACCTTGAGGGCGTCATTCATGTTCAGGGTGGCAATGTTGGTAGATGTCTCCCCCATCCTCACGCCCTGCATTTAAAAAGTGGGGGCAGCTGGACTCAGTCTCTGGAGTGTATACCCCAGAAGGTAAAGAGAAGTTAAGAGAGCCCCCAGATTCTCTCCCAATCCAAACAATTCTTCTTATCCCCACAGCCTGGAGGCCAGAGACGTGGGCAATGCTGGGTCACACAGCATGGCCAGCGGCAAAGGCATGTGTGGTTGGTGTCCACTGCGGGGGGCCGGGGGGGCTGTGAGTGGGACAGGGCTTAGCTGCTCCCTTGCTAGCGTGAGAGACCTGTGTAGATGTGAAGCTGGACCAGCAATGGCAGAAGCAAGAGGCTGAAGGCTGGGGTTTTTGGGGTTGGATCCCTGGCATAAGGGGAGCTAGGAGGGGAGGTGGGAGTGAGCAGGAAGCATGAGTTAAAGTCAAGGGTGCCTACTAGGTGGATCATTTCTTTGCCAAAGACTAACTGAAGAGCCATACCAACTGTAGTGATGGAGGCCTGAGCCATCCTAGCTAGCAAAGATGCAGTGCCCATGCCCACCATACCTGCATACAGCCTCGGAAACCACGGCGCACAGACAACTTGTCCTCGGACACACCTCCAATGACAATAGTCCGCATCTTCAACCCAGGAAGCTGGTTCCCAATCTGCACTGTGCTCTAATGGAAAGGATGGGGGGGGGGGCAGTTTCTGGGTACACCTTTCCAATGGGAGGAACGTGTTCAAGACTAAGGCAGGGGGACCTGAACCACCTCCCTAGAGCCTCCAAAGGAACACTTGGACTTCTGAAGGACAGCAGGCAGACTGTATGTGGCACATAGGGCATAGGATCCAGGTGGTCCATGGGGAAGACATGGGCAACTCTCCTACCCCATGATGGGCATAGCACCAAAAATGCCATGGTGGGGGAATGAGTTGGGTAAACAGGGACATCTAAACTCAACAGCTGTGTACTCTTAGAATGTGGTGCAAGGCAAGCTAGACTCCAAGGCCCTTGTGAATCACTAGGTACTCTCTCAGTATGTAGTATCTTCTGACATGTGCCATGTTCTCTGGCAGAAACCACAGCACAGAAACCAGTCTGGTGTAGTGAGCATTCTGAGGGTGCTGTCTGGAGACAGCTGCCATACAGCTGGGACCAATGTGTATCTGTGTCTTCCAGACCCTCGGGGCCCTGGTCTTTTCCAGCTTAATTCACTATTTCTCTTTTCCAGGAAATACTTGGGCAGAGGCACAGGGCTGAACAATGAGATGCTACTCAAAGCAACTTCGCCAAGAGCATGCTCTGCAAAGGTACCCAAACCACCATGATGGGAGGCCCAGGTGGGCAGAGCCCAACTCCAGACTCCAGACATGTCCTCAGCATACATGGACTAGAAGATACAAAGCCAGGGAGGTCCACCAGTGCTTCTCCAAACCTGCAAGGTCCCTGCAGTGCTAGCATATGGAGCATCATTGTGCTCTCTCATGGGCTGATGAAGGAACTGTTCTCAGGAGGGTACAGGTGCATACTCACCTGGTCCATCCCGTAGTCCAGGGTCATGACTGCCAGGTATTTGATGTCCTTGCCCTCCTTGGCACTCCTCAGTTCTATTAGCAGGTGATGCCATTCTCCATCGCTTACACGGGACTTGGACAGCTGCATGGATGCCACGTCGGAGGGACCATGGGAGACCTCAAACTGGATGTAGCTGTTGAGAATCTGTAGGGCAGAGAGCCACACTTACTGACTGGTGCAGTTACAGTGACATGGAAAGCATTCTGCAGACATCTAATAACATAGCCATGCAGACAGACTTAGGACATCGTACCAGAGTGAAAAATTAAAATTAAAAATTAGGAGCTAGGCATGGTGGTGCCCACCTGTGATCCCAGGACTTGGTGGAACAGCAGGCATGATCCTGAGTTTGGAGACAGCTTATTCTAAATAGCAAGTTTCAGGCCAGCCTGGGCTATGTAGTGAGACTATCTCAAAAGAGAGAGGAAAAAGAAAAGACAGACAGACACAGATTTGGCTGGGAATGTAGCTCAGAGGTAGAGCACTTGCCTGGCCAAAGTCTGGGCTTTGCTCCCTAACCCCACCCACCCACACACACAAAATTGGTACAATTTTAGTTTGTCAAGATCTAATCTTATTTAAAGACATGAATGAAAATCAAGAGTATTGCACCTAGCCTAGAGCAGCGTTTTAAATGAATGCAGTTAAGGCCAGCTGCAGTGGTGCATGCTTTTAACCCCAGCACTTGAGAGGCAGGGGCAGGGGAAAGGGCAGGGAAAGGGGTAGGGCCCAGAAGCAGAGGGGTAGAGGCAGGGCAAGTGGATCTTCATGTGTTTGAGACCATCTTGGTCTACACAATGAGTTCCAGGCCAGCCATGACAAGAGAAAAAAAATTGAAAAAGAAAAGAAAAGAACGGAAAAAAAAAGAAAGAAATGCAGCTGGGGGCTGGCAAGATGGCTTAGGGGATAAGGGCACTTGCTGCCAAGCCCATGACCTGAGTTAGATGCCTGAGACTCGCAAGATGGATAGAGAGAGCTGACTTCCACAAGTCATCCTCCAGGTTCCATAGGCACACTATGTCACATACATGCACACATATAATTAAAGAAAGAAATACATAAATGTCAAAAATTTAAATTAATGCAGCTGGAGCAATGCCCAGGTTGTTGTTGTTGTTGTTGTTATTATTATTATTATTATTATTATTATTATTATTTTGACTTGACAGAGAACTGGGTGAGTTGGACCGTCCTCCTCCTCCTGAGTTAGGACACCTGGGTGAAGGTCTGAGTGACAGAGCAGAGTTGCAGGGCTGAGGCCAGGGAGAAGGAAGCCGCAGCTCTACTTGGGGTTGCTTCCCCCGGGGCCACCAGCTGGTGCTGAAGATTCAGCTGCAGCAAGAGCTGGAGAGGGCCGGGCAGGCCCCTGGGAGAAAGATGAGAATTCTGATCCCAACCGAGCTGGATGGGCAGGCATCTTCAAGGCTTAGTGCTGGGATGCTGAAGGGTTAGATACTTGGAGTCAACAAGAAACAGACTGGTTCTTGCCTGGCTTTGACTCTCTGTGACTGTACTAACATATTCTGGGGCAACTCGTTCCCCTGGCTGCTGCCAACAACAAACAGGATGACAAGGACACCCGTTCTCTCAAGATTTTCAGTGCGATGCCTAGCACTCGATAAAAATATCCCGAAGTATGAGGACACAGTAGCATGTCTAAAAACACAGAGAAGGATAGAACAGACCCATAGGGATGACAGAAGCGTCATAACCAGGCTTGTAAGCAGTCATGAGAGCCAAAGACAGACTCGGGGACCAGCAGACTCCTGTTTCTGGCTGTCTGTGTAACACTCCAGAAGGGTCAAGCCACCACATTTCAATACAAGGGAGAAAAAAACAGAAAACAGGGCTTACGTAAGATGTTCACAGTTAGAGATAATGCCCATCAAAATAAAAGCCACTGACCGTGACACACCTGTAATGTAAAGACATAGAAAATGTTGAAAGTAAAAAGATGGACACAGCTGGGCAGTGGTGGCGCACGCCTTTAATCCCAGCACTCAGGAGACAGAGGCAGGCGGATCTCTGAGTTCGAGACCAGCCTGGACTACAGATCGAGTTCCAGGACAGCCAAGGCTACACAGAGGAACTTTGTGTTGAGAAACAGAAACAGAAATAAGAGGATGGACAGAGACACTATGACAGAAGGGCGAGTGTGGCCGTATTTGTAGACAGAGCACTTGAAGGAAGCATCATCACTAGAAAGAAAAGGACTCTCTCAATGACACCAGCGTCGGTGTCACCAGGAAGCAAAACAGCCAAGCACTGAAGTCCAGATACAGATTGACACAATACTAGGCATAAACCTGGAAATGGCATAGTATTTTTAGAGGTTTGGTTTTGGTTTTCTGAGACAGGCCCTCACACAGCCCATACTGGCCTCCAGCTACCTATGTAAGCCCAGGATGACCTTTTAGTTTCTGATCCTTTGGCCTCCACTTCCTAAGTGCTGGGATTACAGGACTGTTTACGTAGTGCTGGGAATCCAACCAAGGGCCTTGTAGACATACGCTAGGCAGGCAATCTACCCACCGAGCTACGCTGCCAGCCCAACACGGTCTGTTTAAACACAATTAACGCCACTGTCTTGACACGAGAGGGTCTCTTTGCAGCTCCTTGCCTGACAACTGCAGACTAAACGTTCTCCTCCAGTACACACAGAATGTTGACGAATCCTGGCTGCATCCAGGCTTGAAAGCAAGTCTCGACACATTTCCAAGGACTCAGCTCACTGGGCCCAAGTTGTGTGGCCTCCAACCATGTTAGGAACAATTATCAAAAGGTTCTAGCACACAGTGCCCCACGCTGGCTAACTCAGAGTACTCCCCAGCCTCCAGAGGAAGCCCTGATGAAAAGAACTATCATCATGACTGCCGCCTCTTGACTTTGCCAACAGCTGATTTCGGGAGGTCATTTTCACCTTTTTACATATTGCTTCCTTTGGCTCACAGGGGTCTCCCGGGCTGTTCTCTCTCTCTCACTGGCCTTCCTGGCAAAACCCCGAAGTGATAGATCAACAATGAAAATGAAATTGCCATGTGCCTACAGCCAAAGGAGAAGCCGTGAACAAACCCCAGGACAGAGACAGGAGCTGCCGCCCATCTTGGACTGTTCCCCGATTGAAGACAGATGCCAACAGCTGTGTGACTGTTCCGCTTGACAATGCAGGAGGATTTGGGGTGCCTGAGAGCAATTATCCAAATTGTCTGGGCTTTGGACTGTCATGGGGTGGGTGGGGACACTCAAACAGGAGTGTCAGGAGGCTACAAGTTGAACATGTCACACAAAACATAACCAGAAAATTCCTGGGATGCCTAGTAGACCAGCCTCTGGGAATCATACTGAAGTGGTCTCGGGTTACCCCTGAGGTCTACAGGACCCCTCAAGGCCATCTTTGGTGCACCCAGTCTTCCTGGCTGCAGTCCCTGAATTTGTGGATGAGCTACCAAATGTAACTCCTCAGCCAGGCCTAACCCTGCTGAACGCAGCCCTTTTTTTCCTACAGGTACACTAATGACAGCCTGTGAGCGCCCATCATCACCTGAATCGAAACAGCCAATTTAATGTGTTCCGACAGAGAAACTCCCACAGAGAAATGCCATCCCCAGGCAGAACGGGTGCTTCCAAGTTCAGCTCAAAGTGAGCTTCTGGGGCAGCGGGTAAACTTGTGAAATTACAGCTAATGAGACAGGAATAATGACAGCCACAATTACCCTTGACGCACACGCCAACACCCCCCAACCCAGCGGGGCGCTAGAGCCATGACCCCAGGTGAGTGGGCAGGCAGGGGCCAGAGGCAGGCTTCTGTCTGGGCTGAGGGCCCCACCCTCCTGCCAGGGCAAGGAATCTATCAAAGGGCCCTGTGACCTCTGGCAGAGACCTGGGAGAGGGGAGGGCTCTGGTGTTCCTGTCTCCTCCCATTTTCTGAGCAGAGCCCTGCTCCAGGGAGCTGGAGAGGGTCCTCTGCCTGACCCAGGACCCATGGGGCCTAGATTACATAGCCTCTAGCCTCAGTTTCCCCTCATGCAGAATGGGAGCTTGGTGCAGACACTCCTTAGAGTCCACCTCTCCCTGACCATCTCCGATCCACCCAAACTGCCTGACAGGGCCCAGGAAGTAGAAGAAACAAGCCATGGCCCTTTGAGGACATGGGGACAGCAGCGGCCATGAGTACCAGTCCCAGCAGCCACCACCTCCAGAACTGTAATCTTGGGACAGAAGAGCTATGTGTTTCACCTGTCGATGTGGCTGGACTCCTCAGGAAAAGAAGAAACTGATATGTAGCAGAGACTGTGCTGAAGGGAAGGAGGAAGAAAGGGGAAAGAGGATGGCCTATGGGAAGGCAGTTCATGGGTACTAGGGCCATTAAATGCATTCACACACAGACACATACAGAGACATGCATGCACTCATGCATAAACACACACACGTATGGGCACACATGCACAAACATACATACACATATGGACACACGTGCACTCAGAGACATGTACACAAATGTGCATACAAACATATACAGTCATGAACACATGCAAACACAGACACGTGCGTAATGACATGCACAGATGTATACACAGATGCACACATACACATATGCCCAGACACATTCACATACATAGGCAGACACAAGCACACAAAGAGACATAGGCACACATGCATGTGCTTACATATACATACTTTGGAAAAGCCTAGAAGAAAGAAAGAAACACCCAGTTAATTATTCCTCCAGACTAAGTCCCTGCTTGGGCATGATTCCCCTAAGTGATGATTGATTCTCTGGGATTTTTGCACATCAGGAGGGTGTTAAATCCAAGGAGAGCTAAAGATGGAGAATTCCGACCCCGCCCAGAAATCATGGGCCATGGTTTGTACAAGTGAGTCTGTTTGGTCAGTGTGAACAGGAACTGTCAGAGACACAAAGGCAGAAGATGAGTTGCAGGCTTGGTGGGATCTCCTGGCCAAGCAGTGATTCCCAGACTAGGCTCATTCTAACCACCTCAAAACCTCATGGTGAGCATAGGATAAGGGCTCTCTCTACTGCACCGCCAGTGAAGAAAGAGGTGGCAAGGCAAGGCTAGCTCAATAAGGAAGCACCGGGTGATCCTCCTTGGTACCTCTGGCTCCAACAACCTATCAGAAACTGCCTGTGAAGCAAGAGATGCTCAAACGTGTGAATAGAGTGCCTGAACATCACTTCTAAAAATGTTCGAGTACTCTGACCTAAGGTTTCAAACAAGCCAAATAGTAAACAGGAAAAAATGAAGCAAACACACACATGTGGCATGATGCGGTGGGTCCCCAAGAGCCCCCTAGGCAGGGGCCTGGAGCAGGGCAGCATGCAGGTTTAATATAGGGGTGAGGGGCTGCAGTCTGAACTGATGGAGAATCACTCACTGCATCTGACACAGACCTTTGCCCCCAGCTCTCAAAGGCTGTGAATCTACCCAGAAAAAAGGTCGAATTCCAGGCAGGACAGACCAGAGCTGCCGTCTAGGGCAAGTTACACAGAGCCGGCAGCTCCACGGTTACACGCTCCACTCTGTGGCTATGGTCAAAGGAAGCGGGTTCTGGAAAGGAACTCCACAGGAGCCATTAGCTCTATATGATCTCTGCACTTCCCCTCTCCTAAATGACACAAGGGCACTGATGCCTGAGTCACCCATGTTTCCCTTCTGTGTTCTCTCCGTCCACCATAGGGCAGGCATAGGAGGAGGTAGGTGAGTGGCAGATGCCCTTTATAGGCATCCTGGGAAGCCCCTCTGTCTGGTTTTCTTCCTGAGGGCACCTATCTGCTCTGCAGGTGCCCGTGTAGCTCACAGACACACTCACCTGGAGATGGAGCCTGGAAGATGTGCCAGCTGTGGCCTCCATCAGCACGCCATCCTCCTTCCGGGTCCGGAACATGAGCCCCAGGTACCAAGGCACAGAGATGGTGATGTCTAGGTCACTCCATGACACAACGCTCTCGCCACTGAAGCGCTGTGGGTGTGGCATAACTGCAGATACAGACCAGGACCTCAGGCACCTCCCGAAATCAGGCAGAGAGCATCTTCTCAGCTACCAGCCAGGTGAGGAAGGGGTCTTCCACTTTAACCCAAATGCCAGCCTCAGACTTGTATCTGTGCTTAGTAACTACCCTAATAACCCAGCAACGGACTGTGCAGATGCCCACCATGGCTTCTGTACAGCTCACTGGACAAAGAAGCCCCTGAGGATTGCCAGACACATCCAGAGTGAGGCAAAGAACACCCCAAGATGAATGGACGACAGTCAAGGGGTGATCCTGTGGTGCCTGGGACATGGAGTAGGTTCAGGTTTCGGTTGGGTGGGTGGCACCATTCCCTGGGCAGGGGATCATGGCTTGTAGAGTGAAGAAAGCAAGCTGGGCACCAGCATGCATTGCTCTTGACTATGGTGACAGTGTGATGTGTTACCAGTTCTCTCCCAAGCTCTGCTGCTGTGACACCCCCATCATGAGGGACTTATTATGATCTGGAACTGTGAGCCAAATAAACTCTTTATCCCTTAAATTGCTTTTGTCAGAGTACTTTATCACAGCAAGGAAAGACGTTAAGATTCCCCTCGAACCCTGAAGCATCTCTGGGAGATGAGCGGGAGGTTATCTTCCATGCTCCTCACCAGACCCCAGCAGCAGCAGCTGCCAGAAGAGGCACCCGAGAACTCCATGAGGCTCCGGTGTGTCCCCTTAGTCACCTTGCTCTTCTGACCCTCATGGTCACCTGCCTTTACATCCTTCAGAGCTGGCCCCAGGTCCTGGACCTCTATCCCAGCCTCCTTCAGACTGCTTATTGCCAGTGTCCCCTCCCAGCTACACCGCTGTAGTTTGGGGGGAAGGCACAGATGCTTACCTTGTTCACAGTTCTTCCCACCGAAGCGGAGTGGACATTCACACAGGTATGTGTTCCACCTGTTCACACAGGTGCCCCCGTTCTGGCATGAGGTCCCATCGCAGAAGTTCTGCTGAGAAGCACAGCCTGCGGGCCAGAGGGTATATATAGTCTGGCCTTGAGTTGAAGACCACAAGGCAACTCCTCTTAAGGGGCTGCACCATTCCCCGCCCTGACCCACTCATGAGCGAAATCAGCTAGAGACAGCCAGCCTGGAATCTGCTGGCCATGGGGAGAACCCCAGACCTGGGTGTGTGGAATTCTCTGCCCCACCCATATCTGAGACTCAGGGATTCCATGCCATCCCAGAGTCTGATCTGACCATCTGGTGACAAGTTCAAGATCTTAGGATTGTGTGTCCAGGTAAGCGATGTACCCAATGTTGGGAACACAGCAAACTGCAGGCACTATGGTCATGCCCTCCAAGCCAAGCTCTGTACCCATTCCTAAGAGGTCTTCACTCACAGGTAGGTATGTTTCAAGAACTCTCTGGGAGGTAAAGCAGCCCTTATGTCCCTGGTATGATCACAAATGTCCAGTGGGCACCATGCTAGTCCTACACACCCTGGGGCCATGCATACCTGCCCTGGTACCAAAAGTCCAGTGGGCACCATGCTAGTCCTACACACCCAGGGGCCGTGAATACCTGCCCTGGTGCCATTGTTGGCAATGAATGCAGCCATGTCCACAATCCTGCCATCGACAGACAGGTTTCGCATGCATCCTACAAACTGTCGGCTATGCACGGGGAAGTCTTCTGGCAGGTTGGGGACACCACCCAGGAGCAGAGGTCCAGTCAGATCCAGTGACCTGGGAAGGCAAAGCCGCTTCCTGTGATATCAGGTATGTCATTGCCATAACATCGTAACTTACAGCTAAGGCTTCAATCACAGAGCAGGTACCAGCCCAAGGCAGATAACCGGGGGTCAGGACAAAGTCAACCCTGCCCAGGGTCACTAGTGGCTCCTCACAGCTTCGCTGGGCCTCAGCTTCCTTACGCCTGCATCACTTCCCGAAAAACGGGTGTTTGGGGGTAACTGAGGCCCACCTACTGAGTCCCACTCTGCAGAGGAGGGAAGCATCCCATAGTTCCTTGGCTTTCTAGGGAGAAAGTGTAATTAGAACAGAACTCCAGCTCCAACAGGGGGCAGCTGAGGTCCCAGGTAGGGCTCTAGGCCCAAGGTGGCACAGTTCACCAAGACAGTAAAGAAAGTTAAGTGAAGACATGTGACCTTCATCATGCTCACCTGAACATGACCTTCAACGGGGATAAAGACTCAGGGCCAAGGGTAGTGTCAGAAACCTGTAATCTGGCCCCAAGGATGCGGAGGCTAGAGAATTGGAAGTTGGAGGACAGCCTGGGCTACATAGAAAGACAACATCTCAAAATAAAACCAAACAGAAGATTTATCTATTTATGTCTATGGGTGTTTTGTCTGCATGTAAACTTGCACACCAGAAGAGGGTACCAGATCCCATGGGACTACAGTTATAGACAGTGGTGAGCTGCCATGTGGGTGCTGAGAATTTGAACTTGGGACCTCTGAAAGAACAGCTAATGCTTTTAACCGCTGAGCCATCTCTCCAGCCCTAAAACCCAATGTTCTTATAGTCCACCTACACCCTATCATCTAGACAGGCAGGAGTAGCTTCTCACCTTCTGAGGCTGGTGCAATCAAAAGAAAAAAAAGGGAGGCTGGCCCTGCACGTGGCTGTTAGAATTTCTTTGCCCTGAGTTAAAAGAATCCCTGGGAGACCCAAAACCAGCAAGGACACCCAGCCACTTCCGCCTCACGGGGATTGGCACCCCGGGGAGAAAAGGCCACAATGACCAGTTGCTCAGACTGACTTCTTCTGAATGGTGGCTCACTGCTTAGCCCAGGCTGGCCTTGAATTCATAAGTAGACCAGGCTACGTAGAATCTCAATTCATGTGCCTCTGCCTCCCAAGTGCTAGGATTATTGGTATGCCATCTGGGGACTTAGTCTTGAGGGTTCTAAGGTCTGAGAGAGAGGATGCTATCCCACAGGGAGACAGTCTGACACCAGTGTAGACAGAGGATACCAAGGACCTTCTCATTGCCCCGACACATGTGACTTGTGTTTAGAGGAGGGCCTGAGTGGTTGGGGACCCCCCCCACTGTATTTCCCCTCCAGGTGTCTCACTTCTTGGAGCCACTCTGAGTGCCCTGGGCAGCACAGCTGTAGTTCCCAACGTAACTTCCAAAGTGCACGGCCACAGCTGCGTCACAGTCATCCACGGTTACCACAGCTACCTTCTCTCCGGACGGCCCATGGGGCAGGCCCAGGTGGCCGATGTTGGGCTGTAGGGGCAGAAAGAATAAAATCTGTCAGCATGCCCTGGGCGGGTGACCCAGCTCTGCACACTACCTGCAGAGGTGGAATGTGATGAAAGGTGAGGTACCCTAACTCCCATCCTGTGACCCGGGATGCAGGGAATCTTCCTAGAACACAGGTCCTTCTCAGAACCGCAGGATGAGAACTTGTTGGGAATAAGGCTGTGGCATCAGTTAAGGCAAATCCAAGGTAGAATATAGGAGCCTGAGACCAGATGACTGGGGTCCACAGCTATAGCCAACACCCAGGAAGGGGCATGCAGGATCCTCCCTAGAAAGCTGGCTTATAAATAATTTATTCTGGTAGTGCTAGGGATGAAAGTCCAGGGCTATAGGCAACCACTCAATCATTGAACTACATCTTCAGCCCCACAGTTGCTGGCCCTTCCTTATAGTGGCCTCCAGACACTTCCATGTCATTATACAGAACCCTCTTTTTGTCCCTCACTGACTCCTGGCCACCACGACCCTGTGTTCAGATTGCCGCTTCCTGACCCAAATATGGAGACCTGTTTTCCCAGGCATCCAAGATGGCGCCTGACCATACCGAGTCCTGAAGTACGGAATGCCTGTGCTGACGTCACCCTCAAATTATCTTTATTCCTTCACTGGCCTGAAGTTGCCTCTTCTAAGCTTCCAGGCCAGACCTGGAGCTTCTTGGCTTTGGCATCTCTGCTGACCTCAAGTACCAGCCTGGGCTCCCACCCCCTCAAGGCCCCTAGGGACGGCTTCTTTTCCTGGTGGCCCTCATAGTCTCTCAGGACACCAAGTGTCCACCCATATAACCCCTGAAATCCTTCCTGGAGTAGAAGAGAAGCCAACTGCACTGTCCATGATAGACAAAAGGTATGAGGGCCTCAGAGATGTAGAAACAAGCAAACAGCCAGAGGGCTGGCAGGCTGATGGGCAACTGGATTTCCTTTCTGACGTGCACTTCAGGGTACCAAAGCCTGTGTCCCCAGCTGCTGTGAGCATAATCCCAGGGTGGTGTCACTAGACCTTCCAAATGGCACACACACACAAGATTCCTCCTTCCTCACAGACAGCCTGGCAGCAACAACCCTCCTCAATCACCCCAAAACAATAGGCCCAGACAGGTATGTTGGCACACCTATAGTCCCAGAACTCAAGAGGCTGAGCCAGGAGGATCATTTAAGTTTGGGAGTTCAGGGCCAGCCTGGGCAACATAGCAAGACCACATCTCAAAAGAAAAGTTTGGGAGTTCAGGGCCAGCCTGGGCAACATAGCAAGACCACATCTCAAAAGAAAAGTTTGGGAGTTCAGGGCCAGCCTGGGCAACATAGCAAGACCACATCTCAAAAGAAAAGTTTGGGAGTTCAGGGCCAGCCTGGGCAACATAGCAAGACCACATCTTAAAAGAAAAAAAAATCTGTGGGCCCAGGGCTGCCCCTTTCTATAAAACTGCTGCGTCTGGTTGCATTAACATGGCAACCTTATGTTACTTTATACTACTGGAAATAGCTGTAAAACCAAACTATAATTAAGTCATCCTTAATGCCTTTTAACAGGGAATGACCGTGCAGCTCGTTCAACATTAAGCCTCAATATTCCCACAGGAAGGAGACACCCGTTTAACGGGTCCACAGGGCTGGGAGGCAGCACATGGAGCCACTGGCAACAGGAGCTCAACCAGTGTCTGGGGGTGTGTGAACCAGGGTCCGTCTGCTCAGGCCACACACCCTGGAGCTGTACAGCAGGTGACTTGGCATGTAGCCATCCAACATGAGCCCTCCACTCCACCTCCTCCAACCATCTGCCCTGAACAAGTTCATGGCAGTATTTTCTCTGGGGATAAGGTAAGATTTAAGATTAAAATACCCACTGGGTATTGTGTTTGCCATCCAAGTGAGGGCCTGTGTTCAGAACCCAGGACCTACATAAAAGCTCAGCATGGCCGTGCATGCCTATAATTCTAGTACTGAGGAGGCAGAGACAAGCGGACCCCAAAGTTGTATCTGAGACTCAGGGATTCCATGCCATCCCAGAGTCTGATCTGACCATCTGGTGACAAGTTCAAGATCTTAGGATTGTGTGTCCAGGTAAGCGATGTACCCAATGTTGGGAACACAGCAAACTGCAGGCACTATGGTCATGCCCTCCAAGCCAAGCTCTGTACCATTCCTAAGAGGTCTTCACTCACAGGTAGGTATGTTTCAAGAACTCTCTGGGAGGTAAAGCAGCCCTTATGTCCCTGGTATGATCACAAATGTCCAGTGGGCACCATGCTAGTCCTACACACCCTGGGGCCATGCATACCTGCCCTGGTACCAAAAGTCCAGTGGGCACCATGCTAGTCCTACACACCCAGGGGCCGTGAATACCTGCCCTGGTGCCATTGTTGGCAATGAATGCAGCCATGTCCACAATCCTGCCATCGACAGACAGGTTTCGCATGCATCCTACAAACTGTCGGCTATGCACGGGGAAGTCTTCTGGCAGGTTGGGGACACCACCCAGGAGCAGAGGTCCAGTCAGATCCAGTGATCTGGGAAGGCAAAGCCGCTTCCTGTGATATCAGGTATGTCATTGCCATAACATCGTAACTTACAGCTAAGGCTTCAATCACAGAGCAGGTACCAGCCCAAGGCAGATAACCGGGGGTCAGGACAAAGTCAACCCTGCCCAGGGTCACTAGTGGCTCCTCACAGCTTCGCTGGGCCTCAGCTTCCTTACGCCTGCATCACTTCCCGAAAAACGGGTGTTTGGGGGTAACTGAGGCCCACCTACTGAGTCCCACTCTGCAGAGGAGGGAAGCATCCCATAGTTCCTTGGCTTTCTAGGGAGAAAGGTGTAATTAGAACAGAACTCCAGCTCCAACAGGGGGCAGCTGAGGTCCCAGGTAGGGCTCTAGGCCCAAGGTGGCACAGTTCACCAAGACAGTAAAGAAAGTTAAGTGAAGACATGTGACCTTCATCATGCTCACCTGAACATGACCTTCAACGGGGATAAAGACTCAGGGCCAAGGGTAGTGTCAGAAACCTGTAATCTGGCCCCAAGGATGCGGAGGCTAGAGAATTGGAAGTTGGAGGACAGCCTGGGCTACATAGAAAGACAACATCTCAAAATAAAAACCAAACAGAAGATTTATCTATTTATGTCTATGGGTGTTTTGTCTGCATGTAAACTTGCACACCAGAAGAGGGTACCAGATCCCATGGGACTACAGTTATAGACAGTGGTGAGCTGCCATGTGGGTGCTGAGAATTTGAACTTGGGACCTCTGAAAGAACAGCTAATGCTTTTAACCGCTGAGCCATCTCTCCAGCCCTAAAACCCAATGTTCTTATAGTCCACCTACACCCTATCATCTAGACAGGCAGGAGTAGCTTCTCACCTTCTGAGGCTGGTGCAATCAAAAGAAAAAAAAGGGAGGCTGGCCCTGCACGTGGCTGTTAGAATTTCTTTGCCCTGAGTTAAAAGAATCCCTGGGAGACCCAAAACCAGCAAGGACACCCAGCCACTTCCGCCTCACAGGGATTGGCACCCTGGGGAGAAAAGGCCACAATGACCAGTTGCTCAGACTGACTTCTTCTGAATGGTGGCTCACTGCTTAGCCCAGGCTGGCCTTGAATTCATAAGTAGACCAGGCTACGTAGAATCTCAATTCATGTGCCTCTGCCTCCCAAGTGCTAGGATTATTGGTATGCCATCTGGGGACTTAGTCTTGAGGGTTCTAAGGTCTGAGAGAGAGGATGCTATCCCACAGGGAGACAGTCTGACACCAGTGTAGACAGAGGATACCAAGGACCTTCTCATTGCCCCGACACATGTGACTTGTGTTTAGAGGAGGGCCTGAGTGGTTGGGGACCCCCCCCACTGTATTTCCCCTCCAGGTGTCTCACTTCTTGGAGCCACTCTGAGTGCCCTGGGCAGCACAGCTGTAGTTCCCAACGTAACTTCCAAAGTGCACGGCCACAGCTGCGTCACAGTCATCCACGGTTACCACAGCTACCTTCTCTCCGGACGGCCCATGGGGCAGGCCCAGGTGGCCGATGTTGGGCTGTAGGGGCAGAAAGAATAAAATCTGTCAGCATGCCCTGGGCGGGTGACCCAGCTCTGCACACTACCTGCAGAGGTGGAATGTGATGAAAGGTGAGGTACCCTAACTCCCATCCTGTGACCCGGGATGCAGGGAATCTTCCTAGAACACAGGTCCTTCTCAGAACCGCAGGATGAGAACTTGTTGGGAATAAGGCTGTGGCATCAGTTAAGGCAAATCCAAGGTAGAATATAGGAGCCTGAGACCAGATGACTGGGGTCCACAGCTATAGCCAACACCCAGGAAGGGGCATGCAGGATCCTCCCTAGAAAGCTGGCTTATAAATAATTTATTCTGGTAGTGCTAGGGATGAAAGTCCAGGGCTATAGGCAACCACTCAATCATTGAACTACATCTTCAGCCCCACAGTTGCTGGCCCTTCCTTATAGTGGCCTCCAGACACTTCCATGTCATTATACAGAACCCTCTTTTTGTCCCTCACTGACTCCTGGCCACCACGACCCTGTGTTCAGATTGCCGCTTCCTGACCCAAATATGGAGACCTGTTTTCCAGGCATCCAAGATGGCGCCTGACCATACCGAGTCCTGAAGTATGGAATGCCTGTGCTGACGTCACCCTCAAATTATCTTTATTCCTTCACTGGCCTGAAGTTGCCTCTTCTAAGCTTCCAGGCCAGACCTGGAGCTTCTTGGCTTTGGCATCTCTGCTGACCTCAAGTACCAGCCTGGGCTCCCACCCCCTCAAGGCCCCTAGGGACGGCTTCTTTTCCTGGTGGCCCTCATAGTCTCTCAGGACACCAAGTGTCCACCCATATAACCCCTGAAATCCTTCCTGGAGTAGAAGAGAAGCCAACTGCACTGTCCATGATAGACAAAAGGTATGAGGGCCTCAGAGATGTAGAAACAAGCAAACAGCCAGAGGGCTGGCAGGCTGATGGGCAACTGGATTTCCTTTCTGACGTGCACTTCAGGGTACCAAAGCCTGTGTCCCCAGCTGCTGTGAGCATAATCCCAGGGTGGTGTCACTAGACCTTCCAAATGGCACACACACACAAGATTCCTCCTTCCTCACAGACAGCCTGGCAGCAACAACCCTCCTCAATCACCCCAAAACAATAGGCCCAGACAGGTATGTTGGCACACCTATAGTCCCAGAACTCAAGAGGCTGAGCCAGGAGGATCATTTAAGTTTGGGAGTTCAGGGCCAGCCTGGGCAACATAGCAAGACCACATCTCAAAAGAAAAGTTTGGGAGTTCAGGGCCAGCCTGGGCAACATAGCAAGACCACATCTCAAAAGAAAAGTTTGGGAGTTCAGGGCCAGCCTGGGCAACATAGCAAGACCACATCTCAAAAGAAAAGTTTGGGAGTTCAGGGCCAGCCTGGGCAACATAGCAAGACCACATCTTAAAAGAAAAAAAATCTGTGGGCCCAGGGCTGCCCCTTTCTATAAAACTGCTGCGTCTGGTTGCATTAACATGGCAACCTTATGTTACTTTATACTACTGGAAATAGCTGTAAAACCAAACTATAATTAAGTCATCCTTAATGCCTTTTAACAGGGAATGACCGTGCAGCTCGTTCAACATTAAGCCTCAATATTCCCACAGGAAGGAGACACCCGTTTAACGGGTCCACAGGGCTGGGAGGCAGCACATGGAGCCACTGGCAACAGGAGCTCAACCAAGTGTCTGGGGGTGTGTGAACCAGGGTCCGTCTGCTCAGGCCACACACCCTGGAGCTGTACAGCAGGTGACTTGGCATGTAGCCATCCAACATGAGCCCTCCACTCCACCTCCTCCAACCATCTGCCCTGAACAAGTTCAGGGCAGTATTTTCTCTGGGGATAAGGTAAGATTTAAGATTAAAATACCCACTGGGTATTGTGTTTGCCATCCAAGTGAGGGCCTGTGTTCAGAACCCAGGACCTACATAAAAGCTCAGCATGGCCGTGCATGCCTATAATTCTAGTACTGAGGAGGCAGAGACAAGCGGATCCCCAAAGTTGGCCAGCCAGCCGAGCTGATCCAAGTTCAGTGCAAAAAATTAGTGTGGGGAGCAACCGAGGGAGATATCCATTGATGACCTCTGACCTCCACAAAACGCAAGTGCACCTGAATACATACATGAGCCCTCAAAATACAAATGTGTGAACATACACACACACACACACATGCACACACACATCTACATAGATATATGCGTGCATGCACACACACACACACACACACACACACACACACACACACACAAACCATCTAACCTGTTGATGATAGAAGAATTGTAATGTCAACTCTACATGAGTCTCCCACAAACATTTCTTTGTGAACTCTGAGGGGAGTCAATTATCTTAGGTCACTCTCTGATTATCTATTTCCTTAGAGAGTCCACCTCTGTGTTAAGTAGTAGTTAGACAGTTACAGAAAATCATCTGGTTTCTCACTTGGGAGCAGCAGTCTGCTTCGGGAGATTGGTGAGGTGCCCATTAGGGGTGCTTAAGTGTTAGGTACCATGCTGAGAAAGAAGGACCATCCCCAGGCTGTTCGAACCCTGTATCATCTCCATAGCGTGTAATTTACATTTTTGGGAATGGGTGTGAGGTTTTCAGAGGGTGGATGTAAACAGCCTTTACACACAGAGGCTTTAATGAAACTGAGCTGCTATTTACAAAATTGTGATTGCTGTACACTCCGGTTTGTAATCAACAGCTCAGCACCATGGGATTCAAGCACAGACAGGGAGGAAGGGAACACTGGGGTGGAAAACGGGATGTGGGGATGGGGAGGAGGGGGAGGGAACGCCCAGGTTTGTATCCAGAGTGGCTCCTGCTGATAAGGAGCAACCACTGGTGACATGCTGACACCCAGCTCCATTCTGAGGGATCAGAGCTGGTAGCAAGGCCCTGGGGTGTTGGGTGCTAGTCATCATCCCAAAATAGGTACCCTGACCTTGCAGATGAAAGTAAGGGAGTTTGTAGACAGAGGACCTAGCACTTGTGTTAAACAGGGTCAGGAGGAAAGAGACAAGGCAGGGGCAGGGAGCACCTGCAGAGGCTGGGGCTGGGGCTGGAGCAGCCAGAAGCCAGCAAGCTCAGTGAGTGGTCTCGGTCTCGGTTCCTGCCTGCCCAACAAGGGGCTCATGGCCCACTGGGGGAGGGGAGCTCAGGGACACGCAAAACCGGGCGTGGTGGTGCCACCTTTAACCCCAGCCCTGAGGAAGCAGAGGCAAGCGATCTCTGTGAGTTTGAGGATAGCCTGGTTTACATAATGAGTTCTAGGACAGCCAGGCCTACGTAAAGAGACCCTGTCTCACATAAAGAGGGTGGGGAGAAAAATAGTACAAGAAGTGACCAGGATGCATGCAGGGATTTCATCACAGCCAAATGTTGGCCAATACAGGGCCCACCATGCCACTCCCAGGGACATGCCCAAGGAAATACAGAGAGCTAAGACCAAAAAAAAAAGCATGTTCACACATGTTCACAATAGTACTCCTCACAATTCCCCAATGACAAGAGCAGCAACCCAAATGCCCCTCAAGAGAGGGAGAGGGATAAACACCGGCCCATTCCATGATATGAGGGACTGGGGTACTGCTATCCACCACAGCTTTGATGAGCCCTGGGCATGGCACTGAAAACTTATACCATATGATGGCTGCCATGCAGCCCAGGTGCCCAGAACACCCATATCATAAAGACACTGGCTGGCAGCTGTGGAGCCTGGGGAGACTTTGGGGGTGACTGCTGAGAGCAACAGGGTACCACTGTGAGATTAGGAGAACATTCTAGGTGAGACAGCACGCTGCTGTGCTGCACTGTGAGTGTTCTGAAAGGTGTTTCTTTGGGCCGTGTACATTTCATGCAGTGCTCCCCAGCTGTCCACTGTGCTCCCTCAGGACCACCTCTGGGAAAGCCCCCTGCTTCCTTCACTAGTCCCTGTGCAGCTGCGGTGGGCGGTAAGACAGCCTGGGAGATGGCAGCTGTGGGTAAGGCCCTAGGAGCTACAGGGGCCGTTTGAATCAGAATGGGCACAGCAGCAGGTGCACTGATGGAGAGGTTGGCTGGCTGCTTTGGACAAAGACAGACATGGGACTGGGCTCAGTGGCAGAACCTCACCTAGCATGCAAGAGCACCTGGGTTCCCTCCCCAGCCTCACCACACCAAAAAGACATTCTTTTTTTTTTTCCTAAAGGGGGGTTTGAATATCTACACTCAGTAGATAATGGCACCTGCTCTCAAGTGAGGACATGAGTGTGATCCCTGAGCCCCCATGGAGGAAAGAATGAGGTTCTCACATTTGTCCTCTAGCCACACACACACACACACACCATGGCTTGCACACACACAACAACAACAACAACAAACAAATAAAAAGGTAATGGAGCCTGAGGATGTAGTGCTTGCCTAGCATATATAAAGCCTGGGTTCAATCCCTAGCACCCCATAAATCTAGGCATGGTGATGTATACAGATGTGTATCTGTAATCCCAGGCCTTGGGAAGTTAAGATCATTGTTAGCTACACAGAAAATTTGAGGCTAGCCTGGGTTACATGAGACCCTGTCTCAAAAATAAAATTTAAAATTAAAAAAAGAAAGAAAGAAAGAAAGTCAGGTGGTGGTGGCGCACACCTTTAATCCCAGCACTGGGAAGGCAGAGGCAGGTGGATCTCTGTGAGTTCAAGGCCAGCCTGGTCTGCAGAGTGAGTTCCAGGACAGCCAGGACTACACAGAGAAACCATCTCAGAAAAAGAAAGAAAGAAAGAAAGAAAGAAAGAAAGAAAGAAAGAAGAAAGAAGAAGAAAGAAGAAGAGAGAGAGAGAGAAGGAAGGAGGGAGGGAGGGAGGGAGGGAGGGAGGGAGGGAGGGAGGGAGGAAGGAAGGAAGGAAGGAAGGAGGGAGGGAGGGAGGGAGGGAGGAAGGAAGAAGGGAGGGAGGAAGGAAGGAGAGAGAGAGAGAAGCATGTCCCAGTGAGGAGCTGACACAGGGAAGGGTAGGAAAGTCGGTGGGACAGTCACTGCAGACAGTGATGGCACCATGAGCAGCTTGCTCTGAGACCGGCTTTCGCGGGCCTCAGCTCAGGAGAGGAGGGACAAAGAACAGGACAAAGTGAGTCGCCTTCTAACATTTTTAAAGTGAACCTTTAGAAACCTGCCACATAGTTACACAAAAGAAAAGGAGCATGTGATCAAAGGGACAAGCGGCGGGCTCAGAGATTCCCTGTTTTTGTGTGAGATGCTGTGGGGAGCAGACAGCCAGGCCAGGAAGACCCCCAAGTCTGAGGTACCTCCTTCGGGCCCCCTGAACCTTAGGCATCATCTTCAGGATGGAAAGCTTAGCAGTGGCCAGGCCAGGATACATGGACAAAAGTGGTGCCACACACACAGACCAGAGGGGATGCCCACACTGCAGAGCAATGCATGATGCCTGCAGCTTCGTCTACCATCACCAGTATCTACATGTGTGGAGTCTACAGCCTTAGTGTCCCCCACTGGCCACACAGGCTGCTTTGAGCAGGAAACCCTCCACCCACACCACCACCCACCCCTGGGACAGGTGGAAATGCCAGTGGGTGGAGCCACCACAGTAACTCCCATCTCCACTTAAGAAACCCAAGGGCTACAGTGCACTTCAAAGTGAGGCCCCAAAGGGCCAGCTCTACCAATCCACGCAGATCTGGATTCCTGATGCCAAAGCGTTACCAGGCCTGCCCCTTGTCATTTTCCCCTGGCGTATTTTCTTCCCCGAGTATGGCCCCTCCCTGATGGCTTCCACTTAGATGCCTAAAGTATCTGCAGAGAGCTTTTGTGTGCACACAAAAGCCTTTGGTCCTCCGAAGCGCTCACATTTCTGCAGTCTTTTAACCTGCTACAGACAATTCCTCGTGGGGAGGCCGATGGGGGTTTGGTTTCAACATGGGGGCGGGCAGAGTGGGGTGCCTCTGAAACCAGATGCACTAGGGTAAGACCCAGGAGGTGAATGGATTCACACTCAGTGTCAGAAATGACCAACCGACATTCATATCAAAGAATTCACAGGTGGCTGGAGCCCAGGAATGTTTTTTGCAGGAGCCGAAATGTGGTGTGGACATTTCTCCAACAGCAGCCCCGAGTCCCCACCCTGCTGTGTCTCCCGTGCACAGGTTTGCACAGGCACGCTCCAGTCTGCCTTCTCTAGCCATTGAGGCCCCTAGCATGTGCTTGAGACTATCTCCCAGTAACAAAGTTGTGTTTGCTTCTCTTGTGTCTCACATTAAAGACAAAGGCAGAAGTCTAGTTGTCCTGGTCACAGAGACCTGGGAGGCGGGTCAAGGGTGCACCTGGGAAGCGTCCCCTGAGCTCTCCTTTACCAGTGCATATCCCAGGTATCTGACACAAGACCCACTAAGCTGAGGCTATACAAGGAGGCAGCCTAGGTGACCAGGAAGTGCTCTGGAGATGAGAGAGCACAGGCCAGTGCTTACAGGAAGCGTGCACTTTGCACACTCATACCACACTACACACTGCATTATTCTCAATGCACCTCCAACCAGGCTCATCTGCCCAGGCACACTCACGTTTAATCATACTCATGGATACACTCACACTCACACAGGTGATCACCAGTGTTGACGCACGCACGCTCACATGCACACACTCACCAGCAGACCTTACACTTTGTGTACCACGGACAGAATCTTAACACATTCTTACAAGTTATTCTTACAAAGCCTGGCCCTACCCTAGCTAGGACCTGATAGGCCTTTTTCTGATCCCCACCCCCCATCTGGGACACTACAGAGAGACCCTACATTCCAGCTCCTTTTCCTTGACCTCCCTCAGAGTACAACCATCCTCCTCACCGATAGACCCTGAGGGCAACAAGTTCAAACCTTCATGATGAAGGCTGGTGCTGAATTGGGGGGGAGAAAGCATGAGCTTGCTAGGAAAAGCAGAGGGACTGTGGAAGAAAGGGGCGGTCACAGCAGGAGGGTGTGTGCTAGGGTGAGGATGACACATTTGAGAGACACTGATACATCAATAAATGAAAGAAGAGCTGGAGAGATGGCTCGGCGGTTAAGAGCACTGGCTGCTCTTCCAGAGGTCCTGAGTTCCATTCCCAGCAACCACATGGTGGCTCACAACCATCTGTAATGAGATCTGGTGCCCTCTTCTGGCCTGTAGGCATGCATGCAGGCAGAACACTGTACACATAATAAATCAATCTTGAAAAAAATAAAAAATAAATAAATGAAAGACACAGGAATGGCTCAGTCCCCTCCCCCACTGCAGTTCCGTGCCCCAGTTTCCCCGTCTCCTCCCAGAACCACGAGGACTATTGTAGACTTATATACCCTAGTACCAGGCAAGATGTGAGTGTCCATGGTCCCAGGACTAGGGCGAAGAAGAGGGGGGGCAGGCTTGCTGCAGCAAACAGCACCTCGGGTTGCACAGAGTGAGAACACTGGAAGAGGCTGAGACAGATGTGGGGTACAGGAAACAGCAACCATTCCACTGGACAGGACACACCCTACGACAAGCGGCCTAGCTCCTAGAGGACTTTCCATAACAGAGCAATGGAACACAAAGGCCCCAGGGCGAGATTGGGAGCTGTGACATTTCCATGCAGGTGACTCGCTACCATCTGACCATCCTGTGTTTAGGAAAGGAAGCCAGGCACCTTATCTCCCAGCTCTGCCACCTGTCAGAGGACAGGGTGTGTCCTTGTACCTGCTGCTGCACACCCCACTACTACCATGGCAGCTCCATAGCGGGCCACCCCAGCCACCTCTCCCACAGGGCTCACTGGCCACTCTGTACCCCTTGGGTTGGCTTCTGTTACCTACTGAGCTTGGCTTCAAGGGAAGCATTTAACATTCCAAAGGCGGAGATGGGGGACAGATAACCGGGGTCTCAGACATCACCCGGTGACCCACCGAGAGCTGGCGGAATGTGCCTGTATGGAAGTGTCGCTACTCGATATTTATGGAATACCCGTGTAGGCCAGACAGGAGCTCACTGCACTGGCAGGAAACACCGCCGGAAAGAAACAACTGATTCACACTCCAGGCTCAGGCCTGCGGACAATGAGAGCTTTTATGGTAACCCAACCCCCAAGGTGCACTCCCATAGGCTCATATGAAACCCCACCACCCCCTTTGTTGGCGAGAGGGCCTCGTGCAGTGGGAGGGCAAAGAAAGCAAGTTCACGTTGCTGCACCCTTGGTCAGAATGGTTTTAGGTACTGTGCAAGGCTCAATGAACTTCATGAAAATGGGGCTTCTTTATCTTGCATAGTCTTCAAATCTGCAGATTTGTTGAAAAAATATATGTAAAAGAATAAGACCAAAAATGGTTCATTTGCCACTGACCCAGATGGTTGAGGCTCTACCTGTAACTCGGGTATGTACAAGATGACCCAGAGAAGGACTTCAAAGGATCATAGATCCACCTAAATTCATACCCTTGTTCACAAACATACCCACCATGCTTGCTGTTTGCAGAAAGAGCCACTACCATGCCACTGGCAACATGTGTCCTAAGGATGCCTTGAGATTTCTTACCTCTAAGACCCTGGAGGTCCCTTGCTGGGTGTGGTGGTACACACCTTTAATCCCAGCACTTGAGAGGCAGAGGCAGGCCGATCACTGTGATTTTGAGACCAGCCTGGTCTACATAGTGAGTTCCAGGATAGTCAGAGCTACACGGTGAGATGTTCTCTCTCAAAAAAAAAAAAAAAAGAGGAGAAGAACCTGGAGGTCCTAGGAAAGACTTGCCCATGTGTCTAAGCAAGGACCTTTGGGTTTTCTGGAATAGTAGAAACCCTCACCTATCTAGTGGGGAATGGAGGCGGGGTCACACTTCTTCTGGAACTTGGGGTTTCACATGCAGCATAGATAAGAGGTTTGGAACCACATGAACAAGCCAGAGTGAACCCAGCCAGGGCCAGGCAATTCCTAAGAAGATCCACATCCAGAGGTCAGCCCAAGGTCAGAGAGGTGTCAGTTCTGAGAAGAACGGTACATTTCTGATAGAACCCCCTTTTCTCATAATAGGAACACAACCAGCCTGAACACATACAGCAGCCCTTTCTCTAAACCTCTTCTCAGATTTATGCAGCCAAGGAAAACACAGCAACCCAAACTGACATTAATCATGTCAATTTGATTTATTATTTATCATTTGAAAACACTCTTTTGCAAGCCCTTTGGATTTTTTTTATGTGTATGGGTGTTTTGCCTGCACGTGCATGTCCACCACTCAACATGCAGTGTCTGGAAGAAGAAGAAGAAGATGATGACGAATCCCCTGGAACTGGAGTGACAGATGCTTGTGGGCTGCCTCCGTGCACGCTGGGACCAAACCCAAGTGCTCTTTTTTTTTTTTTTTAGGGTTTATTTATTTATTTTATGTGCATTGGTGTTTTGCCTGCATACATTCCTGCCTGAGGGTATCAGGTACCCAGAAACTGGAGTTACAGACAGTTGTGATCTGTCATATGGGTGCTGGGAATGGAACCCAGGTCCTCTGGAAGAGCAGCCAGTGCTCTTAACTGCTGAGCCATCTCTCCAGCCTCAAGATTTCATAGTTCCTGTGCAATGTATTGTTTTCTTTTTTACCAAGATCATGTCTGCACAGCACCTCTCTTCTTGCAGCTAACATAGTTTTCCTGATCACACATTGCTAATTATGGGGTGTTCGCAAGCAGACACTATGCACCACAGGCCGGGAAAGAAACACTGATTTAGTCCACGTTTCAAAGAGAAGATGCACAAAAACCCAACTAGATGCCATAACTTGCTACTGAGGACTTGGATTGGTGTGTTTAACTTACTAGGCTACTATGGAATTGATGGGAAAATGAAAAAATATTCCCCTGGATGATAATAATGATGAGGAGGAGGAGGAGGAGGAAGAGGAGGAGGAGGAAGAGGAGGAGGACCACCATTCTGGGCATTCCTTGAACAAGAAGGGTCTAAGCACCCGATAGCCAGTCTGACTGGTAGGAACTTCACCAGCTCTGTCAGCTGCAGGAGGCCAGTGTGACAAAGATGGTCACCGTAGTGATGTCTCTGTGCAAGAGGCTGAAGGCCGAGTGTCTTGAAGACAAGCTACCTGCTGCTACCACCCACCTGTGTCCTGGCCTGGCTTCAGCTACTCCTGTCCCCACCTTACCCATTGCAAGCGCCTCCCAGCTAACCCCGTATCCCTAGCCGAGTGCCCAGAAGAGACAATCCTTTGTGACGGCTAGCAGTAACTAGAGACATCTGAGTCTTCATTAGGGCATGGATCCTGTGGCATCTCATGAGTAGTGGCCAGGGACACAAACTGGCCCCTCTCCCAACAAAGAGTCATCAACCCCAAATGCCAGCTGTGCCAGGTGGAGAAGCTCAGTCGGTATCTCACCTCCTAATCCCTTCATGAAAACTCCCCTGCAGACTCTCTCAGACCTCAGGCCCCACTTCCTGCCCACATCCTGAGCATACCCACAGAAGAGACCACACTGTCCCACATTGGACACACAAACCTCACTAGCACATCCACACTTCCCCAATGGGCTGGAGGTTGTCTCAGAATTGAGGTGCGAACAGCCAAATTCATATGACACCCCTGATTCACCAACCAAGGCAGTGAGGAATTCCCACTAAATGGCTCCTCATGTAGAGAGCAGATGGAGTCCTGAGTGATGTGTGTTATTTTACATGGGCATGGCCATATCAAGGACCCCAATGCCTCAGTCCATGGGAGTGGCAAAGCCTTTCCTGGGTGAGGCTCAGAGGGACAGAAAAGTCATTTGGTTCAACTGGGAATGTCAATTGTGTGTAGAAACCATGGACCACGGCTTCCTCCTCAGGGGTGACTGCAGTCTGGGACTGCTTCCCTGTAGAGACCCTCTACCTCGATTAGCGAAACCTGCTTTCTTGTGCAGCTGTATACCATAAACCTGCCTTGATTCAGATGGCTGAGATATACATGCTGGGCTGGGTGGTGAAGCATGTCTTTAATCCCAGCACTTGGGAAGCAGAGACAGGTAGATTTCTGTGAGTTCCAGGCCAGCCTGGTTTACATAGCAAGTTCTAGGACAGCTAGAGCTATGTAATAGAGAGACCCTGTCTCAAAAAATCCAAAACGCACACACACACACACACACACACACACACACACACACACACACACACACACACGCGGAGGCATGCACACTGGGATTCTAGATCAGAGCTGGTGCTCTCCATCAGAGCCAGCACAGCCTACCTGATCTCAGGCCTGTACACCTCCCTGCTGCCCCACACTGGCCCGCCCTTTGTCCCTCCTGGATCAGCCTGTTTGTGTGTTCTACCTGTTTCCTCGGGGGACCCTGACAAGAAGCCAACCTAGCAGCTCTGAAGTCCCCCCACGGGCCAGCATAGCCGGGGCAGGTCCCACAAGGTTCCCAGCGCTGTGGTCTCTGTGCAGAGATGCTTTGCCAGGCTGACCTGACATGTCCAGGATAGGAACAAAGCAAGCAAAGATGTGCCTGAAGGAAGCTGGCACTCAGGGCGTGCAGGGCAGACAGGACGGTCAGAGCCAGCAGTCTATTCCACACCTTCACTGCGGGGTCAGAAGGATGCTCAAATCTCCAAGCGCATTTTCTTAATAACCAAAAAATAACCAAACCTAGGTGGTGGTGTGAGCGAAGGAGGCGGAGTGCACTCAGGACCAGCACAGCCAGTTAGAGAAAGGTCTGTGGAGGGACTTGCCCTCACTGCTGGACCCACTGAACTTAAGGACACTGCTTGAGTTTCTCCAAGTGTGGCTCACCCCTCCCTCATCATCTTGCACCTCTCCTCAGGCTACCTTCTCACAGCCATCCTCCGTAGCCTGAGGTCACTCCATATTTTATTGCCAGAGGCTAGGAATAGAGAGGTCACTGATGATGACAATGATGACTACGCCATGATACAGAGACCCAACAAAGAGAGTGACTTGCCTTGACAGGTCACTTTCAGAGTCTCCTTTGTTCCTTAGAGACTGGAGTACTGTGAGCTCAGGCTGCTGCCCCCAATCAGTCTGTAAATTATTCCCAGCCTGACAGGTCTTCCTAGGCCCCCACAGATCCAAAGCATGTCTGTCCCTGCACCTGGACTGGTAAAAGCAGCCACCTCAGAGGCAGAATCACACAGAAACATCAGGACCATCCACAGACACGTACTGTAATCTCTGCTAATATGCCCTGTTGTGTGGCCCACTCAACCCACACACGGAGGCTTAAGGATATAGGGGAGAATGGTTGGTTTCCTCCCTAAAATACCCTCTGGGAAGAGAAGGAAACAGCCCAGAAAAGGCCTAATCCTGTGCTCAGGGCTCTGTTTGTTCATTGGGAGGTGGAGAGAGCTGTTGAAAGGACCCAGCCCTCCAAAGGGAAGCACAGATTCCAGTAATCCACCTCTACCTGCTGATCCTGTGGCATGGGGGCCATCTTTCCTCTCTGGGCTATTTGGGGTAGCCTTCTGTAATGGTGCGCTTCTCTGAGCTGGCTCACAGGACAGAGAATTCACAGAGGGGCTGAGAGGTCAATGCTGGGTGCTGATCTGGGTCCCAATCAACCACAGCAGACAGATGCAGAGGCTTCTAAAGGGGAAACCAAGGCTGGTGCAGCCTCCTACACCCACCCCTCCCTCAGCAGCAAGCTTGCAGTCTGGAGGTTTGTCTGACATAAGTAAGAAAGGACATACACACTGAGCTTCCCTGACACCTCAGGTTCATTCCGACAGGCCTATACATTCTGGAAGCACAAGCTACTGGGAGTGTCCACCCAGGGTATGAAGGTCCAGGAAGAACACATAAGAGAAGTCAGGATCAAGGTGCAGCAAGGTGACAGGGTAAATGTTCATGGATATTCTTTCTGGGAGCAGAGGCCAGCAAGGCCATCACCCCTTTGCAGGATCACAAGGGCATCCCTTTGTTTTGTCATTCTTTCCACTCAAAATCTCATGCCTTTAATCCCAGCACTACGGAGGCAGAGACAGGTGGATTTCTCTGAGTTTGAGGCCAGCCTGGTCTACAGAGTGAGTTCCAGGACAGCCAGAGTAGTTATACCGGGAAACCTTGTCTCAAAAAGCAAAACGAAAAAAGATGGGGCTGGAGGAATGGCTTAGTGGTTAAGAGTGCTGCTGTACTTCCAGACAACCCTAGTTCAGTTCCCAGCACCCACAGTGGGCAGCTCCAACTGCCTGTGAACTCCAGTTCCGGGGAATCCAACACTTGTCTAGCATCCGAGGGTACGTACATGCACACACTGCATACACTCAGACACACACACATAGGTATAAAATAAATACATTTAAAAGCCTTAAAAAAAAAAAAAACCAAACAAGCAGAAAGAAAGAAAGAGAGAGAGGGGGGGAGGGGGAGGAAGGAAGGAACAGCCGGGCAGTGGGGGCGCACGCCTTTAATCCCAGCACTTGGGAGGCAGAGGCAGGCAGATCTCTGTGAGTCTGAGGCCAGCCTGGGCTACAAAGTGAATTCCAGGAAAGGCACAAAGCTACACAGAGAAACCCTGTCTTGAAAAACCAAAGAAAGAAAGAAAGGAAGGAAGGAAGGAAGGAAGGAAGGAAGGAAGGAAGGAAGGAAGGAAGGAAGGAAGGATGTGACTATCAGGACCCAAGGAAGGATACATTTGGGCACACAAAACCAGACACTTTGTCCTTGAGCCAAGTGTGTTCCACTTCCTGTGAGCTCTGCCGCCTGTACCTGTCATCACCTGGCCAGCTCTCCAGACATCACAGACAGCACTCAAAGTGTCTGAGCATCTCAGGTGACCATGCCCTTCTCCACAGGGACAAAAAAGCAGTCCCAAGCTCCAGAGGCTTCTAGTGCCCCAATCACGGGAGCTCAGCCCCTACCTGTGTACCCAGAGGTCACACTATCCTTTAGCCACAACAAGGATGGATGGTTGTAGGCTGCACTTTCTCTGGGGTAAGAACAGGGTGGGAATCACTGATTTACAACACAGAACATGGTGTGTGGGGGGGATTGAGAGAGGATGGGGGTGACACCCTCAAAGAAATAGCTGAGAACATGAGGAATTAAGACATCACAGAAGCTGGACGGTGGCGCATGCCTTTAATCTCAGCACTTGGGAGGCAGAGGTAGACGGATTTCTGTGAGTTCAAGGCCAGCCTGGTCTCCAAAGCGAGTTCAAGGAAAGGTGTAAAGCTACACAGAGAAACCCTGTCTCAAAAAACAAACAAACAAACAAACAAACAAAAAGAGACATCACAGAAAGGAAAACAAACCCAATCCAACTGTGAGTTCTGGGAGGAAAGGAGAGGGGAGAGACCCACATCCTCCTGCTTCTCATGGGGCCACCGGGGGATGTGCCAGCAGCATCCCTTATATGGATAATAACTGCCCCCAAAGTGCACAGGGCCAGCACTTCATGATCGAATGAAAGTCTCTGAAAGAGGACAGCGTGGACTGCCGAGACTCTTCTCTCTGGCAGCGGTGCCCTGTGCAACACCATGACCACCCCTGGGCATAGGCCTGGGGAAGTCCAAACCCCAATCCAAGTACTGCTGATCAGCTCAGTGTTCGCCAAGGTCCCCAGGGAGCCTTTGGCCCCAGGCCCTGGCAACTCTTCCCTCTATCTCCATCACCATTAAGGCTGCAGAGACTATGCTCCATGAGAGAGAGCTCCCACTTTCAGAGCCGGGAATGTACCTTCTAGTCACGGCTCAGGGCAGACTCTGCATCTGGGCTATGTCTGAGCAGCCTAGAACTGAAGGAAGCCATGGACAAACCAGTTCTCTGTGTCCTGTCTTAGTGTAGCCGAGTCCCTGCCTGTCCCCACAGCTCCAGCTCAAGGCTTGGCTACATTCACAGAACCCTCCATTGAGACCATATCCTTCATTCCCTTTCAACGGTGCTTGATTTTGCATTGCAGCATACAAATACTGGCTGAAGTGGAAAAGCCACTGGGCCACCGTGGCTGGCCTGAATGGGAGGTGAGGAGGCACTGAGGTACTTTCCTACCTTGTTGTAGTACTGCACCAGCACCGAATGCCACCGCCCGTCACTCACACCCCCAGGGACCTGCGGTGTCACTGTGGTCATGGTCTCACCTGCACAGCGAGAGGGAGATCCAGAGAAAAGAGGTTAGGAGGCCTCCAATCAGGCACCCAGGCTGCAGGGTAGGCATGCTATTCAGAGAGACTGGCTGTGTGTCCTTTTCCTTGGCATAGCTACCACTGGCAGCCATCCCCGCCCCACCTGCTACATCAAGGGCTTCAACCTGAAAGGTGGCAAGATTCCCAAAATGGGGGGAAAAAAGAGGAACCCTGAGTCCAAAGAGGCTAGCCCCTCTCAACCCCCACTCTCAATTCCTCATATCTGTGCCTGCTTGGTATAAGCCATCACATTAATTTACAGGTGCATTGCACTGTATTTATTGATTTATTTATTGATTGATTGATTTATTGAGCTGAGGATCGAACCCAGGGTCTTGCACTTGCTAGGCAAGCACTCTACCACTGAACTAAATCCCCAACCTTGCAGTTTATTTATTACTATTTTTAGATTTATTTGATTTTTATGCGTCTGAGTGTTTTCCTTCCCTGTATCTATGAGTACTGAATGTGTGCCAGGCACACGCAGAAGACAGAAGAGGGCACTGGATAACCTGGAACCGGAGTTATGAACAGTTGTGAGCTGCCCAATGGGTGCTGGGAACTGAACCCAGGTCCTCTGCAGGACCTTAACTGTTGAGCTATCTGCTAAGCTATCTGTCTCTCCATCCCCATCACTGCACTTCATTTACTGGTTCTGGTTTAGGAAATAGGCTTTGTCTGGTGTTAGCATTACAAGTAATACCGCAATGACATCGTCTTCCTGCACTCTGATTTCTTCTAGAGGCCAGATTCCTAGACACAGAATTCGGGTTGGAAGGGGGAGCAGCTGGGAGCTGCTGTGAGGACAATGACAAACTTAATCCATAAAGTGCCTGGGAGACACCCCACGGCCACAGGAGGCCCCACCTGCGGAGAACGTGAGCTGCAGCTGCTCCTCCACAATCTCCAGGGCGATGAAGTCATGCTTCTCATTGAAGCGGCCATTGTAGAGCAGGAGGGCATTCCTGTCTTGGGTGGCAAACCTGTGGGTGAGCGGCATGTCATATGAGTGAAGGACCCCAAGGCCATGAAGATGGACAGGGGTGACACAGCCAGTCAAGGGGGTGAGCCCAGAGGGCCATGGTTCAGGAGGGCATCTGCCCCAACACTCCTAACACATGAGATGCCGATGGCCCACCAAACCTGATTCATGCTTGGAGCCTTAGGGAACACAGTGATGACGGTCCGCAGAGTGTGAGAGATCTCCAGGTGGGCGGGGGGGGGGGGGGGGGGAGAGGGGGGGGAATGGGACTGTGTGGGTCAAGGTTGGTGGTGCAAGTGTGAAGACCAGAGTTTAGATTCCCCAGCACCCATGCACCAAAGCCAGGCAGGTATGGTAGCCACCTGTAATCCCAGCACTTGGGAGGCAGAGATGGGGGATCCTCAGGGTCAGCAAGACTATCTGGAGATGGGGAGCGCTGGGCTTAGCCAGAGACGCTGCTTCAAAAGATACAGTGCAGAGTGATTGGAGAAGACACCCAATATCAACTTTCGGCCTCCATGTGCACTCATACACGTGAACACACACACACACACACACACACACACACACACACACATACACACATACACACATGAGAGACATACAGAAAACATGTTTAAAAAAGGATGACAAGCCGAGCGGTAGTGGCGCACGCCTTTAATCCCAGCACTTGGGAGGCAGAGGCAGGTGGATCTCTGTGAGTTCGAGGCCAGCCTGGTCTACAGAGTGAAATCCAGGACAGGCACCAAAACTACACAGGAAAAAAAAAAAAAAAAGGATGACACACAGCCCATTTACCGACTAGAAGCGTGTCTAGAGACAGAACACATGTAGTTTATCTTCTGCTATGGACCAGATGAGACCCCCCAAGGTGTTCTCTCCCTTAGCACCAATGTCCCTGCATGAACAGGTGCCATGTCCTAAGCCTCCTGTACTGATGGGACCACCTGATCCTGGACTCTCTGTTTCCGGGTTAACCCCTCTTACACGGCGGCCTCCTGGCAAGCACCGTCATCCACTGCTAAAGACCAAGAAATGGAGACAGGGGCCCCCGGGCTGAGAGGAGGGTGGGAACAACGCAAGTAAAATGAGGAAAGACAGAAATAGAATCCAAGGCTTGAGGGGCCAGAGGAGAAGGAGCCAAGAACAAAGGGAATGAAAGGCTGTTGGGAGCGGGGCCCACTTGGGAGCCCCAGCGCTTGGCAAATAGAAACTAGAAAGAAGAGACGGGCCTTGACAGAAGCCACCTGAGACAAAGGCAACTCAGCCGGGCTGGGCAGCTCTCTGTGGTAAGATGGGCCTCAGCCTCGGCAGCTTCCAGCATGTGTGCCCTAGCCAACTATGCGATTGGAGGTCCGCGGCTCTTCTGGGAGCATTCTGGGGGAACTTCCTGTCATCTTTTTTTGTGACTTGGAGTTTTAAGGCCACTGAAAGTCACCACAGTGCACGAAACTGTGAGCTGCTGGCCATACCAAGGTGGGAGGCAGCCATGACTATGCTCCAGAGTTATGTAACCCCAGCTCACACCCATTACATGCTGTGATACATTCACCAGGGGACACGAGACTCCTCTGATGTGGAAGGGGGCTATTCATGGGAGCCCTCTGTTGCAGATACAATGTCACAGGGGATCCCACAGCAGGGCCCTTGCTCTGCAGGCTTGTGCGGTAAGGGGGTAGCCTTACTAGATAGAGAGCAGAGTTTTGAAACAAACAGGCAACCGGTAGAGCACTTGCCTAGCAAGCACAAGCCCCTGGGTTCGATCCTCAGCTAAGAAAAAAACCAAAAACAAAAACAAAAAAAAAAATCAAAAAAACAAAAAACAAACAAACAAACAAAAAAAGCAGGCAACCAGAACAATTATCCCAGCCTGGCTGTACAGGGCTCACTATGTACTGTGCCAACAGGCAGACACTGTTCATTTTATCAGGCAAGTGGAGGGTAGAGGGGAAAATCTCAGTTGCCAGCATCACCTCACATCCTCAGACCTCCCTACCATGCACCAATGGGAGGGACCTTGGTAGCCCACTGTGCAGGAGATGAGTCACAAGGAGAAGTCACTTGTCTGTGGTTAGAGGACATCACTGGAGAAATTCATCCTTGGGGCAGAACCCAGGGACAGGCTCCTGCTCAGTCCCTCCTAAGAGGTCTGGTCCTCCACAGGCAGCTCAGTGAAGAGTGAGGCTGTGGAGCAACCCCCACAGGAGAGGACAGAGAATACCACACTCCTGTCTGGTGAGCTGGGCTGCAGAGAGTGGCTGCAGACACCCACAAAAACACCCAGCGGAAACCTCGCCCCAGTCAACTAACTTGAACTTAGCAGAAATCTTCAGTGGAAAGTCCAGATTTTCTTTGAGCTGAGCAACCATCACAGGCTCATGCTGCCTAGAATCCAGTGAGTTCATTTGGTATCCTGTATGTCTGTTTGACATGTGTGTGCAGAGGCCAGAGGCTGACATCGGGTGTCTTTGGTCACTCTCCATACATTGTATTTTGAGAAAAGGTCTCTTACTGAACCCAGAGCTCACTCATTCAGCTAAACTGGTGGGAGAGTAAGTCCCTGGGGTCCTCCTGCCTCTGCTTCCCCAGCTGTGGGGTCACATGTATGTGCCACTGTGCCCGGCCTTCTACATGGGTGCCAGGGATTTGAACTCAGTTCTCATGCTTGCACAGCTAAACCATCTCCCCAGTCCCAGATGATAGATTCAAACATTTTAAAATAACATCTCAATTCTTCTGGGGGAGAAGGTATGGACAGCACACAATCAGCCTGTTGCAGATCAGGATCAGGGTCAGGGAGTTGAGGTCTGATTAGCCTGCCTTGTCTCTGTCTCTGTCTCTGTCTCTCTGTCTCTCTGTCTCTCTCTCTCTCTCTCTCTCTCTCTCTCTCACACACACACACACACACACACACACACACACACACACACACACACGGGAGGTCTGATTCCTGGGCCTGCCCCACTGGCTACTGAGAGGTCAGCAACACCCACACACTGGCTGATGGGCAGGACCTGAGTAGCCAGGTTAGTTTCCAGGCCTGGGAGTTAGTCTGTCCCCTCTCAAAAGCACTGGCACTGATGCTCTGCTGTCACTGTGCAGAAATGACCTCCTCTCTCATCGACACGGCAATGGTCCTACCCTTGAGCAGCTGGTCCGGCAGCTAACACCAAACAAGCCTCCTCAACCATCCGGAGCCTAGAAAGTTGAGATGGGCAGACCCCACGACACCTTCCCAAGGGGATGCTCACAGGCACGGGCTGCACTTACGAAAGAGAGACAGTGAAGTGGAAGCGTTGTCGCAAGCCTCGGAAGGTGACAAAGGACTGGGGTGGGAAGCTCCTGGTGCTGACTTCACAGTAGGGGTGCTCATACTCGCCGGGTGGGCACACACAGTGGAAGCCTCCGATGAGCAGGTTCACGCAGGTGCCCCCGTTCTTGCATACTCCGCTGGCACAGCGGCCTGAGCGCACGTTCACCTGGCAATGCTCCCCTGGAGAAGAAAGTGGAGGTCACATACAGGCTGTCCTGGTCGGCTCTCCCTCTCCCTCATGGTAAACACCCACCAAAGGCAACTTGGGGAGGAAATGGTTTATTTCAGCTAGTGTCTATCGTTGAGGGAAGTCAGAGCAGGAACTTAAGGCAGGAACCCAGAGACAGGAGCTGGAGCAGAGGCCTCGGAGGAGTGATACTTGCTTTGCTGGCTTGCTCTCCAGGGCTTGCTTAGTTTGCTTTCTTATACAACCCAGGGATAGTTCCACCCACAGTCAGCTGGGCCTCCGATATACATCATCAATCAAGGACATGCCCTTGACAGGCCAAGCTAATGGAGGTAGTTCCTCAATTACAGTCCTCGATTTCCAGGTGACTCTAGTTTGTTTCAGGGTGACATAAACTAACCAGCACAGAGGCTAAGGGAGAGCCAGTGGACTATGGACGTCCCCTGAGCCACACAGTTGACTGCTGTTGGAAAGGGCTCAGGCTCAGGGGCTCAGATGCCACAGTGACACCTGGATCTTCGACAGAGCTTGCTCCACCCAAGCTGCTCTCTAAATATCAGAAACACCCTGCTCTGGAGGTGACCCAAGGATGATGGGTTATAGGGCTAAACTATCCCCTGGGAGTTCTCCTCTGATCAATGTGTTGGGGCTGAATCGCACCGACTCCCAAGTCCACTAAGACAGAAGGTGGCTGGGATCACTAACTCCCTCTACACCTTCACAACCATGGAAGGATCCATGCCTCTGGTACCAGGTGTGTTCTCATCCACCTACTGGTTGGTTCTGCACTGGCTAAGAGGTGCCCAGACAAACAGGGACAGAGAAAGGCTGCCACTGTGCAGAAGTGAGTGAGGACCAGCCAGTTTGGTATTTGCTCATCTTAGGACCATCCAGTGGACACTATCTCCCAGCCACACTTCTGGATCCCAGGTCCCTGCCTGTCATGGCTCGGGGCTTGGCTGCTCTGCAGGAAGTTTTGAGTTCACGTGCTTGCGTGCACACCTGCACACTCACACCAGATGACACATTCAAACCATTATATCCTCACAAGCATGTCCATGAGCACATGTTTGTGAACATGCCATTACATACATCCTTACACCCATGGTCTCAGACTCAGTCTCAACCTCACACACACATGCTCACACCTGTAGCTGCACACTCTCCTCATAGACCATATACGTATGTACCCTCACACACACACACACACACACACACACACACACACACACACACTCACACCTGTCAGTCAGTGCTCACAGCTATCTATGTATCCCTTGTGAGTGCCCATCACTGATGTACAGTTTCATCTTAAGATCTATCCTTCTTCCCTCAGACACTTTAAATTCTCTCCCTCAGGAGTGTTGCTTTACTATAGTCCAGGTTAGCCCACAAGCAGTCAAGCCCAGCACTTTTCTGTGAACAAAGCTGCCCAGGAGACAATCTGGCTCTATACTCACTAAACCGTGAAGAAAAGGGGCCTGCCATCACCCTGCCCTCAGCAAGGGCCTGAGAGTAGCAGATCTTGGAGGCTCCAGGCTCCAGGGAATATCTAAACTTTCCCATCAGAAAGGAAAGCCAGCCTTGCCCCGTAAGACCCTGCTATCTCCAGTCCCGCCTGGCCGTGGGACTGTGACGTGGCAGCCCGGTCCTGCCACTTGAGCATGGGGTTCTCTTCCTCTCCTAGAGCCCAGGAGTTCCTCTCCAAGATCCAGAAGAGGCCCAGGGGTCTCTAGTCTCCCGCCACATACTTTATCTTCTAAAGACCCTGACAATGGAAGAGTCCACCCTAAGTCCTGCATGGCTTCCCGTCAAGTGTCTGGCTGCATCTAGAAAGACCTGATTTCCCAGCGAGGCCACATTCTGAGTTCTGTGAAGACAGGATGTGGGGAGCTGTCAGTCTACATCCTAGCTCTGTTTGTCTCAGAACTGCTGTCTGTCCAGTGTGGCCTCTGCAACAGCAAGCTCCCCTGAGACTTGTGGGGGGGGCTTCCCAGGCTGTGTTTCACTGCTCAGGGGATGGTCCCCCTGACTTTCCCCCTCCCAAGCAAAAGGTGGTACATCTCGGCACCCAGCCAACAGCCCCCACGCCCACCCCCGCAAGTTTCAGCCTGCAGCCTCTCTCATTCTTCCCAACAAGCGTATCCCACCCAGCACCAACTTCCTCCCATCGTCTCCTGGCACCTCCAAGCTTAGACCTCCTCCCTCCAACCTACTTCCCTTTGGGTCCCCCCATCTAGGGTAGGGGTTCCGCCATCCGCCCAGGGAGGTAAGCTTCGAGTCTCCGAGCCACCAACACCCCTCACCTCCCTCAACACTTCTCCATCATTCTCACCTCCTGGGCCCTCATCCCCCATTGCCCTAACCTTCACCTACACCCAAGCAGCCCAAACATGCAACTTCTACCAGCTCCACTGACTGACAAAAGCCACTTGCTCTGCCCGTGACACCAGTTTCCCACAGTGCTGGTCTCTGATCAGACTGGCCCCACTGGTTTAGTACCCCACTACTCCACAAAGATGTCACCCCACCATGCCCCTGGCCCTCAAGCACAGACCCAGCTCATCTGCCCCACATTCTTGGGGCTAGTGTAGCCACACTGCTCCTCCACCCAGGATCCCAGGAATCACTATAGGGGTCTTGCAGCTGTCCAGCACTGATGATGAAACCCAATGATGGCTGATTTGAAGTTCCTTTCCCTCAGTTTCTGGAGGCCTCACTGTGTCCCCTCCCCAAGCCTTTCCCTGGCTGTGGCTCACCCCCTAGGAAGGTTCACTATTTTCTGGACAGGTCCAGGACCCTAGATCTCTCCCAGCTCCATGTATAGCATCAGTATGTGGGAGCATGGGTAGGGGTACAGTCACAGGGTCTGTTTTAGGGCCAAGTCTAAAAACATCTGGTACATAGTGGGTGCCTTGCATGTTAGGGTGCTGGACTGGTGCCCATAGTGAGGGGGCGTCTGAGGAGAGCTGGGCATGCAGCAGGTACTGGTGAGTGCTTGTGGGATGAAGTCATGCAACACCAGGGCTCCCCAGATCCAAGGCAATGATTCACATTTGAGTTTAATCCATGAGGTTATGAAGCCAACATCACTCATCCACTGAGCCAAACAGTGTGGGTAGATATCCATACAAAGAAGAATTAACTGTAGGGTTAAACACACTACTTTTCTTAAGGCACGGTGAGCTATGGTCGCTGGGCTTCAGCTGAATCCCTCCAGCTTGAAATGGAGCCTCATCTCTGGGTTCTAATACTTTCCTCCAAGTCAACTCTAGGTCCAACACAGGGTGTGTTGTGATGCTCCTGTGAGGACACCCGTCACAGCTGCCAGGCCAGCCAATGTGTCAAAGCTACATGTCGGCCCACGAAGGCCTTTCCTCGCACTTACCCTCCACGTGGTGTCTCTGCCTGTGGTTAGTCAGCTGCCCTGGGGGGGGGGTGGGGGTGTTCATTTACAGTGTGCCCATGCTCCCAGCACCGCCAACCTGGAGCAGCCAACTTGACCGAGCAGTGTGCACACTTGAGACCTGTGCTGGGATCGTTTCTAACTCTGCAAGTCATCTAAGCTTAGGTCAGAGTCTGAGACCTACATCCTTAATTCTCTCACAGAGCCACTGAAAGAGACCTGCTTCATTTCGGTCTTTTCTAAGAGTGAGGGAGAGGGAGAAGTGTTTGTGTGTACATATGTATGTACCTAGGGAGGGCAGAAGAGGGTGTTAGATTTTGCCTGGAGCTAGAGTTGCTGGCCTTAGTGAGCTACTGACCCTGGTGTTAGGAACTAAACTCGGGAGGGACCTCTGGAAGAGCAACAAGCTCTCTTAACCACCGAGCCATCTCCAGCCCACAAGTCCTTCCTTGCTTGCTTTTTCTTTTTCTTTGGCTTTTTTCGAGACGGGGTTTCACTGTGTAGTTTAGGTGTCTGTCCTGGATCTCGCTCTGCAGACCAGGCTTGTCTCGAACTCAGAGATCTGCCTGCCTCTGCCTCCCGAGTGCTGAGATTAAAGGTGTGCACCACCACCACTGCCACCACCCCCAGCGCTTGCTTGTTTTTTCTATGGGTCTTGGAGTTAAACTCAGGTTGTCAGGCTTGGTTGGAGGCAGGTGCCTTTATCTGCTGAGCGCTCCATCCTTAGCCTTCCACCGCACCTACCTAGCAATGCCATTTTGATGAAATAAATCTTCTCAGGGCTTACTGTCATGATTTAACTTTATCCTTTTCTAAGATTTCACGGTTCAGTATCTGGCATTCCCCGAACATCCAGGTGTTCTACTTGGAGTCAAATGCTGCTGAATCATTCTCAATCCTTGGAGCATGCCTCCCCACCTCTGCCTGGCGTCCCCCTTTCATAAGCAGCCCCTCCATCCCCACCAGGGTAAAGTTAGCTTGGGCAACCTGATCATTGAGCTCAATAATTCATGGAGCATGCCACGAGGTCCCTGGCCACGAGGGACACTGGCTTCAGCCTGGTTAAGGCTGCAGACACATAAACCCACATGGAAAACTAGAGACAGTTCTGGAGACAAACACCCCGGAGCTGAGGCCAGCCTAGCCCTGAATTTCATACATGTCCCATCACTGAACAAGTGCCCTACCCAGATGTGGGTGAGTAATGTCTTGTCTGCCCAGAGACTCAAGCTGCTACTGTCAGAGTCACTGACCCTCAGTCTAAGCAAAAGCCCCAGCATCACAAGATGCAAATGGGTTGCCTGTCATAGGTAGGAAGACAGCTCAAAAGGCTTTTGGCTCAGAATGGAGGCCCTAGGAAATGAAAGGACACAGGTTCAGGGAAGCCACAGGGCAGAGGGTAATCATGTTCAGTTTGAGAGAAGGAATGGGGGGTCTGAGCTGGGGAGCTGCTGGCCGTGAGACCCACTTCAGTCACCACACACAGGGACTAGGGATGCAGAAGGCATGGCCCAGCTTCCGAGGACCACAGTGCTCAGACCCTCAAGACTTCGAAGAGGGTGGGATACACTCCCTGGAAGGGCAGGGCAGGTAAAGGTTTGCCAACTTAAGTTTTTAACTAAATAAAAAGACAATCCTTTCTCCCTTAATAAAGACTTAAGGGCTCTAAACTAGAAAAACTAGAATTTCCAGAGGCACCAAGAGTAAAGCTCAGACCCAACACACAAAAGGCACTCTTGGAAGCTCGAGGTAGGTTCGGGCAGAATTGAGGATCAGCAGGATAGGTGGAGAACACAGCATGGAAGGTAGTGGGGGCTGGGGGCAGGGGGCTGGAATCTGAGCACGGATCACCCCAAGTCAGGTCTTAAACACACAGAGCCCCAGAGTGGCCTGAAGCCCTACCAGGACTCAGGCCCAGAAAGGAAGCTTGTGTCCTAGCAGAGAAGATGCAAGCCACTGTGTAACGGGTACAGAAGCTTCTCTACCATAGGAAATGCTGGGATTGGCAGTGGCCCTCGGGCCATTGAAAGTCACATGTCCATCAGAAGTCACTGAGCCCTAAGCACACTGGCCCACCCATGTTTCCATTCAGTCATTCATCCACACACCATCTGTCTTTCCACTCACTCACCCATCTTTTTTCTACCCAATCACCAGGCATCCATCTCCATCTACCTATCCTTCCTTCATCCAGCAATCTGTAGCCTTCTATGCATCAACCTATCCACCATCTACTTACCTACCTGTCCTTCCTCCATCTATTGATCCACTATCCCTTCAGCCACCTATCCATGTACCATCTATCTACCCATCCCTCTATACAAATATCTACCCATCCACACACCTATCATCCATCAATTCATGAGACACTGAGGTTACAAGAATGAACAGAACCACCATCTGCAGCTGTGGAGTCTCTTAGTTAAATAGACCAAAAGTTTAGGAAAACAGAAAAAGATGTGCTGAGAGTCTTAAGGCAGATACAAGAGTGATGAGGAGGCTAGGAACGGTGAGGGGTGAGGTAGAGAGAGGGTGTCAGGGTCAGGCTACAGGGCTCAGACAGAGCAAACCCTCAACACCCCAGAGCTGGGATGGAGGCTGCATTTGGACCTAGGATCCCTGCCAAGCCCACAGATTCTAAGCAGATCTGAGGAAGAGCCTCCAGCCTCAAGCATGCCCCATGCAGACAGAAGCATACACGGTACCCACGCACGTGCAAAACAGTCCCTACCACAGACCAGCTGAGGCCCTCTCCTGGTGCCACACAGCAGCCTCCACTCCCCTCCTTCCACATGCTTCTGGGGAGATGAAGTGGCAAAGATGATCATGTCAGCAAAGCCCCACTCCACACAGGGGTTGCACAATGGTCACTCAGACTAACCCAGTGCCTGTAACATGAGGCTCCAGTGATAATGAAGTCACAACATGCCCACCCGGTTGGGCATGCCGGGCGGACCTAGACACTCCCGCCTAGTTATTTCCGGTTCAAAATAGCCATTTCCGGGTCAAAACATCTTGAGTGACTAGGACTCTGTGGCTTTGCATGGTTGTGTAAAGCGCACACAGCCATGTAATCTACACGCATGCGTGGAGTAGCCACACGAGTTCCTGTACGCATGCGCAGTCCACCCTTTATAAAGCCGGCACCATTCTTGCACCTGTCTCTCCTCTCCTTTCTCTCCTCTCCTTTCTTTCTCTCCTCTCCTTTCTCTTGTCCACATGTGTTTCCCACAGGCCTGTCACGTCTGTCTCTTTCCCCCTATCTTAATAAAAGCTCTTCTGTGGATTTGTCGTGTTTCGGACGTTTCCTCGCAGGGTTAAGAGCGCAAAATAACTAACATCCAGTCCAGAAACAAAATCTGCACAGGTCCTCAGCCCAGCAGCAGAGGTGTGAGAGAGAGCATCCTGCAGGCCTGCTTTGCAAAGGAGACCAGAAAGACCAGCAGATAGACAGGGCTAGCCTGATGCGTTCTCTCTAGCTGGTACCAGGGCCACATCGAGAGCTGGAAAATGCTAGGACCACCATGACAGCAGACCAATCAGTGCTGTCATCAGACAGCCTCCCTTCTAGGCAGGCCTCAATGTGTGGGAGTCCCAGGGAGGGTCAGAGCATGTGCCAGATCACAAGGGTAACCCGCATTAGCATCAGTAGTGTCTGTATGGAGTCTGCAGGGATGGGTCTGGAGTGTGTAAACATCCAGGATCGGCCTTCAAAACCATTGTGGGAGGGTGTCGGGAGATGATGGTAAGGGCCTCGGGTCGTCTATCAAACCCCAAAGCTCGACTGCCAAGGGCAGAGGTTCACTGGCCAAAAACCAGTCCAAGACTCTTGCTTTGCTGGCTGTCCTGGGGGCAGGGAGTCCAGTCACCGAGTCAGGGAGCCATGTCTAGCGCTTGAGAGGTTGGGTTTTGGGACAGAACTCATTTGGCCAGGGCCGCTGTCACTCCAGGCCCTGACTCCTCCTCCAGGCCACTGTCACTCCAGGCTCCCACTCCTCACCCACCCTGCCCCAGGCCCTCCTCTTCTTCCCCACTCCAGGCAGACTGCCAGGCTCCAGTCCCTCCTCCCCTCCCCCTAGGGAGCTGCCAGCTTTGTTTGACTTTCTCACCTCCTGGGGATTGAAGCCCAGTCTCAAAGAGCCACAAACTCAGGTGGCCCGGCCCCTCCCTGCTGGCCAGGCTACCCAGAAGGTCTCAGCACAGGGCCCAGACACCTGCTGGCCCTCCCCATGGCTCCTGTGAGAAGGGAGGGGGAGCAGGAAGCCCCTGAGGCCAGGAGAAGCCACAGTGCTGGGGCTTGTCCAGGGTCTGTCTCTTTCTGATGACTTCATTGTCTTTGAAGCAAATTCTCAGAACTCCAGTCACACCCTTTTTTTTTTTTTTTTTAAATATAAATAAAAACGCATTCCAGTGGCAAGGAACCAGATCTCCACCCACCCACACTACTCCCTGAGAAGCCACCTGCCTGGCTAAGGGTTGAGGCCCGCAGAGCCTGAGGGGGATGGGGGTGTCCCACCAAACCTCTGTGTTCAGAGCAGCTCCAAAGGGGCTCTGTACGGCAATGGCATTTGGAACTCGACCCTAGAATAAAGCCACCTCCATAGCCTTGAAGCCACTGTGGGCTGAGGAGACCAGAAGATAATCTGCCTTGTGTGGCTCACAGGATGGCTGCCAAAGGACATGCCCACAGCCTGATCCCTAGAACTGAGCAAAAGGAGCTCAGGGTAAAGACACTGAGATAGGAAAATTCTATGACCCAGAGGTGAAGGACCCAAACAACCACAAGCAATGTGCTCTTTGTAGATTTAAATGAACAGGCCTTGAACCTGGAGATCCGCCTGCTCTCCCCCCCCACAACTCCCAGCTGAGGACCGAACCCAGGGCCTTGTGCTTACTAGGCAAGTGCTCTACCATTGAGCTAAATTCCCAACCTGCTTCTGCTTCTTAAATGAACTTCTTAACACAGCAGTTTTCAACTGGTGGGTCGAGACTCCTTTTGGAGTTGAGTATCAGATAGTTACTATATGATCAAAACAGTAGCAAAATTACAGTTATGAAGTAGCAATGAAATAATTTTACAGTTGGGGGTCACCACAACCAGAGACGAACTGTATTAAAGGGTCGTGCATGGCATTAGGAAGGTAGAGAACCACTGTTTTAACACAATTTTTAATTAAAAAAAAAATAGTGTGTGCATTTGTGTGAGTGGCATACACACACACACATACACACACACACACACAGAGAGAGAGAGAAAGAGAGAGAGAGAGAGAGAGAGAGAGAGAGAGAGAGAGAATGCTTCTGTGAATATGCAGAGGTCAGAGGAGACTGGAGTTGGCTCCCCCCTTCCACCTTTGCATACAAACTCAATTGCCAGGCTGTGGAACAAGCGCCTTTGCCCCACTGTGCTGTCTCATTGGCCCTTTAACATAGTCTTTAAGAGTTGTTATCAGTTAGGGTGCAATATTTAAGAGTTGTTATCAGTTAGGGTGCAATCTTTAATATCAGTTAGGGTGCTATGGAAGAGACAGTGGAGACAGAAGAGTGAGGGAAGGAGAGAGAAAGACAGAAAGAAAGGGCGGGACAGACAGAGATAGGAAGGAAGGAGGGGGCAGAGAAGGAAGACCTTGAGACTAGGGGGCCTTTGTCCTGTGGTTGTGAGGGTCTGGCTGGGAGCCTGAATTACATAGGGTGGGTGCAGTAGCCAACTGGGAACTCAAAGGCCTCCACAGACAGAACTACCCAAGACACAGATGGATATGGATACACACACACACACACACACACACACACACACACACACACGCACGCACGCACCCACGGACGTACGCACACATTTGGCCTGAGGAGGACACCCTGGTGTGTGTCCGTCTTCCTGAGCATGAACCCAACCCCAACAAGGACGCTGAAGACCTCCCTCGGCATGGGACCCCTCCCCACACAGTGGTGTGCTGAGGAGACCCTCCCTGGAACAGGTCATGCACAAACTTCTTGCTTGGAGTCAATGCCTTCCTAGCTCTAGCTCTGGCCCCTGTGGTCCCAGGCAAGACAGAGGGGCTTTGTCTGATGCTATGGGGGAAATGGATGGGGCGGAGACTGGAAGAGGGATGCATTCCCTAAAGTCCTTTGGGGTCACCACTCAGGTCAGAGATTCAATTTCTCCAGCCAAGCTTGATGGTCAGAGCTCCACAGTGGCATTAAAACAGGGGTGGAGTGGGGTGGGGTGGGGTGAACAATGACCAACAACCAAGCTCAGGTCACGGGGGCTGCTAGCTCTCTTATGCCCTTAGCAAGTTTTAACTGACGGCCCAGGGGGTGGTGGGGCCAGAGTACGGAGTAATCACAAAATTATGGACCCAGAGAAGATCGCACCCAGCACCTGAGAACTGGGCTTCTACACTGCAAAAGGCACCCTGAAGATGGGACACACTGAGGGCCATGGGAGGAGGTCACCCTGGATGGCGGTGGAAGAGACAGCGCTATCACAGAATCTTGTGGGAGGCAGGTTGGGAGGTCAGGGTGTGGGACGCTAGGGCAGGGGCTATAAAGGGCAACACAGGTGACTCCAGACTCTGGAAGGAAAGGGGGCTCTCCACTGGAGTCTCCAAGAGGAGGCAGATTGGCCCCAACCTTCAGTTTAGAGCCTGACACCCACCCTCCCCATCCTCAAGCTGAGTCCATCTATGATGACCTGCAGCCCTCTGGCGCAAACAGTGGGTGACACAGAGACACCCGCAACCAAGGTGAAGGAAGCTAGGCCCCGTCTCACCAGTGGCAGAGACACCAAGTACAGGGCCCACTAAGTTCTCAGCACTGACTGGCCAGTCATTTCCCTATTAACTCTCCTTTCTCACTTGCTCATGTCTTGGCCATCTGCAAGCTGACTGCTAGCCCTCAGCCCACTCTTGCTTCTGGTTAGGATCCCCAAGGAAAGCCATGCTCGGGAGATTGCCTCTTAACAGGAGTACCCCTGACCCAGACAGATACTTGACGAGCAGAGGAGTAAGAAGCATGAGGGACCCTGGGACAGAGTGAGTTCTGGTCCTTACAGTGACAGACTAGTGTTGCCTAAGTCTGGCACCAGTGAGCAAGACCTTATTTAGAGATAGGCTCTTGCAGGTAAAGCCAAGTTCAGAGGTGGTCATGTCGGATTGGGGATGCTTTAGTCCTATGGCTAATGCCTGGGTAAGAAATTTAGACCAAGGCGCAGGAAGCACGTACTGTGAGGAGGCAGACGCTGAATCAAGGCAGCTGCAGACCGAGGAGCTAAGAAGTTGGGAAGTGGCAGGAAGTGCAGACCTCTGGAGCCTTCGACTGGTGCACCTCTTTGTGCACGCCTTGACCAGGGCCTTAGAACCACAAAGGAATAAAGCACAACTGTCTTAACTCTCCTGTGCTAATCCCTTATCCAAAATACCTGGAAGGGCAAGTATGATCCCAGCACTCAGGAGACGGAGGCAGGAGGATCATGAGTTCAAGCATCTACCTCTACTCCCCAGAAGACCTTAATTCCAAAAAAAAAAAAAAAAAAAGCATACCTGGGATCAGATTTTGGAGTTCTTATATTCTTTTTTTTTTTTTTTTTTTTAATTTTGGAACATCTGCATATACATAACAAGATCTTGGGGATAGGTACCAAGTCTAAACACAAAATTCATTTATGGCTCACATTTATCTTTTACATGTAGCCTCGAGGTCATTTTATACAAATTTTTAAACACACCTGCATTTTGATTGCAGCCCATCACGTGAGGTCAGATGCGGAATTTTCCACTCTGGCGTCATGTTGGTGCATGCAAAGTTTTGGATTTTTAGAACATTCTGGACTTTAAAATTTGGGTTAGGGATGCTCAACCTGAGTTCCATTAACACCATCCACAAGAGGATGTGGGGCAAGTGGGGGACCATCCTGGTGGCCCCTCAGCTATGCCTGACACGTGCCCATGATGTGTGTGGGATAATTATCAGTTTAAAATCTCAACTAGAGCAGCGAACACTTTCGGACTCCTAGGGAGACATCATGTTTTCCTTTCGTCCTAGCCCTGGCTTTGGGGGTTAAAGTTCACAGGAGCTTTCAGGCTGGATCTGCCCACACCTGGATCCCTAAGGACAAGACTTGGTGAAAAACAAGGTCACCCAGAAATGCAGTAACACCTAGCTTCGGGACAGCACAGGAGAGAAACGCTGAGTGTTGCAACCCACTCTGTGGAAAGAGCCAGAGCAGCAGGTAAGTGCGCAATGTTGAGGAGAAAACGTAATGTCTTCTCCCCGATGTCTGAAAGTGTTCACTGCTCTGAGATTTTAATTACAGGCAAGGAAAGGATTCTCACTTTAACTGATAATTATCCCCCACATTAAGGACTAATGTCAGAGTGCTAGGAACCACACCCAGTGCAGATGAGCTAGACCCTGTAGACTTCAGTGCACTGGGCACCCTCCTCCCTGCGCCCAAGAAGGTGGCTCTGCAGGACCAGGACACAGCTCAGAAGCAAGGCACCACACAGCATGGAATTTGACAGGGGTACTTGGCATGTTAGTCTCCTCCATGGTGACCGGGACACCAGCACTCTATCTCAAACAGTAATGGAACTGGATAACATCTATATTTACAACAGGGGCAGAGGAGGCCAGCATTTAACGTTCCCACAAGCAGACAGGTGACTGGGTTTTTTGCATTAAGTATTTCTCTGGCCCTGAACCTACACAAAACGTCCTCAGCTTCAGGGGGGTATTGGAGGATCCTGCAGTCTGGGGAGGCTCTTAAAGCAAGTGGGAGGGTGCTGGGGGAGTTGTTACAAAGTTCAAAGTGAATACCACTGAGAGTTCCCCAAGCTCTGCCTCCTCCTAGGGAGCACCCAGCACTACTCCATGGTTGCGGGCAGAGGAGAGCTCATGGCCCAGGGCTGCGGCTGCGACTTTGTGTTCTGCAGCTGTGCAAGCACCCTTTGCTTGGATTTGCTGAAACACGCTGAATGAGGACACGCAGCCAGAGGTGGGGGTGGGGGACACCCTAAGAACAGAGATCAACTTAGGGTCAAGAATGAACTTGACCCTAACAAAGAAGTTCTACCCGTGAGCACCTCTGGGAAGGACACCCAAGGCTAGCTTTAGCTGCCATAGTGACCACCCCGCCCCTCCCAGATCTGGATGCAGCTGAACTATCCCTCCTGCTGACATCAAAGCTGTCATTCAGGAATGTACCCCAGGGGAGATGTTGATCTGTGATGACTAGGTAGTTATTCCCAGGTCTCTCTAAAAAGGAGAGGAGGGCGGGGAAGGGGAGATATGAGAGGTGGAGCCATCCTAGAAATGCCCAGGAGCCTGCAGAGGTAGGTCCCAACTCAATTTGGAGCTTGGCCACAGGCCTGAAAGTCAAAGATGGAAGGACCTTAGTGACAGGGAAGGGACACTGGACAGATAGGATTCTGTCTCTTCCCACTAAGGACCATAAACAGCAAAAGTTTTACTCTAACCATGGCATATGGCATATGGCAGGTGCAAGGACATGTCTCCAGCCGTGTGGTAGAGGAGCAGCTCTCCCTACAGGGTCCCATCTGCACGTGCCTCTGCCCCCACAGATCATACGCAGCAGCAGCAGCAGCAGCAGCAGCAGCAGCAGCAGCAGCAGCAGCGGGGAGGTCACTAAGCAGAGAGACACATGGGGGTGGGAAGGGAAATTTAGGGAACCTGGCGGTGGTGTTGGCTGGGGTGGGGGAAACGCAACTTCCACTTGAGATACAAGGGTCTGTGGTGAGAGAGGCCAGCATGGACTGGAAGGCCAGCACGACCTGAGTGTAGAAAGCAAGGAAGGGGCAGTTGGTGTTCTAGGGCTGCAGGCCTCAGGGCGGGAAACAACTTTCTACCAGAGGACATGAAGTGCTCACCAGGAATAAGCTCCAAGTCACTGCAGGCTGAGGGCAGACATGAGGATGAGGGGGTCTGCCTGTGGGAGAGTGGAGCAGCCACTAAAGAGGGCACCTGGGACGTTCAAGGAAGAAACTGAAAGGTTCCTAATGAGAAGGTGCGTAGGATATATAGATGGACAGGGAGGGAGAACATTCAGACAGGAAGACTGCAGATGTGGAAGCTGGGAGATGAGTGTGAACAGACTGAATTAAGAGGAGCAACATGGGGGGGGGGGGTTCATGGCCACACACAAAAGTATTTAGCAAAAACCAAAACATCATCCCCCAAATGAAGAGTGAGAGGCCAGACATGCAGGGAAACAAGTTTGTATTTGTTTATAGGCTTGAGAAGTTAATTTTATCTGTTTATTGGGGGGTATGTGTGGAGGTCAGAGGAAAACTCATAGGAGATGGTTCATTTCTTCCACTACATGGGTCCCAGAGATCAGATTCAGGTTCTTAGGCTTGGCAGCAAGTGCCTTTACCCACTGGGCCATCTCACCAGTGGGGCAGAGAAATTTAGAGACTAGCCAATATGCATCCAGTACCCACATCTGAAGTCTTCCTGTCTCATTCCTTTCCAGCTACGAGATAGTTGCTAACCCAACCATGGTCCCAGTGCAGGGGCACACCATAAGGGGCCAGGAGTACCTTTCCCCTGATAAAAAACCATGGGATCCAGGGGCCCTAGGCTAGGCACACCTCTGAAACCAGGATGGATTCAGAAATTCAGGAGAGCTATCTGGAATACGTTCCCTGGTGACTTTGGTGAGCTTTTCCTGATATTAATTGATGCCTTCCTTCTGCCGGCTCCCACTGAACCTCCTGTCCCACAACACAGGAAGCCAGGGGCTCCCAGTACAGTTGGGCCAATTCCAAGCTCACCATGAGGAGGTCTAGAGCTCCAGCTCAGCTTACCAGGGAGCAAGAAATTAAAGCCGTGTGACGACAGCGCGGCTTTCATCGGGAATAAATGAGCACAATTACCTCCACGCAGAAAAGAGAGTTCTTCAAAGGCCAAAACGGAGGAGAGGGAAGGAAGAGAATCGAGGAGAAGTAATCGGTCTTAATTAGTTTTATCTCAAGGGAAATAGCATGATGCTTTCCAGTACCCAAAGAGAATCAAATTAGCCTCATGTCAATCACCACATCTCACTAGATGATGGATGCGGCCACTGTCCCTTTATCATCCTTCTAGAAATGACTTTGCTGATGAAGAGGAAACCTGAGAGCTTCAGAAGTCAGTTGGCTGCATCCAATGGCTCAACCATCATTGCAGAGGAGCTGAGGGTCCACAGATCCACAGTGGCCTTATATACCTGCCCCAACATCATACCCTAAGTAACTCTAACAGGTCAATTATGGTAGCCCCAGGGATGAAGCCTGATGGAGAAGCTGTTACATGCCACCCTACAGATAAGGAAAGGTGGGAAGGGTCCTAAATATTAAAGAGAATACATCAAGTGATGAATCACTGGCCCACACAGATAGGGTAAAATTAGACTGAACATTGGTCTGGCATACAGCAAGCACTCTGTAAATGTCCATAGCAGGTGTCTGCGGCATGAATGAGCATGATGAAGATGGGTGTTGTTCACTCCCTGGAAGGTATCAAGCCTCCCTGCAATGGTGGCCTCAGCTGCTCTGAAGCAAGAGTCTACAAATCATTCCACACAGGGCCAGGTGACAGGGAGGGACTGGGGAATGAGCCAGCTCACCCCGGTGTTTCTCTGTTAGGAGGGAGCTGACCATGTGGCTAGCTGGGTTTCATAAAACGTCTCCAAAGAGATGCCCGCTGAAGCCTGGGTGGGAGGTAGGAAGGGAAGGGAGGGAATGACCACCCCATGCCCTGGTGGTGCCAAAGAATAGACTTGGCTAAATTCAGAGCAGGGAGGCAGCGGAGGGGAGACACATACATACATACACACACACACACACACACACACACACACACGTGCACGTGCACGTGCACGTGCACTTTACCCAGCACTTCTAGTGCACACCGACAATTAGAGACTCTCCCAGGCCTCTGCCTTCCTTCCTGCTCACCACCAGGCACCTGAGAGGCAGGAATCTGGGATCAACACATGCCAGACAGCAGGAAGAACTGCCCGCATCCTGTTGGCAGCCAGCCACAGACAGGGAGGGGAATAGAACAGGGGTGGGCAGCCAAATGTCCTTCTCCCTCCTCCACATTTCCAGACAATAACCAGCTTGAGATGCCGATGGGCCAACCCGGCAGCTCATCTCATGGGCTGTGAAGCTCTCCAAGTGACGTCCCCTCCTCTTCAGATGCACAGAACCACAGATACTCACTGTCCTCTCTCTATGCTCACTGCCCACATCTTCTCTCTCTTCCTGCTCCACACACACCTGCTAATACCTACAAGCCTCAAGGTAAGCACAATAAATGTGTACTATATGCAGATAAAGATTTCCACATGATAGGACAGAGATCCCTAAAAAGATCCCTAAAGATCATACTAAAGTCCTTAAGTACAGACAGAAGGAACTCCAAGTCACCTCCAGTCCAAATCAAGTCCCACTTGGTCCCCAGAAAGCCTTCCAGAAAGATGGTCTGTTTACCACCAAACCTACTGGGACCTGGCTTTCCAAACTGGCTGTAACTGTACATAACAGGGGACCACAGACCATAAGGAGATCTGTGGGTGCACATGGCATTTTATACCCCTCTCAGTGGCCGCCTCTTTATTTTTAAAGTGACCATTGGCTGAGTTCCAAGAGGCTGGTCTTCAGGACTGGTCAGGACATGCTGAGCTAAGAGTATCTTCAGAGGTGGAGGAAGGTGAATCAGTCTTTGCAGCGTGAGGCATGCATAAACTTACAGCTTCTTTCAGGACCCAGGGGGTTAAAGGATCATGATTCCTACCCTACACGGTTCGGTACTATTCAGTTAAACTGGAAGTCTGGACTAAAGAGGGCTTTAACTTTAAATCCACCCACAACTAGCTGAGGCAGGGGGATTGCCATGGTTTCCATCCCAGGCTAGGCTTTGGAGCCAGATCATGTCTGAAAACAACAGAACCCACTTAGCTGCATACATGGTATCTGACGCGTTTGGGTATCAAAAGCAGGTCTCACTTAGAGCCTCCTCCTACAGTCCTCATGAAGAGGGTGGTACAGTCCCCCAGGGAAGATGAATGAGGCCCGGGAGCCTGGCAGCAAGCAGCTTGCCTTGCTAGCTAAGGAAACTGCCACCTGAGGTCACCTTTTAATGTGTAGAGCTGACACTTGTGCCCAGGACCTGTCTTCTAACATCATGCCTCTTGGAACCCACAGGAAACCCTCACACCTCACACACACACTGTGAGCCTCTGTGCAAAGCAGAGGTTAGCCCCTGCCAGCCCATCCCTACATGCTCCAGACACTTACCAGTGAAGTCCTCAAAACACTCACAAGTGTAGCCACCCTCCCGGCTCCGGCACCGGCCATTGGCTCCACATGGACTGGAGTAGCAAAGGTCAATTTCAGTTTCACAGTAGTCCCCGGTAAAGCCCGGTGGGCAGCGGCAGCGCAGGCCAGTGATAGGATGGATGGGTCGGAAGAGCACCGTGGTGGAGCTGATAAAGGGTGCCGAGCTGTCGAACCTGAGCACAGACACACACTTCATGTAGTTCTCGCAGGGCTCCCTCAGGCAGATGTTGTCATCAAAGGGTAGCACGCGCTGGGCAGAGATGGTGGTCAGCAGCGTCCTGTTCAGGTAGATCTGCTCCTGCAGGTCCTCTGATGGGAAGAAGCGGCCACGGGCACCACCAGGGAGCAGTGCCGAAAAGGTCACATTCAGGATGTTGGAGCTGACATCTGTGTCATTCTGGATGTTGAAGACGAAAATGTCATCCTTGGTGGTGGACAGGACTGTGGCCACCCCTTCTACAAAGAGGGACAGCAGTGGGGACAGGAACTTCTCCTGTGACATGTTCTCCAGGCGGACAGTGATGCTGTTGGTCAACATGTCATCTGTAATGATGGTAACACGCAAAGTGCAGAGAGCCGTGACACTGTGGATGCCATCTATGGGACACAAGGAGACCTGGAGTCATTATGATGCCCAAGACAGTAAAGGCTCCTACAACCCTACCCAAAGAACAGCCTTAGGTATACTCAGCAAAGGAAACGCCAACCTGGGTACCCCCATTCTCACTCCCCATCTTGACCTCCTCCTTCCTCAGCCCCATTCTCTTGCTGGCACTACTGGCCACACCCACCATCCCAAATCACAGCTCCTAGTGTGCCTTTTTCTTGTAGAAACCCTCAGTGGTCCCAAATCACAGAACAGGGCACTCCAGATACAGTGATGCTTCAGCCCCTTAATACCCAGGACTCCCCAGTTCACATATTCACTCCAGCCATGTGAGACCTAGGATCTTGACTGTATCTACTCTATTCCACCCCAGCAACCTGGACATCTCATCCTGTCCTAACCCCCGTCCCTCTACCCACCACACTCTTCCCATTATCCTACATGGCAGCTCAAACACCACCAGTCAACACTGGTGCCGCCAGGCAACTGCTGTACCCAATGTGCCATGCTGTGGCTTAATTTATCTTAGCCTTATCCACTTCTATCTTTACATGGCCAGCATGCCTTAAAAGGGTACTAAGAGCTTCATCTGTATTCACTTCATAACTGCCAATGCAATAGGACCACTTGACCCCCGCCAACCACTGCCATACCTCCCCCCGTCCCCATTAATAGACTGTATCCCTTTGAATTGGTCAGCACACCAAGGCCAATGCAACGATGGTCCAAGGGAGCCAAACTCAACCGCACACTGGAAGCAAAACTTTGCAGCATTGTCCACAAGGTACTGGTTTTACAGGTATGACAGGGGCAAGACAGAAGAGGTCACAGGGACTTGAGCCATGGCTCCAGAAAGTGGCTGAGGCCAGGGGACATGTGACAGAGCTGGAATCCCTACAAGGAGGCTCTAAGGATGTCATGTAGGAAAACGGTGGCCGAAGTAGCAATGGAGACCCATCATCAGATGTCAGAAATGACAGAACCGTGGGATGTCCACTGAGGAGAGCTACAGGCATGGAGCGGAGCTGGCCCGAGAGGGAGTTACGTGTGCTGTGGACAGCAGAGTTGCAGATGTTGAGCTGGAGTTGGAGACTCCACCTTAGCCCTTTGAAGCCCAGAAGATTCCATCATAAGCCCTATAAGCTATTTACGGAGTTGCAGGACTTGGCGTTTTCCCTGCTGGGCTTCAGTCTTGCTGTGGTCTGATCACTTCTTGCTGTGCCTCCATTCCCCCAACCTTTTGAGTGGAATGTTTAGGCTGTGCCACTGTATATTAGAAGTCATTCACTTGTTTCTTGACTGTTCAGGAGGTCTGAGTTAAGGGACTCAAAAGAGACTCGGCACTTCCACTTTTGAACTGTTGTTGGAGCTGTCCAAGACTGTGGGGACTTTTGAAGTGGGACTGAATGCATTTTGTATGTGATGGTCATAAGCCTATGGGGGACGGGAGTTGAAGGTTATGGCTTTAAAGTGATATGTTTTGGGTGTCAAATTGATAGGGATGAACTTGTGATAGTTCTAACTTCAACTGGATAGTCTCTAGAATCATGGGGGTCAGTCGTGGTATGTGTGTGAAGGATTACCTAGATTATATTAACTAAAGAGGGAAGGTTCACCCTAAAAACAGGAGGCATAGAAGGGGAAGAGCAAGCTGAACACCAGCTTTCATCTCTGCTTGCTGACCACAGATGCTACGTAACCAGCCACCTCCTGCTCACTGGCCAACACTGGTGCCTCATGCCAACAGGCTTTCCCCACTGTGATGGACTGATATCCCCTCAAACTGTGAGCCACAGTAAACCCCTCCCAACTCAGGAAACAGAAGGTCACAAGATGACAGACACTGAACCTTGGCCAGCGCCAGAAACACACCCTGATGACAGGTACTTGACAGGATTCTGGAACCGAATGAGAAGACTCTAGCTGTGAACCAAAGCACATTAACTTCTAGCCAAGAATCAGGAGACAGGTATAGCATGACAGGTCCCCAGGACACCCATGGTAACTGGTGGCTCCCAGACACAGGACATCAATGAAGGGCTCTACCCAGGTGGGTTCTTCCTTGCCTCCTAGGTACACCTCCAACCTGAGAAACATCTGCAAAGTGGAATGTTTCCTGGCGTATTTTAGAATCTTGGCTGCCTGGAACACAGAGATCCTTACCCACCCTACCATATTGCCTCCTGTAGCCCCACCATAAGCCCTGCCTTGGTTTTCCTGGGCATAGGCCCCTTTCTGTGAAAAACCCTCTCTTGCTCCCTAAGAGCCCTCAGCTCAGGCAGGAGCCCCACCCTGAAGGCAGAAAAGCCTGAAGGAAGGGAACTGACCCCTCTTTCCACTTGGTTCTGGCAAATGGTGAGACAGCCTGGAGATCACTGGGAGGTGGCTGTCAAGTGACAAAGCCCAGAAGCCACCTTGTCCTGACAAGGCACAGCAACAGCAAGGCGCCTCTGAGGCAGCAGGGAATACCCATGGCAGCTGCAGGGTCCTAATGCCGCTCCTCTTGGCACCAGGAGCCACAGTTATTTCTCAGAGGGACCATTAGACACGTCACTTGTCCTTACAGGGAAGAAGCATCACCATTCTGAAGTCACAACTGATACTTTGGTTACCACAGCGAGCCTGAGGTCTAATTGCATTGGCCCTGTCCCCATTTCCCAGATGTGGAAAACAAGATAGAGAGAGGCCAAGTTTATGCCCAAGAGCACAGCTGTGCTAGGAGAGGCCAGCTTCTCTCAGCAATACCACAAGTCACAAGCTACTTGGTTGGTCACAGCCAGGCCCAAGGCTCCATTGGGTCCTCAGGAGACCCTGAGGCTGAACCTGGAACATGCAAGTTGCACTCATGCCGCTGAAACGCAAGGAGGGCATGCCACCTTCCACACTAACATCCGCAGAGCTGCAGAGTGACCCCACCCATGAGGTCCCTGAGAAGTGAAATCTGCAGACAGACCATAGGACAGGCTGGGCGAGGCTGCAGTGGGGAGTGAGCATTAGACAGGTACAGGGGTTCAGTCAGGGAAGAAAATCATTCTGAAGCTGGAGGTTTGGGACAACCCACAAGACTGGAAGACACTAGCCATGAAGCCTGATGTCTTGAGTTTGATCCCCAGGGACCCACACAGCAGACAGGGAGCACTGCCTCCTCAGGTTGACCAGATCTCCACGTAAAAGCTGTAGTAAGCCTAAATGCTTGCATAGTCCCCTTCATATTTTCTCTCGAAGAAGAATGGGATGGGGCTAAACAGATGTCTCTGTGTTTAAAAGCACTGACTGCTCTTGAAGAAGACCTGGATTCAGTTCCCAGCACCAATATAGTGACTCACGATAGTGGCTTCTATAATGCCACACTTCCAGGGGAATCTACACCTCTGTCTGCCCTGTGAACACCAGGCACACATGTGGTGCACATATGTGCATGCAGGCAAAACATCCATAGACCTAAAATAACATTTTAATAGAATGTGAACATTATTAATGACACCAAGATGTATTCTTTAAATGGTTAAGATTATGATTTAAGTGTATTCAACAATTTTTTTATAAAAATTTAAAGCCTGATTATAACCCAGGGATATTACATAGGCTACATATAGAATTCACACATCTCCAGATCTGCCTGCCTCAGTTTCTCTCCACCATCATCCTCACACCTGTCAGTCACAGTGAATGTCTTAAAATGCAGCTACATCACCCCATTTCCCTGTGGCTGCTAATGACACCTGGAATAAAATCCATGCCTGAAACCCCACCTATGGTACTTCACAATCTGTGCCCGAAGCCCTTCCCCATCACCAGAGTGACACCTCCTGTCATCTTGCAATCTCTCAGTCTGCTCAGGCACTTGGCATATGTCCTGATTTTCTTTACCTGGAGTGTTGTATTCATCAGCCCCTGGCTGCCCCCTCACCACCTCATTGAGGAACATCCACTCTCCGTGCCCTCCTACCCCACCTGTCCCTCATTGGGATGCTTCCATGCTAAGCATCCCCCCAGGGTCTCCATGCTGAACACCTCTCTGAATCTCCACATCCCCACTTTTGCTCCTGTTCTGGAGTGGCCACAATCTCACGTATCCCCACTGTTTATCTCTGAGAGTCCTTAGACCAAGAACTTTCAGGTTGTATTCTATAAAGTACTGTGTGCACTGGTACTTCTAGAACATTCCCCACACTCTGAAGCTTCTGGATAAACAAGTGTGGACAAAGTGGGAGGGCAGAGAGTGGGAACCTGCTGGTTCCTCCACCACCCCCCCCAGCCCTGACATATGCACAAACACCCAGAGACGGCTTTCCACCCAGCCACGTTTTTGTGGCTGTTTGATTTGGTTTTGTCACAGTAGTCTGAGTAGGACAGTGCTCACTTCCTGGTGGCAGCTGTTACAAAACATTCTTTAAACCACACAGGGATTTGTTTGTCCTGGCCTAGGATGTTAAAGGTCATATGATTTTAAGCTAAGCCCAGACCTTCTTCCTCATAATGTATTATGTTAGTCAGACCCAGGGTGCAGTGGGGACTCCAAGCCTCAGCCCTTACAGGAGCAGTCCAGGAAGCCACAGCAGAGAGGAACATACCAGAACAAGGAGCCACAGCCTAGGGGATACCTATCTTTACTCAGGAACAAGGCAAACATAACTGGAGAGCTTTTGGTATTGATGTGCTAAAAACACGGCCCGTGTTATTAACTTCTTCCAAGAGCCCAGAGCCAGGGGTGTGTGTGGCTTCGGTGGTCTGGGTTGGGTTTCCGGGCCAACCTGTAGCTTACCTTGCCTTTGGGACACACACCCAAATGCCTGTTACCAAGGCATCACTGAAATGAAGGACAGGCCAACCACACAGTGAAAACAAGATGGGGACAAATACCAGTCAACAGGGCAGATCTAGATAACATGACATTAGAAGAGAGGAAACAACCGCTTTTACATGAGATCAAACAAGATCCCATTTGCTCACGAGCCCAGAGAACTCAACCTGGCTAGTCTCTGCCAAGCAGACACTGGTTCTGTCTATGCTGTTGACTTTAAATAAACTATTTTAGAGCAGCTTTAGATTTGCTTAAAATGTCTGAAGACAGAGGTCATGAACACCACATGCCCGCTCTCCCCATTAACCACATCACAGCATTAGTGTGGGCCAACTGTCATCATTCACGGGCCATATCAATGCCTACTAACCACAGCACACACTGCCCACAGGTTCGCTTTGGTTTTTACCCACAGTTCTTTTCCTGTCCAGGTCCCCAGATGACATTCAGGCACAGAGCCTCTGGGCTGTGGCAGTGTCTCAGGTTGTCTGTGACCCCGGCCCTGGTGGTTTGAGTAGTGGACATTGCTTGAGCCTTTGAATGCATGGATGCAGAGAGCTAACTTTCTTCTCCGTGTCTTCTCCTGTTTGCTTTTCTGTGGCCAGTTCGGGTGTGCAGGGTCAGGATACTCGACTGGAAAGCTCTGGGCTTATACAGCTCTCCAGACCAGTGCTGAGGACTGTCCTCCACGGCTGTGAGAATGGGGCAGGATCCAACCACAGCTGCCAAAGGCTTTACAGCACCCTCAAGCAGACACACACACACACACACACACACACACACACACACACACACACACACACACCCTGGCAGCAGCCTGATGCTGATTCAGCACCCTCAAGCAGCCCAATGCAACTTCAGAATCCCTACACTGCCCCATACAACAGGAAGGAGGCTGTGGTGTGTCCGCCCGCAGGGGCTCTCAATGCTTGGAAGAACTTTAGGTCTCCTCCACAGTTAGGGGGTACAGCCTGATGCCTGATCAACTGTCAACAGATTATAGTCAGACGCTATGTTCCTGTCCCCAACTCCTGTTTCTCCAGGACTCCACAGGCACAAAGCCCCTGGGAACAGGAGTCAAGAGGGGAGGGATCTAGGTCCAGATTGAGACTAGACAGCAGGTGTTTTTTGGCTCCTGCCCTCAGGGCATCTTTTTTAAATTTTTTTTTCCTTCTCCCTGGGAAACAAAAGCTGAATGTCAGAGAACAAGTTGACAGGAGCTTTCAGGGTGGAGTCAATGCTTAGGTGGTGGGCATGGACAGGCATGGTCACGGTGGCGTGAGAATACTGCTTCTGTTCTGTTTGTGAGGAGCAACAGTGCCCTGTGTCCCCACCGTCAGAATAGAGACACAGGCCAGCAGGAATGGTTCCACACACTGATGCCATGACAGAGCAGGCCACCTGTAGTGGCGGCTCTGGAAAGACTAGTGTTAGCCTTGTAGACAAAGCACAGGGTACCACAGGGGTCTGTCGCTGCAGGACCTCTGTTGCCAGGGTTCCAGAGGACAAAGCCAGTGTCCTTCCCATCCCCTGCTGGGTCCTGTCTTCAGTGGTTTCTCCTGACTCTCCCACATCCCCATTCACTCACTCACTTAGGGTCTCTTCCTATTTGGAACCCACATCCTATTTTTCCATGGCTGTCTCCTGGAGCTGGAGGAGAGGTCTTCACACACACTCTCTTCTATTGGTCCTACTGAATATTTGCACCAAAACCTAGGCAGCCAGAAGCAAATCTACACACACACACACACACACACACACACACACACACACTGCTAGTGCCTGACGCCTCCCGTCTCCACACACACTTACTCAGATCCTTCCATCTATTTTGGGTCACACTTCTGTAGGGAAGTCTGTATCCCGGCCTTAGAATCCTGGCCATGGTAAGCACCCCCACTCGAACATTGGAGTCCCTCCACACACTCTTTTTAACTTAAAAAATGTCTTCGGGTTCCACCCCCACCCTAGTCCTGGGTCCCCCACGACCTGTGCCCCTGAGAGGAGGCAGCCAGGCCTCAGCACAGTGTCCCTCAGGCCATCTGGCATCTCCCTGCTGTGAGTGACCTCCCTATAGCCTACCCCCCAGCACCTGCCAGGCAGCTGGTCAGCAAACATCTGCTTGCCCAAGATTCTAGGGCCCCCCAGCATGGCAGCATGCCCCTCCTTCCTAACCCTAACTCCCACCTCCAGAACATCCACTGAGACGTTTTGTCTTACTTAAATGGGAGACCACACCCTCTGGGTCACAGGGGAAGGCAGTCCCGAGATTACTTCTACTACCGGTTTTATAATAAGGGTCTGAAAGGACAATGACTCGCCACGGGACAGAGGCAACTCCTGAACATCCAGGATGGCCTGTCTGATTCTAGTCCTCTGCACCTTTTGCAGATATGGCAGGGACAGGAGTCCCTGTAGGCTGTCCCATTCCTGAGAATTCAGGGATAGTGATGAGTTGATCCACCCAGAGACACGAGAACCCTAGCCTTGTTGACACACTCCCCCAAAGCACTGGGTGTGGAGTTCAAGAGGCGAGACTGACAGCTGCCAACCCACAGTGTATCTCCTGCACCCTCAGTCTTTCATCACGAGGGTCTGCCTCCTACCCTGGACAGCCAGAGCCCAAAGTCTGGGAAGGTCTGAGCACACGACATGCCCCAGCCAGACAGCCAGCATGGGCCTCACACACCTGAGCCTCTCTAATGGGAACACATAGGCAACAAAATACTAGTTAGCACATTCTTTACTGGGCAGTCATCTGAATGTTAGTGCCAGAGAAGATTTTTAGGAAAGTTAAATGATGTACAGACAATCTGGTCCCAGGTTGGGGACAGCCCAGGCTCAGGAGCTGACAAGCCGTCACCCATCCTGACCTCTGGTTCGCTCCACAGAGAACCAGGTCAGCTGTTCCAGGTCTAAGCCTTGGCACCTCTGCCAAGGGGTTAAGCATGATGGCACCTGGGCTCACTGGTGCTTGGAGAAGTCAGGTATAGAAGGCAGACTCCAGCCCAGTTTGTGTATGGAGTGTTCTCTGCTGCCACTGTTGCCATCAACGAGGCCACATCCAACACGTGAGGAGACTTCCCACCTATGACTTCCAGAACCCCAGCCAGCACTCCGGCTACACGGCTCCCCCCAGTGGGTGTGGCCTGTGATCTACCAGCAGCAGCTCCTTCCTCCCACTCCTGGGAGGAATTTAGCCAGGCTTGGAATCAATTGGTCAGCTAAGAGCACTGTGGTGAGTGCCTGAAACTTCTGAGTTTCAAATCCACCCGTCCAAACGAAACACCCACTTCTCTCTGTGCTCATTTGGTTTCCAAGACAAAGTCACCTAGCACTTCCTCTATTCTTGAAACTCTTAACACCGAAAATACCAAGGAATTACCCTCTCACAAGACCCCCGAGGAGAAAGGACATCCCAGGCCATTGGTATTGGAGGGCTCAAGAAAGACATTACATGTTCTAGAAAAGACGACTTCGGGTAGCACAAGAAATGGAGAGACTGCAGAGGCGAGGCCTGACACCATCAATTCTCAACCTGTGGGTCACGACCCGCTGGGGTTTTGAACGACCCTTTCACAGAGGTCACATATCAGATATCCTGCATATCAGATATTTACATTATGATTCTTAACAGCAGCAAAAATTATAGTTATGAAGTAGCAATGAGAATAATTTTATGGTTGGGGGTCACCACAACATGAGGAACGTTATTAAAGGGTCGCAGCATTAGAATCATTGTGCCACATGAACCCAGAGGAAGTTGGGGTCATCGTCAGGCTTGGCAGTCAAAACCAAAGTCCACTGGCAAAGAGGTTCCTGAAGAGGCAAATTCAGGCCAGGTGGTGGTGGCGGCGGCGGCGGCGCATGCCTTTAATCCCAGCACTCGGGAGGCAGAGCCAGGTGGATCTCTGTGAGTTTGAGGCCAACCTGGTCTACCAAGTGAGTTCCAGGAAAGGCGCAAAGCTACACAGAGAAACCCTGTCTCAAAAAACAAAAAAAAACAAACAAACAAAAAAAGAGGCAAATTCAGAGACAGGCAGTGGATGGAGGTCACTGGGCTGGTGGTGGCCTGGCGGTTTTACAGTGCCAGCTTCTATCTACCTGACAAGATGAAGATGAGCGTTCTAGAGGCGGACGATGGTACCAGCCGCACAGCAGCGACAGTGAACTTGACGTCCTCAAGCCACCATTTCAAAAACAGTTGAAGCATGGCTGGAGGGATGACTCAGCAGACAAAGGGGCTTGTCACTAAGGCTGACAACCCCAGTTGGATCCCCAGGACCCACGTGAAAGGAGGAAGAGAACTGACCTCCAGACGTCGTCTTCTGACCTCCTGTGTGTGCATGCATGTGTGCACCAACCCCGCCCTCCACACACACACACATAAATGTAACATAATACGGTTAAAGTGGCAAAGTTTAAGCATTGTTAGGTTTACCACCGGTAAAGAGCAAACAAATGGAGAAACAAGTGGAGGGGGAAATGAGGAGAAACGAGACAAAGACACCCACAGCTCCCCACTCAGCTCCCACACTGACTATCTTCAGTAAAGCCACAGGCCTTCAACAACACTGATTTAGAAATGCTCTCTTTGAAGCTTGTACCTATCATCCCTGCTGAGGCGGCAGGAGGATGCTGTGAGTACAGAACCATCCTGGCCTTCACAATGGGTACCAATTCAATCCGGGATACAGGGCCATCCTGGCCTTCATAGTGAGTACCAATTCAATCAGGGATACAGGGCCATCCTGGCCTTCACAGTGAGTACCAATTCAATTGGGGATACAGAGTGAGATGCCGCATTAAAAAGTGAGAGAGAGAAGGATGGAGAAAGGGAAAGAGGAAAGGAGGAAAAGGAAGGGAAGGAAGGAAGAAGAGAGGGAGGAGAGAAGAAGAGGGAGGAAGGAATGTTCTTCCTGATTTCACACAGAAAATGAGGCTCCATCCCAAGGTGGAAGCAGCATCTAATTCGGAAAATTGAACCATCACTTATTCCATTAAAAACTTAGCTTGAGGCAGGGGAGATGGTTCAGTCTATAAAATATTTGTGCAAGCAGGAGGACCTAAGTTCAGATCTCCTGCAGCTGGGTAAAAAGCCGGGTGTGGCAGTGTACAAGAGGTTTTCTGGGGCTCAGTGACCAATCAGCCTAGCAGAATTGGGGAATTCCAGGTTCAGTGAGAGACCTTGCCTCAAAAACTAAGGTGGAGAGCAGTTGAGAAAGACACCTGATGTGATGCTCTGGCTTCCCCATGCACATGAACACATATATACCTGCATACCAGGTACACACACACACACACACACACACACACACAGATTCGTTATGATTATTCTTAATGCCTGAAATCCTCATAGGCTCCCTACCCCATAGTAGCCATCCTGACCCTAGCTACAAGTGCTGTAGGCTTAGATACCAGAAGGAACATTCTTAATGAGGAAAAAAAACAAACAAACAAACAAACATTCATGAATGCATTGAGGGTTGGTTCCTCAAAAGGCCAAACATAGAATTAACATAGGACCCCAAGTTCCCCTCCAATGTGTGATTTAGACAAACTGAAAATACTCAGACACCCAACATGTGGACAAACGCTCATCCCAAAGATACCTCGCATACATAATGGACAAAAATGACCATCATCAGATGAATGGAAAAACATAGTGGATCCATCCAGTGACGCAGGACTCTAGTGTGTAAAGGCACAAGGTCTTGACCCTCCTACAAGGAAGAAGTAGCTCAAAACCTTCTTCTAAATGGAAGGTCCCAGACACAAAAGGTCACATGAAATACCCGAATGGGCAATGCCACGCAGGCAAGAGAAGGGAGATAGGGAGTGGTTAAACCCACGGGTCTACATTTTGGGTCTGGACAGAGGTTGGACACCATAGCGATGTCACATGCTGTTGCAGTCCTCACTTTAAATGGTTTGTTTGATCTCATGTGAATTTATACAATTCAGGATTTTTTTTTTTAAGTTTTAAAAAGTTTTATAGTTTAGGTTATTTTTATTTTATGTGTATAGGTTTTTTACCTGCATATATATCTGGGTATCACATGCACATAGTGTCTATGGAGGCCAGAAAATGGCACTGGATCACCTGAAACTGGAGTTACTAGAAACTGAACCTACCTTGAGTCTTGGTGCAAGAGCAGCCAGTGCCCTTAACCACTGAGCAATCTCTCCAATCCCTGCTTGTTTTTGAGGCAGGATCTCATGCAGCCCAACATGGTTCTGAACTTGTTATGTAGCTAAGGATGACACTAAACTTCAGATTTTCCTGTCTCCAACTAGATTATAAAAATGCAGCACAAACCTGGGCATGGTGGTGCATGCTTTTAATCCCAGTACTGAGAGGCAGAGGCAGGTGGATCTCTGAGTCCAAGGCCAGCCTGGTCTACAGAACAAGTTCCAGAACAGCCATGGCTATACAGAGGATCCCTGTCTCTTGTGTGTTATTTATTTATGTGTGTATGTTATCTGATTATATGTGTGCATCAGTGCAGGTGCCCACAGAGGCTAGAAGTGGACATCAGATCCTCTGGACCTGAAGTTATAGGTGGCTTGAGTCCTCTGCAGGAGCCATGTGCACTCAAGCTATAAGTCACCCCTCCAGCTCTTTCATACCTATTTTTGAAAAGCTTTTTTAAAAAAGGAGTTACAATTATGATCCTTAATACAAATTGTTTTATTTTAGTATGAGATTATCCAAAGGGGGAAAACACCCTTAAATGACTTCCTTAAAACCCAGATGGAGAATGAAGTCAGGGGAGATAAAGAGACTGATTGTAAACAGCAGAACCACCTTCTCTTTCAAGAACTGGGTGGGCCATCTGCTAACCATGGGGTTACCAAAAGCACTGGCCGTAGGAATGTCGAGTTACTGCTCACACAGAGCCAAAGCCACCACGGTCTGTTTATGTAGCTTGCTAAACATTGTGCAAGAAAGCCAAAAGCAGGTGCATTCAGTGCCCACAGAGAAGCCTCGTTCCCAAGGCTTTTAGGACTTCGCTTAGAATCACATGGTGACTCAGTTGGGGACCTTGTATTGTCCCCAGCTTGTTTGATCTCAGTGCTCATGAAAAAAGTGTGTACCAACTCTTCTGCTGAACGGGACCCAAAGGCTGTGTCCTCTAATCTGCCTCCTGAGAGGACATCAAATGGTGGCTTCAAAGGGCAGGGCTGACACCGGGGATCTGGTAACTGTAGGTGGTGGCTCACTGTGGGATGTTGCGTTGCGAAGTGTACCTGGCTTCTACCCAGTAGATAGTACCCACGCCTCCCCACTGCGTTGTCACAACCAAACCCATCTCCATTGTCCAATGTCTATGGGGGCAGAATCGTCCCCAGCAACCACCCTGCTCTGGGAAACACAATCTAGACTCTTCTAAGCTAAGGCTCTCAAGCACCCAGAGCATAGGAAGCAACTGGGCTGGAGGGGGCTTCTCCTGGCTCAGCGCCCCGGATACTGCTAGGCCAGGCCTCCACATCTCCTGGCAGCACTGTCTGGGGCTCCCTCTGCCAGCTGGGCCCCAAAGGTGACACTGGCTGAGCCAGTGGGGAGCCATCCAGCTTCACTCTTCCCTGCCACAGCCAGCAAGCCACCTTTCTACCTCCTCCTCGTGAAATGGGTGAAGCTCCCCCAGGCGAAGATTAACCAACAATGAAGGCTTAAGTGAGCGCCTGGTCCTAAGCCAGATGACGCCATCCAGCACAACAAGGTGCCCTGAGCACTTGCCAACGGACAGCCATATGTTCTCCAGCCCCAGACATGCCACCAGCCCAAGAGGGCAATGAACAACAAAGAGAGAGCTTATAACCAACACCCCACCCCACCCCTGTGGGGCGCCCTCCTCAGCCCTGCCAGGTTCTGTCCTACAGAGAAGCAGCTTGCACTCACCAAGGGCTCTCTGAGAGACTTTGGAACAGTCCTGGCTTTTAACTAACCCAGCTAGGCTCCTCATCGGATTGATGGAGGATAGAAAGACCTGAGAGATGAGCCCATCACACCCTGGAGACCCTGGCGAGAAAGAACGCCAGCACAATTAACTGCTTAAAAGCCTTTCCCCACTCCCAGCTGTCAATCTGCAGTTTTCTCACGGAAACCCAGCCTTGCACAGCCTTAGTGGCTCCTGGTTCTCTCTCATCGGATTATAATTTCTCTAGAGCCACTCTATAATCACTTATCAAAAAGAAAAGGGGAGGGGGAGGTTCTTAGCAACCTTTGAACTGTAACTTGAGAGCCACCCAAATGGTACAGATGGCCAATGCTAAGACACTTAATTGCATCTCCTGAGGAGTCCATATCCACACCTGGGTATGTCTTACTCTTGCTGCTCTGAGTGTCTCTCTCTCTCTGTGTTAAAAGTGTCTTTTAGCAAACTGACTCTCTTGGAGAAGCCCGCACCCACGCTCTTGGATGTGTCTTATTTTCTAAGCACCTCTCTTTCTTACTCTCCTGCTTAAAGTCTGTATTAAAAGGCCTTTATTAAGCCCCCAATTCTGCCTCCTACCATCTAGTCCTGAAATCCTTCTCTTCTCTACATCAAACCACATATCCTGGTATGGCCCGAGTTCAGGTCCCCCCAAATTTAGGGGAACTCCTCAAGCTGCTGTAGGCAGCAGCGTGGACCTGTCTCTCCACCCCTGAGCCTGCCACCATGGACACAGCTACCAAGAGAGGCCCCAAATATTTCATCTGACATCTGTGGGGAGTTCTGGAGTCCACGGCTTGCGTGCTGAAGGCCCAGTAGGTGATGAGGTGACTCGTTCATGACGGGTCTGGCCTCGTCAATACATTAACTCATTGATGGATTCATACTGAATGAACTACTGGAAGGCGGGGGAAGCCACGGGAGGAGGGGAGAAGCCACGGGAGGAGGGGAGAAGCCACGGGAGGAGGGACCTGACTGGAGGGTCATTGGGGTGTGTTTTTGAAGAATGTACCATGATCCAGCTTCCTCTTCTGTTTCCTGGCCACTCTAAGGTAAGCAGCCTTTCCAGCCGCATGCTCCCCTGTCATGTTTCTGCTTCACCTCAGGCTCAGGGCAACGGAGCCAGATGACTGACTGAAGCCTCGGAAACCATGCATCCAAAAAATTAAAAAGAAAAAAAACCTTTTCTCTCAGGTATCTGTTATAGCAACCAGTACCTCAAAAACATGCTCTGCCTACCACAACAGCAGGCGGTACAGTCAGCAAGAGCGAATGTTACACAGACGGGAAATTTGGTCTTATCCGGTGGTCTGGGTCATGTTTTGCAGCTGAATGAATTTTTTGAGAAACCTGATTTTGGATTTCAGAGCTCTGTGTCTAGGGAGAAGGATGCAAAGCGATGGATCAATGTCCTCTTGGGAGAGACCACCAAAAGTCAGAAAGCAAAAAATGCTGTCCAGCCCAGACAGGCCACCAGCAAAGGAAAATCAAAATCATCACCATGGCAACAGTACTAAGACAGAAGACACAAGCAAGTGGCAGGGGAGCCACGCCCCCTTCTTTGGGACTTTAGTCTCATTAATAGAAGAATTTTAGGAGCTCAAGGACAATTATATTCATGTTTAGAAGATAAAAGTGCCAGGGCAGGCAAGTGCAAGACCTCACCAGCTGCCCAGAGGAGAGGATGAGGGTGAGGAGGGAAAAAGGCCATGCTATCCACCACCCAGGGATGCCCAGAACAACCCTGAGGTATCCAACAGTGGCCTAAGGGATCTCAGCTCGAAATCCCACTGCGCCACCCACTTCCTCCAGGATCTCAGGCAAGCTAACGGAGCCATCTTGTCTCCGTTTTCTCATCAGCCAAACCTAGAGGCTTAGTTGGCTTTTCTGCCCTCCCATGAGGAAGGACTACCGTGTTTCAGTGATGACATTTGATCCTCCAACAGCCCAATGAAGGGCATAAAGCAGTTCTGCTACCTTGAGGATGGGGACATGGGACACAGAGAGGGGCTCAGGGACTAAACTTGAGGAACACGGCTGTCCAAAAGACACCTGTCATGTGCAGTGAGGCCTGTCAGGCTCCAGGCGGCTCTGTGTGTGTGTGTGTGTGTGTGTGTGTGTGTGTGTGTGTGTGTGTGTGTGTGTGTATTTGTGTGTGTGTGTGGTTGGTTGGTTGGTTTTTCAAGACAGGGTTTCTTTGTGTAGCCCTGGCTGTCCTGGAACTCACTCTGTAGACAAGGCTGGCCTCAAATTCACAGTGATCCACCTGCCGCTGCCTCCTGAATGCTGGGATTAAAGGCGTACACCACCACTGCCCAGCTCCTGGTGGCTCTTTAGCTGTCTTACCCTAACATTTTCTAGAGAAAAAAAACATCAGTGTAAACTATAGTAATTGCAGGGAGCTGCAGCCTTGATTCTGCCGACCTTGGCTGGACCTATCTACAAGCAAAAAAGCAACATCCAAGGTGACCAGCACCCACAGTATCAGGTACCACAGCCAGGTGAGTCCTCACCACCAGCAGTTATACCAACACAGGGCACCCTTGTTCCTAGACCCACCTACACACCCCTCACCCCAGAAGACAAGGAAGAGGCAAGAGGAAGTTGCCAGGAACCTGCTTCAAAGGTGAGGATGGGGTACTAGCAACCACAGCTTGCATGCAGCCCGGCTTCCCAGACCCCTAAGCTCCCATCAGACCTGCAGCGGAGAGGCTCATTTCCTAGAGCTCTGCCCAGCCATGGCAGGCCCCATCATCCTACAGGACTAGGGACAGGGAGCGGACATCCCTCCTGGCTCCAAGCTCTTTAGGAACCATTTAGGAATCCTTCCGGTGACTTCCAGAATAATTTTACTGAGCTCTGTTTTGAAATGCAAATACCCCTGAGAGGCTGGTTTTTAGGCCCTAACTCCCCCTCTGCCTAGTCAGAGCCAGCAGCCCAAGACACACCTGAAAGCCTTCATCTATCCTTCCCTGCTGCTCCCAAGTCACCATGGCTGAGAGAGGTACAGGAGTGGGCACTCACAGTCACATCATCAGATGCTGGGGACCCACACAGCCTCCTCCATGACTAAAGGCATGCATGCAGGTCACCTCCTCTGTGACTCCCAGAGACAGCCTCCTTCAATCTGGTGAAGGGGGGGGGGGGTCCGTGTGGGCTTTTCTTCTGGGAATCAGATCAAAAGCTGGCCCCAGAGTCTGACTCACAACCTGCTACTGCAGGTTTTCTTTTTTTTCCTTCTCCCTAGTTAAATATTTGTTAACAAAATTCCAGGCCTAAGTTTCAAAAGACTGATTCAGCATGGCATTGGAAGAGTGTACATGAGTTAGTTATAGATTGTTAACGGCAGACGGTAGGAGAAATAAGAGGTTGCTGCCCCACCCCCACCCCCACCCTGGTGAATAGGGCTCTTCAAGCGAAAGGGAAAATGTGAGTTCTAACATACTATGTCTTTAGGGAGGCATGACCGGCTTTCTATGGCTGAGTATTTTAATGTACGTCTTCCAGGCCTCTTTTTCCTCCTCCAGATGGTGGAATTAGTCTCTGGTATTCAAAGATGGGAACAAAAGCCCTTTCCCACCTCAAACTGGTCCTGCCTCTAGACAAGCTCCATGTCACAGGGGTTTCTGGGTCCTCTCTCTGGTCTTTGTTGCCACCCGGCTCCTTCCTCATGAAACTAATGAGATGGGCCTATTTTGAGGTCAGCCAGCGCAAAGATCCAAGCTTGGACTTGGACCCCCCTGTGTGGGCTGGCGGCTGGGGTGGGCAGAGTGCCCACATCACTCAGCAGCTTCACCCAGCTCATTAGCCGGAATTGAGGAGCCGGGGTGGGGGGAGCTTTGCAGTGAAGCCATAAGCACAATCTGGCAGCCAGGGCGTCCTCTTCCACCCCTCACCCTAACTCTGAGTGCCTCTACGCTGCTCCTGCCACGGAGAGCGTGTGTGGCTCAAAGACAGCGACCAAGGCTCCTCTCCCACGCTCACCCATGTGGGTTGGTACAAGCGGCACTGCCCTAGGGCCCCTCTGTGATCCCAGATATGGGCAGCTTGGGGCTACAGCACCAACCTTGGAGGAGAGGAACATGCAGGCTGGGACAGAGGGGGCCATCTGCTGCTTCTGGGAGCCAGCTCTGGGCATCAAATTTGCTGGGTTTTGCTATGACATTAACAAGGTTGAGTGGCACTCTGTGATTAAGTCTAATTGCTCCAGGGCTCTGACCCTATCTACAGTCACATACCAGAGCGGTCTGTGGAGGAGGTCTCTGAGAGGCTCCCATCTCTCACCCTTATCTGCTGGCTTCTCTTCCAAGAGGTCTTCCCTGTCCCTCCCATGTACCTTCGGGCTCTGGTCCCTCCTACTGTATGCTCCTTTGGTCAGCCTCTTGTGCACATGGTCTCTAGCCTTCACACCCAGACATACACCCACTCACACCACAGTCTAAGGTGGCCCAAGGGCATCGTCAGCGGCAAACCCCTCCAGCGGCACCTCCAGCCTGAGTCTGAACAGATGGGAGAGATTAATACCCAATATCCTCTTATTAAGAGGTTAAAGGAAGACTTAGCAGAAACAAATTGGATTTCCCTCTCAGAACCCTCCCTCCCCCACCCTCCAGGGTCTTGAAAACGGTGGGTGAAGCTCCTCCATAATTGCTGCAGCTGACTCCAGGTACACTCATTCACAATTAAAAACTATCTGGCATAAAGTGTTTAAAGATTCTAATCTGCAACCTAAACTCAAAGGAACTCTAATTAAAAATGTCGTCACTCATTAATTCAACAAATATCTGCAACACTGTGTGTGCCAGGTGAGGTGTCAGGATGCCAAGAGGAAGCCTAACAGTGGTGCCCTCAAGATAGCCTCAGCCTGCCGGGGGCAGATGGGCCACAGAGTCACCTGGTAGGAGGTGCCCATGGGGAGAGGAAAGAGAGAAGAGCTGTGTGCTAGCAGGAGGTAGGGGAGGATAGGGAAGCTGACGGGGTGTGGGGGAGGATACCCAGTGTGGATGTGGGAGATGTGGAAGAGGTCTGCTCTTCCCTTTAGTTGCATGAAAGGGCACCAGGGGGTGGGCAGCAGCTTTATGAAAGTGAAAACCATCTGTAGCCAATTCCTGATGGGACTGGAAGTCCATGATGATAGTAGAAGCTAGTGACAACACATGCTGTCTTCTAGATGGTACCCAGAGATACACAGCAAACCTATGCCTTCTTCTCTACTCTGCCTTTCAGGGACATGGGGACAATGTGGGAATGACAGTCCCACTCAGAAGTCTGTGCATTCTGCCTCCGAGTCGCCGGGTGCATGGCCCACCCACAGACCCGGGTGCCTGGAAAGGTGTATGTATGTACCTGTGTGCACGCCTGAGACTGTTTCATGGAAGGTGGCTTGAATCATTCACACCTGAGTCAAGATTCTGCCCAGGCCTGAGAAGCCAGGCAATGCCACATGGGATTGATTGGCCATGGGTCACAGAAGAAACAAACATCCCATCCCAGCTCCATTCTGCAAACCTTCCAGAAGCCCTTTAGCAACCATCACCCAGGGCCAAGGGGCAAGAAGAAGGGGTAGGTTAATCAGGGCCACAGCACCCACACCAACGGCCAGGCCGGCCACCTCAGTGCTGATCATAAGCATAGATGGGGTGGGCAACATCAGCCCCTTTGTTCTTCCCAAGCGAGCACGCACTTTTGGCTTTTCTGTTTGTGCCATCTCGGGGCTGCATAAGTGTATTTTCGTTGCTCTGTATCGTAAACCAACATATGGCTGCTGTCCCCAGTTCCTCCAATCTTCACAGCCAAATAAGCTGGCCGGTAATTACCTTGAGACCGTTTCTTCCCAGCTCAGTGGCATGAGGGGCACCGCGCCTGCTGACCACGGTATGTTTACCTATTAACTCAAGCGAGACTTTCCCACCCTCTGCTCCAGGTGGAGCGAGTCTAGTTTAGCAGTGCCAAGCATTTGCTAATAAGCCAGAGGACAAGGCTCGAGCACCCAGACTTGTACAAAAACACCTTCTAACTGCTTGGCTCCCGAGGAGTACAGGGGCCCGTGACTGTCCTCAACTCTGAGAAGAGACAGGGCCTATACTGGGGCAGTCTTGACTCTGCCAGGAAATCCACTTCATTCCTTTCTGTGGACTCCTCGTTGCAAGAACTGGGAACCTCCATGAGCCAAAGTGCTGCCCAGCCCAGCTCGTGTGGAAACTAGCCCTGGCCCAGAGTCTGAGCCGCCTCACCCTGCAATGGTACCCACCACACAGGTTACAAATCAAGTGAGCATTCCTGTGCAAGACCCTGCCAAGAAGTACAGGATCCCCCAGCATGGCCCCTCAGAGTCCGTGATTCAAGGCTTTAGCCTCTCACCAGGGGTACTGTTCTGGTTTTCTTCCTATTGCTGTGTGAAGGCCATTACCAAAAGCAACTTGGAGAGGAAAGGGTCTATTTGGCGTACACATCCCAGGTCACAGTCCACCAGTGAGGGAAGTCAGGACAGGAACTGAAGCAGAGGCCATGGAGGAATGCTGCGTACTGGCTTGTTCTCCAACGCTTTCTCAGCCTGCATTTGATAGAAGCCAGGACACTTGCTTGGGGTGGCATGACCCATAGTGGGCTGGGCCCTCCCACATCAATCATGAATCATGAAAATGCCCCCCACGGACTTGCCTGCAAGCCAATCTGATGGGGGCATTTTCTCAATTGAGGTTCTCTCTTCCCTAATAACTTTGGTTTGTGTCAAGTTGGCAAAAAAGCTAACCAACATAGGCCTTGACTCACTGGGTCCTGCGCATCAGCTAGATCTGACATGATGGAGCACAGAGAGATTCCAGTCAGATTGGGGAAACAGAGGTCTGGGGGCATTACCTGGGGCTCCTGCCTAACATGGCTGTACACAATGTTCTGTGTTATGGAAGACAAAATAAAAAATAAAGAGTCACCTGTGTACTCCAGTACCAAGACTATATATTACACTTACATTATTGCACTTTTCAGAGCCCTACAAACGTGCCTCCAGCAGCCACTGCACCAGGCACAGAACTGCCTTCTGGGGTCACTGCTGCTTCAGGAGCAGCCAGCCACCTGCTCTAGGAACTGTGTCCTGACCCTCCACCACAGGCTTCAGTTCCCTTTGGTCACAGACTAGGACCGAGAGGGTCAGAAGGTCACGCAATTTGTCCAATGTCGTGTGGTTGGTTAATAACATGCCAGGACTCTGGGTCCTCTGCACCACTTACCAAACCCATTGCCTCTTGCACACCAAGAATTTTTATCTCCCAGTAAATTTTAATCTCCAGCACTGAAGTCAGGGGACACACTCACTCACCAGCACTGCAGTCAGGACACACACTCACTCACCAGCACTGCAGTCAGGATATACCACTCACTCACCAGCACTGCAGTCAGGATATACCACTCACTCACCAGCACTGCAGTCAGGATATACCACTCACTCACCAGCACTGCAGTCAGGGGACACACTCACTAACCTGCACTGCAGTCAGGGCACACACACTCACCAGCACTGCAGTCAGGGGACACACTCACTAACCTGCACTGCAGTCAGGGCACACACTCACTCACCAGCACTGCAGTCAGGGCACACACTCAATCACCAGCACTGCAGTCAGGATATACCACTCACTCACCAGCACTGCAGTCAGGGCACACACTCACTCACCAGCACTGCAATCAGGATATACCACTCACTCACCTGCACTGCAGTCAGGACACACACACTCACCTGCACTGAAGTCAGGGGACACACTCACTAACCTGCACTGCAGTCAGGGCACATACTCACTCACCTGCACTGCAGTCAGGACACACACACTCACCTGCACTGAAGTCAGGGGACACACTCACTCACCTGCACTGCAGTCAGGGGACACACTCACTCACCTGCACTGCAGTCAGGGCACACACTCACTCACCAACACTGCAGTCAGGGCACACACTCACTCACCAGCACTGTAGTCAGGGGACACACTCACTCACCTGCACTGCAGTCAGGGGACACACTCACTCACCTGCACTGCAGTCAGGGGACACACTCACTCACCTGCACTGCAGTCAGGGCACACACTCACTCACCAGCACTGCAGTCAGGGGACACACTCACTCACCAACACTGCAGTCAGGGCACACACTCACTCACCAGCACTGCAGTCAGGGGACACACTCACCAGCAACACTGCAGTCAGGGGACACACTCACTCACCAGCACTGCAGTCAGGGGACACACTCACTCACCAACACTGCAGTCAGGGCACACACTCACTCACCAGCACTGCAGTCAGGGGACACACTCACCAGCAACACTGCAGTCAGGGGACACACTCACTCACCAGCACTGCAGTCAGGGGACACACTCACTCACCTGCACTTGAGTCAGGGGACACACTCACCTGCACTGCAGTCAGGGCACACACTCACTCACCTGCACTGCAGTCAGGGGACACACTCACTCACCAGCACTGCAGTCAGGGGACACACTCACTCACCAGCACTGCAGTCAGGGGACACACTCACTCACCTGCACTGCAGTCAGGGGACACACTCACTCACCTGCACTTGAGTCAGGGGACACACTCACCTGCACTGCAGTCAGGGCACACACTCACTCACCTGCACTGCAGTCAGGGGACACACTCACTCACCAGCACTGCAGTCAGGGGACACACTCACTCACCAGCACTGCAGTCAGGGGACACACTCACTCACCTGCACTGCAGTCAGGGGACACACTCACCAGCAACACAGGACTCTCGGCATCTTCCCAGCCTCTGCACCAGGGACATTTCAGATTGGCCAATCCCTTCATGCATGCATCTGTCCTATGCAGCATAGGATGCTGAGCCGTGTCCCGTGCTTCCACACATGAAATGCCGGTAATACACCCTCCCCATGATGACAACAAGAATGTCTCTAGCCACTGTCAACTATCACTTGGCTACAAAATCACTCCCACTTAAAAACCACCACAGAAAGAAACAGAACCAGCCTTGATGCCCATCAACAGATGACTGGCTAGTGAGAATGTGGTAAAATGTGGTACATATCCACAACAGAAGTGCAGACACAGGCCCTAAAATAAAAAAGAAACCATGAGAGGGAAAGGACACTTTAAGGAGAGGGAGGGGTGGAGGGTGGCAGACAAGCTAAGATGGGAAAATGGAAAGAGGATTACTGGGGTGGAAGGGGCAGTGGGCAGGGAAAGAGGCCCAGCCCCCCCACACACACACACACAGTAGGTCTGAACCAACCAAAACACAGTAGGTATCAACGTGCCATAAGGAGACTTGTCACACTTTGAACGCTAATTGAAAATAAATTTAAAATTAAAAAAAAAAAAAAAAAAAACCGGAATGCTATAGATACCTAGCCAAAAAAATAAACAAAAAAAAACATGTATTTTAATTTTTTGTAAGCTATCAAAAAGGAAAAGAAATGAAAGTCCCTCTGTTTTTAATATTCGCAGGTAAGGAGGCTCTCTGGGCCTCCCCTTTGTTGACAGGTGTGCGGCAATGTGTGGCCAAGACGGAGTTCAAACACACATGGGGACAAGCTGCCAAGACAGTGGTCTGGACACCTTGGAGGTGGAGAGGAAGCAGAGGACAATAAGGATGCGATGGCCAGCGATGGCCAGAGCCGAGCTGCCACCTCAGGGAGCTCCCCTGGCTCCAGACACATGGGGCCTCAGGTCCCCCCTCCTAGCAGTCCCAGAAGAGCAGTGGCTCCCCATATTCACCTACCAACCCTGTTTCAAAACAGAAGTTACAGTCTCATTAGGGAATGAGTCTTTGAACCTGGTCAGCCATGCTTGGTCTTGGCTGCACCTGGGCGGCATTTACACAAAGAAGCGAGAGAGAAACCTGTGTGGCTTTACCTCAGCAGCAGGGGCCTGCTTCTATTTCCTCCTCGGTCCGCCCGCCTTCACTCCCACCATGGACAAAAATCACGCATTATTTTCCTTAGAAACGTGGCCCTTTGTTTTAAACCAACAGCCTGTGCTGTTCCCACTTGAGTGCATCTTTATCCAGATTAGAAAGGGGTGCCTGGTCCTTGAACAAAGGACTGAAAAGCAGATGAGAAGGACACTGGAAACATTCAACATTTTTCTGGGTGGGAAACGAAGTCCAGAGCTGGGAGCTCATGGGTGCAGTGTTTGCCTAGTGTGCACAAGGCCGTGGGTTCAATCCCCAGACCGAGTTTGTCTTAGTTTGCTTTCTGCTGCTCTTATAAAACACCGATCGAAAACCATTCGGAAGAGAAAAAGCGTTATCTGGCTTACATGGGCACTTCGAAGGCACAGTCCATCATCACAGGAAGTCAGGACAGGAACTCAAGCAGGATTCTAAAAGAGCATGGAACTGAAGCAGAGACCACGGAGGTATGCTGCTTACTGGCTTCCTCCCCCAGCATGGCCCAACCTGCTTTCCTATACAGCCCAGGCCCACAATGGGCTGGGCCCCCCCATATCAACTAGCAATTAAGAACATGCCTCACAGACAGGCCCACAGGCAAATTTAATGTATGTAATTCTTCAGCTGAGGGTCCTCCTTCCCAGGTGACCTGAGTTTGTGTCAAGTTGACAAAAACTGACCATCACACAGTCTAAACCTAGTGGTTCTCAACCTTCCTAATGCTGCGATTTGGTTTGGTTTCGTTTGGTTTGGTTTGGTTTGGTTTTTTTGAGACAGGGTTTCTCTGTGTAGTTTTTGGTGCCTGTCCTGGATCTCACTCTGTAGACCAGGCTGGCTCTGCCTCCCGAGTGCTGGGTGGGATTAAAGGCGTGCGCTACCACTGCCAGACAGATGCTGCGACTTTTTAATACAGTTAGTTCCTCATGTTGCGGTGACCTCCAACCATAAAATTATTTTCATTACTACTTCATAGCTGTAATTTTGCTACTGTTATGAACTGTAATGTAAATATTTTTGGAGACAGCAGTTTGGCGAAGGGGTCTAGACCCACAGGTTGAGAACCACCAGTCTAAACAAAATCTCTTTTTCAGGCAGACAAGGTCACTGGGTACCACCCTCATTCTTTTCCTATGCACACTGTGGGAAGTGCTGTGGCTCCTTCAGATAAAACAGTCTGCGGGCTACCTACCGACACCCATTCAGGGACAGTATGACAAACTGGTCGCAGGAAACAGGAGTCATCTTCTGGCATGAGGACCCAGGTATATGAAACTCCAAAAGTATTTACCACCAGAGACTTCACTGCGGGTGCAGGGTCTGCCAGTCTAAGGAAAGGCTGCACTCTCTGAGACCACGCTCACACTCTTTTCTCTGGGTGACTCATCTCTTTCCTAGCCTGTCTCAGATATGAGGAGGAAGAGGTGGCGGTGGGCACAGCCCCAGTTCCTGAGCCTGCCAATGACATTTCAGGGGGACCACAGGCTCCATCCAGGAGGGGGGCTCAGCCCTGGGGATCACTCTAGAATAATGCTCTGGTATGGAGTTCTTTCATACTTTCCCAAAGATGACACCTGGGGACGCTGCAGTAAAGATCTAGATTTGCTTCAGCGCAGCGTGTGCCTGAAGCAGGCCAATCTACTGAGGGGTCTCCCAGGCAGAAGGATAATTAGTTACTAATCTCAACGTGGGACACGTCAGCCCAGCAGCCAAGTCATGAGATCGCTAGGCAAAGCAGCCATGCCATGCTCGCTGCCATAGCAACCCCAGGCAGAGGAGACAGTGGCTCTCCTGGCGCCTTGTGCCCTGTGGTGAGCGCCCAGGCATCTGTTAGCAGCAACACAGCTCTCTGAGACCCGGCAAGACCAGGGCTGTAACTTTGACTCTTTGGATCCCGGCACCTTTAACTCATGCCTGTTAAAAATGAGCGAGGGGTCACAGCCCAGTGACTAGCTCGATTTCCTGAGCCCCAGCAATCCTGAGCAACTGCAGCAGCGGCCACAGCAGATAAGTCTAAGGGAGCTGGAGGAAGTACTCAGGCCCCTGACCATTCCACTGACTCAGGCAAATCGACTGCACTCCTGTCCTCAGAACATGTCTGTAGGAAGCCTCTATTCAAAAGCAGGACCACATTTCTGTGGAAGCCATGACTGGTGACGGTTACATCTGCCGCTGACCTCCATGATGGTTTGTGGGGAAAGGGAAGAGGGTAGACAGAGGGACTTTAATAATGGCGGTCACCCACAGAAGAGTACACACTTGGGGCCATGCACTGAAAAGTGTCCTGGCCTGAGTCCACACTAGAACTTATTTTTTTAATAATTGATTTATTTTTATTTTATGTGCATTGGTGTTTTGCCTACCTGTATGTCTGTGTGAGGGTGTTGCATCCTGGAGTTACAGACAGTTGTGAGCTGTCATGTGGTTGCTGGGATTGAAACCCAGGCCTCTGGAGGAGCAGCCAGTGCTCCTAACTGCTGAGCCATCTCTCCGGTCCCATGCTGGAACTTACATTTGTTGGTGGTTGCTAGGAATAGCAGAGTGCTAGTTTGCTTTCAGTTGCTATGATAAACACTGACCAAATGCAACTCAAGGAAGAAAGAGTTTCTTTGGCTTATAGAAGACAGTACATCATCAAGAGAAACCGAGTCAAGAATGCAAGCGCAAACCTTGGAGGAACCCCCATGCTCCCAGGCTCTAGCTCTTTTGTTCTTTCTTTCTTTCTTTCTTTCTTTCTTTCTTTCTTTCTTTCTTTCTTTCCTTCCTTCCTTCCTTCCTTCCTTCCTTCCTTCCTTCCTTTCTTTCTTTCTTTCTTAGACTGTCCTGGAGCTCACTCTGTAGACCAGGATGGCCTTGAACTCACAGAGATCCGCCTGCCTCTGCCTCCCAAGTGCTAGGATTAAAGGCATGCATCATCTTTCTTTCTTTCTTTCTTTCTTTCTTTCTTTCTTTCTTTCTTCCTTCCTTCCTTCCTTCCTTCCTTCCTTCCTTCCTTCCTTCCTTCTTTTCTTTCTTTCTTTCTACCTTTTTTTTTTAAGACAGGGTCTCACTATGTAACTGATTGTCCTAGAACTCACTATGCAGGCCAGACTGGCCTCAAAGTCACAGAGATCCTCCCACGTGCCAGGATTAAAGGTGTGCATCACTGTGTCCAGCCAGCTCCCTTTCTTATACATCCCAGGACTACTTGCCCAGAGACAGTACTGGCTGCACTGAGCTGTGCCCTCCCACATCACTCAGCAATCACAACAGTGCCCCACAGGCCAATCTGGTGGAGGCAGTTCCTCAACTGAGAGTCCCTCTTGCCAGCTGTATCTAGGTCTTCATCAAGATAACACAAAGTAGGCCTGGAGAGACAGCTCAGCAGTTACGAGTGCCGGCTGCTTTCCAGAGGACCTGGGTTCAATTCCCAGCACCCACAGGCAGCTCATAACTGTCTAGGACTCCTGTTCTGGGATACCTAACACCTCCACACAGACATACATGCAGGCAAAACACCAATGCTCATAAAATGAAAATTGACAAGCAGTCAGTTCCTTCAGATGTCAATGACCCTGACTCACTAGAATACCTGGCACTCTTTCCAGTGGAAAACAATAGCATCCTGGGCCCCATGTGATCTCTACAATTATAAAAATATAATGACACATAGAAAATAACCAGGGGAGCTGGGGAGATGGCTCAGTCAGTAAATGCTTGTCATGCAATCATGAAGACCCGAGTTCAAATCCATAAACCCACTTTTAAAAAGCCTAGTGTGGCAGCACACATCCATAATCCCATAATCTCAGCACTAGGTGGAGACAAGGATCCCTGGAGCTTGCTAGCCAGCCAGTCCAGCTAAGTCTGTGGGCTCCAGGTTTAGTGAGAGACCCTGTCTCAAAAAATAGGGTGAAGAAAGCTTTCGGAAGACATCCAACATCAACATGTGGCACTCACAGGAGCTCACAAAAAAAAAAAAGGTAACATAATTTACCAGATCAATAGACACACTGGGACAATGGGAAACAGACCAAAGAATGGTCATGTCTACAAGTTCAAAGAAGTAAAAGGCGGGACAGCGAATCCCAGGTGACACACCAAGAGAGAAACACACCGAAAGAGAAACACACCAAGAGAGAAATTCAGAACTGAATAACACAACCAAAATCGAGAACTCCATGGAAGAATTTAGGAATAAATTAGATTCAGTGACAGGAAGTGAACTGAAAAGGAAGGAAAACTCCAAAAAAAAGAATATTCATGATGAAGCTGGTTGGAAAAGACTCAGAACTCACTCGCTGGAGGGTAGACCCAGTGGGTTTCTCTTTGTTACTTATTATATTACTTTGCTACTTTGTTACATTAAATATGCAAAGCCTGCCTCTGGGCCTTTTTCCATCCCACTCATCTCTAACCATCCTTGACCCCTCTCATAATCACAATGGTTTTCTTCTCTTTCTTTTTGTTTATTTGTTTGTTGTTTGTTTTTGAGACAGGGTTTCTCTGTATATCCCTGGCTGTCCTAGAACTAGCTCTGTAGACCAGGCTGGCCTCAAACTCATAGAGATCTGCCTGCTTTTGACTCTGGAGTGTCGGGATTAAAGGCATGGGCCACCACTGCCTGGCAGCTTTATTTTTTTTTTTTAATTTATTTTATGTGTATAGTGTTTTGTCTGCATGTATCACATGCATGCAACACCTACAGAGGCCAGAAGAGAGTGTTAGATCCCCTGAAACTGTAGTTACAGATGGCTATCCAGCTTCATGTGGGTGCTGGGAACAGAACCTCAGGTCCTCTAGAAGAGCAGTGAGTGTTCTTAACTGCTGAGCCATCTCTCCAACACCTGCAATGTTTTCGTAACGAACATGACATCCAGCCAACCATTTCCACCTCACTGTTCATGGTGGCCCTCCCTGTTGTCAGACAAGTTTACTAACACAGATAAATCTTAGATAAGTTTGTCAATTTGTTCAATGTCCTTTTAAAAAGCTGTGGGTTTTGATTGGCACTTCAGTGAATGTATATACTGAGCTGGGGAGAAATGACATATTCCCATGACTGCATCTTCTAATGCAGGAATGTAGCAAACTCTCCTCCCCATCCCTCCCACTTACCCAGGCCACCTTGATTCTCTCAGTAACAGTTTCATTATCTTTGACAAATCTTTTACTGGACTTACTCTTAGATGTTTGCTCTTGTGTGTGATTATACATTGTTTCATTTTCCATTTAGGGAAACATCTCATTTTATGTTTTTAAGATATATATGTGTGTGTGTGTGTGTGTGTGTGTGTGTGTGTGTGTGTGTGTGTGTGTGTGTATGCCAGAGCTGAGGATCGAACCCAGGGCCTTGAGCTTGCTAGGCACGCGCTCTACCACTGAGCTAAATCCCCAACCCCAAGATGTATTTTTACTTATGTGTATATGTCTGTGTGTCTATGCACAAGGGTAAAGTGCCCTCAGAGGCCAGAGATGTTGGATCTCTTGGAGCTAGAGTTACAGGCCGTTGTGAGCCACCTGACCTAGAGGCTGAGAAACGAAACATGGGTCCTCTTCAGGAGCATCAAGCCATCTCTTCAGGCCCCACAACCCATTTTAGACAGCAGCTAAGCATCCTGTGATCCCGTTCAACACACTTACTACTTGAATTGGCTATTTGCTTTTGGATTTTCTTTGTATGTAGCAGAGGCAGACAAGCATGGGGAATAGTGGACTCTGCTTGCTTGGGGTCATTCACACATGGCTCTTGCCCCTCACCTGCACATACTCTGCATGCACAGCACACTCTACTCGGAACAAGGGAGTAAGTTCTCCCCCTCCCTTTTTAAAATAAATTATTTACTTTATTTTGTGCACATTGGTATTTTTCCTGCATATATGTCTGTGTGAGGGTGTCAGATTCCCTGGAACAGGAGTTACAGATAGTTGTGAGCTGCAATGTAGGTGCTGGGAATTGAACCTGGGTCTGGAGGAGCAGCCAGTGTTCTTAACTGCTGAGCCATTTCTCCAGCCCCAATTCTTCTCTCTTAACGACCATCCAACTTGGATTCTATCCTATCTTACTCAGCTTACTTCTGGAATTAGAGTTAGAAGGCTGATCTGACCAACAATGGTTTGGAGTGAGGCACAATCAGACAAACAGTGTCTTCAAAGTGAACTTTTAGAGAGAGGCTCTTATTTACCATCTGATGGCTATGCATGACTAGGTGTGCATATGTTTAAACTCAGATATATTATGGGAAGGGACATGAGACACTTAGTCTGTCAATCAAATAGATAACCACCCAAACTATATTCCCAGCAACCAAACTCCCCATAAGAAGCCCCAGGCAATAACCAAGTAAGCCCTGGAATGCCCTCAATCACGCAGCGTGTTGTTAATCTTGACAGTGGATTTCTGACCTGTACTGCTGCTTTCCCTGTGAAGGATTCTCTGCCGAGTCCCGGCATGACTCCAGGGAGTTGACCTGAGTAAGCATGGGAATGAAGACAACCAACCATACACAGAGAAAATGACCTCAGTGGACTGGGCTCTGATGAAGAAATGGCAGCACCCAAGCAGCTCAGTGTGCCCACTACATAGAGCTGAACAGGGAGGTAATGCAGACAGATGAATGAGGAGGCAGAAATTATGTAGACAACTGGGTCAAGGAGACAGGTTTAGCTACTCTCAGTATGAGGGGGTCTCTGTAGGGGAGCATTCTTCAGGCCATAAACCTGTAGGGGGGATAAAGGCGTGGTGGGTACATTCTACAAACACATCCAACACCCCACACATGGACCAGAGCAAGGCTTTGCCATCCCTCCGAGCCTCAATCTCTGGGATAGAAGCAAGGCCTTGCCATTTTCCCATGGGTCTGAGGCTAAGGGGTCCTTCACAGGATTGTGCCCATGTCAACAACACGCATTCACTCAGGACTTCACTCACTTGGGGCTTCCTAGAATTCTCAAAACTTTGCAGTCTGTATGAGCCCTTATTTTATTCTAGAAGAGGACATGAAGAACCTGGAAACACCCAGCCCAGCCCCAACTACTGGTAACACATTACATCATCTGTGAATAAGAGTAGTGTCCATTCTAGCTGGATGTAGTGGTGCATGCCTTTAATCCCAGCACTTGGGAGGCAGAAGCAGGTGGATCTAGTTCAAGGCCAGCTTGGTCTATAGAATAAGTTCCAGGACATCCAGGGCTACATTAAGAAACCCTGTCTAGAAGGGAAAAAAACAAAAACAAAACACAGCATTGTCCATTCCTCTTTCCAACAGTTACATCTATTTTTTTTCTTGCATTGGCTCCAGCTTCCAATAGAACCACAACGAACATGAGATTCAGTAAAAAGTCTGGCAAATAGTAAAAGCTAAAGAAATATTGACTGTGTAAATAACTTAATTTCTCAGGAGGTACCAGAAATGATCTTATTCATTCCTGACAACTATTATCAACAGAGTCTCTGGGCAACAGTTAGCTCTCAGGCTGTGTTGTGGAATAGAATATTTATTTAACTATATAAAGATATGTTGCATTTGTTTGTGTTGCAGCATATTTGTTTAACTATGTAAAGATGGGTTGCTGTTTTACCTTGTCTGCCTAAGGCACCTGATTGGTCTAATAGAAAGCTGAACAGCCAATAGCTAGGCTGAGGAGGTATAGGCAGGGCTGGCAGGCAGAGAGAAAAGGGGAGCCAGCCAACCAGCCAGCCATGTAAGAAACAGGAAAGCAGGATGGACAGTACATAGATGAGGTAAATGAGCCTTGGGACAGCACATCGATTAATAGAAAGGGGTTAAGTTATAAAAGCTAGCTAGAAACAAGCCTACGGTAAGGCTGAGCATTCATAATTAAAAGTCTCCATGTCATGATTTGGGGCTGGCAGTCCAAGAAAGCCTGCTGCAAGGCTGTGTCACAGCACATGTCTACGGTCCCAGCATTAGGAAGGCCATAGCAGAAGGGTCCAGAGTTCTAGGCTAACCTGAGCTACATAGTAAGACCCTGTCTCAGAGAAAGTGGAGAAGACAGGGGGAGGGAGCAAGCCTGGACTCTTGGACTTTATACCAGGGAATCCTACCCCTGCTTATAATCAAACGAGAATGGGCCACACCTGACCTAACAGGCAAAAATAAATAAAGAAATAAATAACATTTGACCACAAAATGAAACTGAAAGAGAATAACCAAAGGGAAGGAATAAAACCTATGTCATTTCGAATCGATTTGGCAGCTGCCATGAATAACTCAATTGGGGAATTGTCTTAATTAATAAGAGCTTAGTGGGAAGGCATTTCCGGGCATTCCTAATCTCAGCCCATTTTCATATGGCTTCTCTCCTCTATCTCCAGGGCAGACACAGGTCCTCAAGCATGCACAGCCAGTGCTCCACTACTGAGCTCTGTCCCCACCCATCTCTTCCTTTCAGAGGCCACTGGACTTAGGGTCCACCCTACTCTGGGATGATCACTCCCTCCCTCCAGATCTTCAGTTTAAACATATCTGCAAAAATCCCTTTTCCAAAAAAAAAAAAGTCTCTTTTAAGTTCTGGGCCTGTCTCAGGCTGGGCACTCTCTCTTCAACCCACTACCCTGAGTAATTCCTAAATCCAAAGCTATTCTCACAGAAGTTCTGGGAGGAGCAGGTGGGGGTGCTTTCTGAATCCAACAGACCTTTATAAGTCCTTATAGGAAAGCAGCCACAGGACTAGCCTGAGAAAAACAGCAGGGAGAGGGCATGGTGAGCCCAGGGAAATGTGTTCCAGTGCTCCCCAAATCTACTGGAGTATGAGCGGCAGCTAAGGCATCACGGCACTGTGGGCTAGAAACAAACACCCCTGTGAGATGTCTTCAGTGCCTGTGGAATGCAGTCTGTGATAAAGGTGGCATTTTAGGGAGAGGCGGGGGTGGGGGCTTCGCATGGAACTTACAGAACTGGAGTGCTACTCTCCACCCCCACTCTCAGTTAACCCCTTAAGGGAAGGAGTCGGTCGGCATGGTGCCAACAGACAGATCTCAAGAACAGCACAGTGCACTGGGGAGGGTGACACCCCCAGTTCAGTAGTTAACTCTCAAAACCACCAAGGAAAAGCAAGGCAGGTGGGAGCCAGCTGACCTCAGAGGAAACAGGGCTGAAAAACAGCCCCACCTGAGGCAAGCAGAGACACGTGGGGAAGTGCAATACACTCACTGTTCGCCATCAGACAAGGTAAAGAGCAAACGGGAAGAGGGTACGCATGGATACGCTTAGCTGACGGCAACAAGAATGTCAGTTAGCGAAGCGTTTGCAGAAGGCAGTTCGGTGATTTGATCCAAATCTACACATGATGTACCCACAGAGCGGCAAGTGAATGTCTGCACATGCATCCTCAAGAAACCTTGGCATACATACAGAGGCCTTCGTCCCAAGGACAGTCAGTTTGTTAGGATACAAAGAAACACACCAGAGAAAGAACACACCCTAAACCCTCATCGTGCCCGGTGGTGACTGCTGATGCACAGTACCAAGGGAGCCCCCATGCCCACCCTCACCCACTCCCACTAACTCCATGTCACTCACAGCATTCCACCTCTAAGATTGCAAGCATCAGGTGCCAACCACCTTGGCAGCTGCTGGCTCAGCCAGCTCCCTCTGGATCCTTCAGACATATAGGACTTAAAACCTCTCCATTGCCTAAAAATCAATGTCCTTAAAAACAACCAACCAACCAACCAACCAACCAACCAACAAAAACCTCCCAAACTATGCCCCATCTTCTCCTCCAAACGCACCAGCCTCAGGGGTGATTGCAATCACCCCATGGCCTCTCTTTGCCTCTGAACATCCATCTCCCTCAACTCATAGTCAGGGCACAATGATCTCTCCTAGCAGCCCACACAACCTTCGCAACCCAAGTGGTCTCTGAAAAGCTGGGCTCACAGGCCAGGGACCCAGCAAAGCCTGGTGCTGCTCCACCGCCCCGCTGCAGATGACCTTTCACATGTAGCTGCCGATGGCCCCCTGCCCCCAAGCCTCAGATTCCACTGACAGCAGAGGCAGTAACCATGGAAACAGGCAGCCGGGTGCAGGCGATAAATGGTTGATGGGTAACCCCGGGGACAATGACAGCGCCTCTGCGCTTATTCAGATGGCCCGAGTTCTGAATGGGAGCCAGCACAAAGGCCAGTGGCAAAATGACAGGGGCTCCAGGAGCTTCCAAAGGGGGCGTAAATGACACCCATAACTTGTCACAAAAGAACAGAGGCCAGTTGCTGGCCCACACCTGTGTTTTTTGATCTTCTAGAGCATTCACAACAATGACTCAGCAGGCCTCTGTCAGATGCCATTTTTCTGCAAGTATACTTTATAACAGCTATCTGGTCTCCCTTCAGCTGCCGCTCAGAATGAAAGCCCGGGGATCTCTCTAACAGAAATCAGCCGGGTGGCCAATGGCTGGCCATTTACTAAACTAAGTTACTGCAATCCACAGCTTCACATTCTATAGGTGGACCAGCCCTGTGGCCACCAAACTATGCTGGCCAGCAGGCACTGAGAATTGGCCAGTTTGTCTACATGCAACATAGTTACGGTCAAATTGTTTAAGATCCTCCTGTGATGGAACTAATATGTTAGTTTCCATTCCATCTGTCTGTCTGTCTATCTATCTATCTATCTATCTATCTATCTATCTATCTATCTATCGTGTGTGTGTGTGTGTGTGTGTGTGTGTGTGTGTGTGTGTGTGTGTATACAACTACATATATATGGAGGTCAGTAGACAACTTGTAGGAGTCAGTCCTCTCCTTCCACCATGTGGGCCCCAGGGATCAAACTCAGGTTGTTAGGCTTGGTGGTCAGTGCCTTTACCTGCTGAGCCAAATGGCTGGCCTAAAAATGCTAGCTTTTTGTTTTATTTACTTACTTTTTTTTTTTCTGGGAAAGGGTCTTATGTAGCCCTGGTTGGCCCCGAACTCATAAAGATCTACCTGCCTCTGCCTCTTGAGGGGTGGAATTAAAGGTGTGTGCTGACAAATGTTAGTTTGGGGTTGATTTTTTTTTTAATGTATTTTATTTTACATGTATGGGTGTTTGGCTTGCATGTATGTCTGCCACCGTGTGGGCTCTTGGAATAGAACCCAGGTCCTCTGGAAGAGCAGTCGCTATTGTCTGCTGAGCCATCTCCCCAGTCCCAAATATTAGTTTTAATATTACTTTAAATAAGTTTAGTATTAGTTTAAATCACATCACTTCTTTTGACATTTGAGCATCTCCAAGGAGAAACCACTGTTGAGATCTTGCCCAACTCACAGACTAACTCCTCAGGAAGAACTGTGCTGTTCTGTGATCTGTTCCTTCTCCTAAACTTCCTGAGCTTGAAGAGAAGGGCAGTCAACACCTTCTCTGTGTGGCTCCTTTATTCTGAAGGAATTCGTTCTTAATTTATTTAATTTTATGTGCACCGGTGTGAAGGTGTCAGGTCCACTGGAACTGGAATTACAAACAGTTGTGGGCTGCCATGTGGGTGCTGGGAATTGAACCTGGGTCCTCTGGAAGAGCAGCCAGTGCTCTTAACCACTGAGCCATCTCTCCAGACTCAACCATTACATTCTTATCAGCTACCCAAAAAAAAACAAACACAGACCAGTCAATCAGGGAATCAAGGTGGCAAGGCCACCTCATCAAAGACAGTGTCCTAACTCCACTGCATTTTGCAAACCCTTGTGGAATAGTCCCCACTACCTCATTATCACCCAAGGGTCTCAGGTTTGTGACAGACCCCAGTCACAGCTTCATCATCTCCAGCCTTTCTGACTTTTGCTCCACTAACTTTAAGTCACAAACAAGTCACTGTGTAAAAGAATGTATGCTCCCAAAGAGGCAGTACAAGTTGGACGTTCCTAATCCAAACATCCAAAGTCCAGAATGTTCCAAAGCCTGAGCATCAGAATGTAGTGTCAACACCCCCAAAGTCTCAGATTGTGGATGTCAGTACCCCCACGGATTGTGAAGCAGTTTGGATTTCGGATGCTGAGAGGTTCAACTGTGTGAATACTCCCCAATCTGGAAAATTCTGAAATCAGAAACACGTTGAATAAGGGGACCTCAGACTCACTGGCGATAAATGGCTACACCTGAGGAGTGGGTCCCCACTGGGGACTTGAGTCTTGCTGCACTCTGTCAGCATCTCGAAGACTGTCCTGGGAAGTCTCACTACCAACGTGCAAGCTGCCCTCAGTTCTGCCCGTCAGCTCCAGAGCCTCTCTCTCACTCAGTGGTAAGGAGGGGCTTTTTTTTTTTTTTTTTTTTTTTTCTGGTGGCTTTGGGTGGAGAGTTCTCAGCACAGCAATTCCATGGGAGGGAAATGGGATCTAAGAACTGGCAGGCTTATAGCTTGCCTCCCTGGGAACAGCAGGCACTCGGGAATCCAACCTGTCAGGGGTGTCAAGTTACCAGACACTTTCACTGTCTGTGCGGCCATTGAGGGCTGAGAGCTGGTGCCGGGGATTCGGGGATTCGGCTTCCAGCTTTCCCTTTCTTGGCAGAGGCCACACAGTTTGCAGCAGTCACTGCTGAGTGCTTCTGCCTTTCTTTCCTTCCTTCTTTCTTTTTTATTAGATTTGCTATTTTATTGTTCAGTATGTGTACGGGGAATTGTACGCATATGAGTGCAGGTGCCTGTGGAGGGTGTGGGATCCCCCGGAGCTCCAGTTAGAGATAGAAAAGACAAGACAGACTTCCCACAGTAAAGTCAGTATTAGATCTACACGGCAAAAGATACTGTCTACTTAAAAGAAAACTGTGATTATTTAAAAAAAAAAAATTGCAGTGAGTTACACAGCAAGACCTTACAAAGAGAAATGTAAACTAATAAAAGGTAAGTGTCTGGCTGAAAAGAGACAAGCAGTTCACAGCAGCGTTAAGAGGATGAGAGCCAATAAAAACTGTTTACAGCCACTCAAGAGAGACATGCAAATCAGACAGAGCGGACACTTACCCCAGAGGGCTGAAAAAGACAAGGGAGCCTCTCATCTCCCGTGAAGAAGATCTGGAGGGTTCTGTGCACTGCTGACTCTGAAAAAAAACCGTGCAAATCTTCCCAAGGCCACTCGACCAACGTCACCTCATTTCGAAGTGTTCAAAACTGCACCTATCACTTCCCTTCTGGCAATCTGTTATTCAGAATGGCCTCCATATGTGCCCACAGCACAAGCGCGATCACTAAACGCTATGTGGAAACAAGCATACACACAGCAGGAGGGCACTGACTGAGGACCACATCTTACCTGTGTGACAGGAAGTGGAGCTGTGTTAGAACACTAACACAGCCACACTTGTTCAAGTTTTATTTATGTGTTTGTGTGTGTGTGTGTGTGTGTGTGTGTGTGTGTGTGTGTAAGGACAACTTCCAAGAGTTGGCTTGCTGCCTCCACCACTTGAGTCCTGGGATGAAACTTACATGATCAGACTGGACGATGTCTTGTAAAATGTGAGGATGCCCACAAACGCTGTTATCTCCTGTGTGCCTGTACTCGTTTGGGTGCCTACAAGGTGGCTTTGGTTTTTGAATTAACAAGATCTTTGTGGATTTCTAAACATAAATCACTAGCCTACCCATCCTCGCCCTCCCCTGGAAACCATCACTGACAACTGCCGGGATCTGGGTGGCTCTGACAGGCATCCAACGTGGTGCCTCCAAGCATGGCACTGAGAGGCCCCTCCCTTCTCCTCCTTTTCTTCATTCCCTTGGTTTTTCACACCCACTCCTCAACCTCATCCTTGGTCCAGGCACCAGGCGGAAGCATAACAGAAATCACCTAGTATCCCACCTACCAAGCCCCCAGGTCTCTCCTTTTGTGCCCTTGCCTAGCGCCTCCAGACACCTGTCATAGCTCCCCACCCATTTACTGCTAATACCAAATCTGAAGAAGGATGATTCTAGACCATCCCATGTTTAACTTCTGGAACTGACTCAGGGCTCTGTTCCCCTAAGGAGGCACAGCAGCTGAGACAAGCAGAAATGGGTGCGGCAGGGCTCCAGGGAAGGTTAACTGCCTGCCAGAGAACAGGCTGCAGGCTCAGGGCTCCTTGCTGCTGCATACCAATGCACCACCTGTGTACTGGAAACATTTTTTCCAAACTCATAAAAACAAAGGTGGGATTTCTCTAAGCTGTGACTGAGAGCTCAGAGGGAGCCACAGAGAACACTGGGGAGAAGCCACAGACAAGCTTTCTTCATTGTCTGCTGAAGTTCACAGAGACTGGAGGCCACTATACTGCCCAGAAGGCCACAGTCACCAGCTCCCTGTCAGTGTGCAAAATGCATCCTCTGGGAAGACAAGCGGAGGCCCTACAACCAAATCCCCCCCAAACACCTGAGTAGCAGGGGGCTCTGGCTGCCACCAGGGCCTCTCATAGGCTGCTGGGACGTGCCCCCCTGGTGTCCTTCTACACTTCACTTAAAATCACATATAGGGCCAGGTGATGGTAACACACGCCTTTAATCCCAGCACCGGGGAGGCAAAGGCAGGTGGATCTCTGTGAGTTCAAGGCCAGTCTGGTCTACAACTCAGTTCCAGGACAGTCAGGGCTGTTACACAGAGAAATCCTGTCTCAGAAAAAAACAAACAAACAAACAACAAACAAACAAACAAACAAAAATCACACGTGGGACCCACCAGCTATTAGAAGAGGCCATGCTAGTCAGCACAATAGTCCTGGGCATTCATGAGGCCTGTAAAATAGCTGCTGGGTGTGGGATGTACAGGGTCTATGACCGGCCTGGATGGCCCCATTCTACCTTAGCAGACCAAGCATCAACAAGTGAGGTGCAGTCACCCAGCCTGAATCCTGATGCTGTGGTGGATGACACCCATTTTTTTTCCACTGGGGATCCATCTCCCCAGGAAAGGCAGTATGCAGAACATAGGTTGGAACAGAATCCTCTATCCTCTCTGCCTTACATGCCAGCACACACAGGGTCTGGAAGGACCTCATAGGAGGTCCATGGGCATTTAAGAAAGTGGCAGTCCTGACCTCAGGAAGCCTTGGGTTCCAACCAGCCAGACCAGACCTTAGCACCCAGCTCTTGCTCCTAACTGTAACTGCCCCCACAGTCAGAATAGCAAACTGACCTTGGACATTGACCAATGCTTTCAGGGAGCAGGCCAGCTCTGTTTTCACAAATGCCACGTCAGTTGTGAGGGGGTGCTCCAAGGATCAATCAGAGGAGCCATGCAAGTGGACACCAGCCCACACTGGTGGCTGTGACATCTCTTTGCTCACACATCCTCTGCCCAGCACCCTGCCTCCTGCAGGAGCCTTCTCACTGTGTGGCATTTCTCACAAGCCCTACCCCTCTCCCAAGGAAATAACCTTACCTTCTTGCCAAACCCCAGCTTTCCCACGGGCCCTTCCGAGTAAGCTCCCCACCTCTTCATCCCCACTCATGTGGGCATCCTTAGAGGCTACCTCACTGAGCATCAGAGCTCTATCCATGGCCTCCCATAGCTTCCCTTTAAGACTGCAGGATGCTCAGTTTGCGTGAACTTAGAAATGTCTGTTTAGAAATGAGTCTGTCCAGTGGTTTGTAAGTAGCAGCATCCCCACTGCCGCACCCCTGCAAGTGGAACAGGTCTTTGAGATGCTGATACTCTCATCCAGAGATGGTGACAGAGATGATACTAGAAGGTGGAAGAACAGGCGGCCAGCTGTGTGGGATCCAGCTGTTTCCTCCATCCCAGCCAGAGACGGATGTGAATGGTGAACTCCGCTTTCTTGGGAGGCTCAAGAACAGGGCGGTGCCCTCTACCAGATCTAGAGTTTCTATAGTTCTGGCTGAGGGCAGGCCCCTTCAGTAGTTCCTTGCCCTGTTGCATGTGATAAAAATGACCTCCTTTTATCCTATTGCATGCCTGTTGTCCCAACTCTAATAAATGGGAGAAGGCTTGGGTACACAAAGACACCCCACTGTCCATCCTAGTCAAGTTCCAGATAAGAACCCAAGCTGGCCAGAGGGGTAGGGGTGCAGGCCTGCAGTGGATGTCCCAATGACCCTGTGTGTCCATGGACCTGCAAGGTGACCCTTATCACATTCTTCTGTGGATGAAAATATAACAGACATTTTAAAGCACACAGCCAGGTGGAGTCAGACCGAGTCAGCCTCCCTCTGCCCAGGACTCACAAGTTACAACACTGTCTGGTGGTACCAATCACTCCAGGCTATTCCCCCAGCCCCAACCCAAACCACTGGCCATCTGTCTTGGGGTGCCTTGGAGGTGCCAGGAGCTATACCAGGTGAGAGAGCGAGCTCTGTTTCAGAGTGCCAGTTCACTTCTGCAATAATCATCTCAATGTGGAGAGGTAGGGGGGAAATGGGCCTTTGGGAACATATGGAGGTATTTCGAGTTATCATGGCTACTGGCATCTACTGCACATAGGCCAAAGTAGGGATACTGTTCATCATTCTACAGTGCCCACAACACTTGCCCCAGAGAACAAGCTGGCATCGACAGTTCTGAGGGAGACACCTGCTATAGGATCAGACAGAGGAGTGGGCAAGGGAAAGGAAGTGGTCCTGAGGGCACATGGGGAACCATCCTCAGGGAACTGGGAAGAGAGGCATAACAAGGGAAGATGCTACATGGCATGCCCCACAAGACAGGGCTTGGTCCAGGGACCTGCAGTCCGTAGGTCATTTACTGAACACACGTGACTCATTTGGTAAGGGACCAAGGACACTCTTTCGCCCGATACCCACTCAGGTACACAGACTGAGAGTGCTCACACCTCCCTGGGCAAAGCCACCTTCCCATCTACAGTCAGTGCTCTGAAGACTATGGCGCAGGTCAAGGAGAGAGCCAGAGGTAGGAGGATGAGCCCCTTTCCATGGCAGGTGGGGACAGAAGATGCCAGGCACAGAAGGCTGGCTCTGTCCTATGGGCCCTGCAGGTAGCTCCCTAGAGTCTATTACAAACATGAAACTCTTCCGGCTTGAGGTCATGATATAAGACCAGAGCTCCCAGTTCGAACATTCCAAAACACCCACCAGGCTCATTCCTGAGGGGTAGAACACCCCTCTCCTGGGCTGCCCTTTGGAGGTAATGAAAGTGAGCTTGATATACAAACGGCCCTTCAGGGCCCCACTGTTCCTGGACAAAAGACCAGCTCTTCAATGTGAGGCCCCCCCCCCAGGTGCCTCCCATGGGCTCAGAGAGGCCCATCACCATGGCAACCCCTGTTGCTGCCAGGGCTTGGAGGAGGCTGAGTTCCAAAGCAACAGAGGAGTTGCCAACATTATATGCACCCCTGGATACCACCCACCCCAGAAGCCGAAGCCAGGAAGGTCTCCTTCATCCCGTGAGCAAGAACAAGGCCTATAAAGCCTGGGGAGTTGATGCCTAAGACAGATCAACAGCCACAAGAGCTGTCTCTGGGCCTGGAGCCTAGTTGGGGAATTTCTTGCTTCCTGCTTACAGAGCTGGTGGAGTTTTCTAACGTGAACATGCTTATCTTTATGAACAGAGCAGACCAAAACTATTTATATTCCAAAGAACAACTTGCAGGGTCATAATTGATCCCTAAAAAATGACAAACAGGAAGTGCCAGGCCTCTCCACCTTGTGCCTGCCCTGCAGCACCCCCCCCCCCCCCCCCCCCCCACCCCTCGGTCAGTTTCCACCTGAGAGTGTACAGTGCAGAAGGCTAGAGCAAGGAGGGGCCGGAAAAGCCCAGCTGGGGGCTCCTGAATCAGGTCATGGGACAAAGCAATGGCCAGTGAACCTGCAAGCCTTGCAGTCCACTAGCCTGCTTCCCAGCAGCCCAGGACACCTGCCACACCCCACACAGCCCCAAGGCTCTTAAATACCAACTGGAACCATCAGCGTTATCCAGGTATCCTAACTCTCCCAAATAGCATGATGTGAGCAACCCACCCTCTTGGGCTGATGACACTATTGCTGTCTTTCTTGCACCTTAAACTTGGGCTCGGCACCTACGGCATAGAGAACCATGGGAAGCCAGCCCACAAGAAGCCCAGGGTAAGTAAGGGGATTGGGCTACACAGGGCTCCTTAGAAGGTCTCAGGAATGATGACCTTATGGGGAGAGGTGCTGAGAGCAGGTTGGAAGGGTCAAGGGCAGCAGGGGAACCTCCTAGGTATGGTGGCTCCAAGATGAGGCATCATGCCCAATACATGCACAATTCTCAGACAATTATTGGCCTCTCTGTTTACTGTTCAGCCCAGCCCAGCACAGAGGAGTGTCCTCTGCCAGGGCCACAGAAATGTTAAGACAGTCACTTCTGACTTTCTCCTTGTGTTCTGCCAACTGTTGGAGGAACATCAACTCATCCAGGGCTTAGGGTCCTCAAAGCCACAAACTTCCCAGTCCAGCCCCTCATCTGGCTTCTGTGGGCACTGCACACACATCGTGCATATACATAAATGCAGACAAACACATATAGACATAAAATAGAAAGAAATAAACTTTTAAAAGGGGGAGGGGCTGAGTGACCTCCTTGAGTTTCATCCAAATTGAGGTCTGTGCACCTCCACAGCTACGTCTCAGAATCACACCACTCAGGCCAACAAGGCTGGGAGTAATCTGGGACTCAGCACTGTGACAGGGACAGAGAATACAAGAGTGAGTCCCTTGAGGGGAATAACAGTTGTCCCCTAGATAGCAGACACCCATCGGAAAGAGCATCTGTGACTCTACATGGAGATTTAAAACCCAGGCTCAACGGGGCTTGGTGGCACACGCCTTTAATCCCAGCATTCAGGAGGCAGAGGCAGGTAGATCTCTTGTGAGTTCGAGGCCAACCTGGTCTGCAGAGTGAGTTCCAGGATAGCCAGGGCTGTTACATAGAGAAACCCTGTCTCAAAAACACAAACAAAGGCTGGAGAGATGGCTCAGAGGTTAAGAGCACTGGCTGCTCTTCCAGAGGTCCTGAGTTCAATTCCCAGCAACCACATGGTGGCTCACAACCATCTGTAATGAGGTCTGGTGCCCTCTTCTGGCCTGTAGTCATACATGCTGCATACATAATAATTAAGTAAATCTTTAAAAAAAAAACACAAACAAACAAATAAATAAATAAACCCAGGTTCAAAACCATCCCCACCTACCCCTACCTAGGGCCCCAAGTCTTACATATCCTTGTCCACACCAAGGTGTCCAAGGAAACATGGTGACAGAAATCATGTACAGCAAAGTAGAGTGAGCCAGCACCCCTCAAGCTACAGCTGGAGAATGTGAACGATATCCTCTACCACAGAATCTGAGAGGCAAGATCAACCTGATACTGCCCATGGGCGGTGTAATTAGTATCATTCTCCGCCCTGCTGAGGGGCCAGACCCATGGTAGATGTGCCACACGAGCATTCAAACCTCACCTGCACAAAGAACTTCCCAATGAACCCTGGCTGCACTGTGACCCTGTAGGAAAGCTCATTAATGCGCGGTTGGATCACAAGGACTCTGTAAACTGTGAACTACTGTTTGTAACTTGTAAGCTGCCACAGCTCTTTCCTTCATTTGTTCACATCCCTCTCTGGACTCCTGTGGGGAAATGTCAAGGCTGGGATCACCCACAATGGGTCTTGACCCATGGGTCTCCCTTTACCCAATGGGCCCTGTTCAGCTTAGTTTGAGGAGTGAATGTCTAAGATGCCCACCCTCAGACCCAAGACAGATGGAGGGGTAGGCAGGCATCTGGTGGGAGTCCCCCCAGGGCTCAGGACAAAGGCACAGAAAGCTCCTGAGGCCAGGGCTTCCAGACTTCACCTCCACCACAGCCTGCCTGCCACCAACATATAAGTAGTGAGGCCCAAGGTCCTTCTCCCTTTGGGGAAGCCAAGGCTGTGCCTCTCTGGCTGCCTGTCAGTCTGATCTAGAGTGGAGGAGATGGGGGCAGAGTGATAGTGGACATGGCCTGATGATACCACAACGGTATCTGTGGGTCATCACCCAGTGCCTGCTGGAAGATAGAAACAATGGTGTTCCCAGCTCCTCCTCAGGCCAGACTGGCTCCATCCCTCCTCCCTATGTCAAAGGTCATCCAAACCTCTGGAAGAATCTCTACTCCAGGTCAGCTGAATCCTAGGCCTCACCTCATACCTCAGCGTCTCAGCAAGAGATGTTTCTGAATGAACTTCCCGCCTCACCCACCTCGCTGAGTCATCCCCACGCAAGTTACAGCAAGAAAACCCCAAGGCTCCCCCTCATCCAGGAGGTAGGTGTTGCCTGTACCCTAGCAATCCTGCCCTCAGACTCGGGGGTGGATATCCAGACCTACTCTGAGCCTCATGGCATCTCCTCCAAACCCCACATCTGCCCAGGGTGCTGGCTCTGTCCTAAGCCCCACGCTAACAGCCTTGGTAGCCCCTTCTAGACAGCACCCACTTAGCTGCAGCCCTGGCTGATCCTAGGACAGATCCAAGGACACGTTCCTGGTGCACAGGATGGACAGAGAACCTTTCCACTTGCCAGTCAATCCTCTGGCCAGACAGTGAAACCCCAGGTCTCTGCCTACCCACTCTTGGCCTTCACCTGACCCTCAGGAGGGGGCTGGGCAGCTAGGACCATGTGCTGCTGGTCCCAGAGCTTATGGAGTCAAATGGCTTCTTGGTAGATTGTCCCAAATCATATGGTCCTGGGTGGGTCATTAAGATAAGAAACAGGTTCATCTCAAGCACAAACTCCATTACTCCATTACATCTTTAGACAGAACACAAGAAAGCTAGGTAGTCTGTGGTTCCTGGTAACAAGAGGTCTGGAAGGGCTGAGCCCCGGGCCCAGGATGGAAGCTGAGGGGTGCAGGAGAATGGGTCAGGGCTCCATCTACATACAGCCCTTAAGGAGAGTGAAGACTCAGGGCACAGATGTTGGCCAGGCTTTGTACATCCTACCAGGGCCTCCTCCAGAAGGCAGGCACTATCTACGTAATTTCTAAGCTCATAGCAGCCAGTATGGACGGGCCAGCCCTTGGGTCGGGCCCAACTAGAAGAGTCGGCCCTCTCTAAAGGTCCCCAACATCAACTACCTTCCATGGCATAGTCAATGGGTTAAGATAGCAGGACCAGAGGGCTGGGCACGTGGATCAGTTGGCAGATAGTTTGCCGAACACACACAGAGCCCTGGGTTCAATCCCCAGTACCACATAAACCAGGCATGATGGCACAGGCCTGTAATCCCAGCACTCCAGAAGGTGGAGGCAGGAGGATCAGAAGTTCAAAGTCATCCTCAGTTACCTAGTGAATTTGACACCAGCCTGGGCTACATGAGACCCTGACTCAAAAAGAGGAGAGGCATGGGGAGGGGAGAGGGAAGGAAGGATGAAGAAATGAAAGCAGGGATGGAAAACGATCAGTATTGCCCCCCACCCAGGTCTACCCCTAGGAAGTTACCATCACAGAGGACATGGATCCTAGCCAACAGTTAAAAACTGGCCCGGAGAGATGCCATTTCATCATTTGAAAGGGAATGACAGAGACTTAGTCACTGAAATCTCACGGTAGACTTGTAGGGAAAAGAGCCAGTCACAAAACAGTTTACATAAGATGACATAAAAAAATACACACACACACACACCCATACGAACAAGTACCTAAATCTGTTCAGATGCACTGTGTTCATAACCATCACTCCTGGGCAGTAAGAAGGATGGGAGGCTCTTCCTTCCTACGTTCCTGTATTAGTTGTGGGAAAGTTAGGGTTTTACTGCCGATCCCAACGGGGCCTGGGTGCTAGGCCTGCCTTGTGCTTCTCTGCAGGGATCTAAAGATCTGCAAGCCGCCAGGCTGTCCACCTGAAGGTCCTCTGGACGCTGCTTCCCCTCAGGAAGAGCGAGGTCATTCTACTGAGGCTGTGGCTATAGTCCAGTGGCTCCAACAGATTCCTGGGGCCTGCTGGGAGCTAGACAGGGAGTCCACAGGCCTCCTGCAGGGCGGCTGCCCAAGGGTGAGGAGGGTCCTGAACCCCTCCCTCTCTTCTTGAAGTAAGTAGCTACAGTGGCTTTGATTCACACTACTGGACCTTGACTGATGCATCTAGTTGATAAAATTCGTTTTTTCAAAAAAAGGGAAGTGTGGGAAACATTGCAGAATGGGGTTTTCATTCTATCTAGCATTCAGCATGAGGCTCTCGGAAAGCACACGTTCACATGGTCTGGCCTGAGAGGACAGAGACAGTGAGCAGCAGCCATGAGTGCCCAACTCCAGGGAGATGATGGCTTCCAGGAGTCCCAGAAATGGCATGTCCTTAAATGGCTGGCTGGGAAAGATTGGGTGGATGAAAGAGGAAATATAGCAGGATGCCCATAAAACACACAGAGGTAACAGGGATATGTGCTGGTCCAGGAGTCCACTCTGTAACATAGGCAACATGTATCCCAGAGACAAGGGAGGACACAGATGCACCTGAGTTCAGGGATGTACTATGGGAAAACACAGGCCTCCACAGCAGGTATTCAATCAGAGCTGGGGCCGCGCAACCTGTGAACGTACTGACCGCCTCCACACTGTCCACTTTTGACGGCTCTGTGAGCTTTGAGCTGAGCTACCGTTAAATACAGAGAGGTAGGGCCAGAGAGGTGGTTCCGAGGTCAAGGGCACTTTCTGTTCCCAGCACCTACCTGGTGGTTCATAACCATCTGTAACTCCAGTTCCAGGAGATCTGATGCCCTCTTCTGAACCTCCCTTGGTACATATGGCCAAACATTTATACACAATAAATAAATCTTTTTTTTTTAATTAGAGGTAAACTGGATTGCCTCAGGAAATCAGAAATTCTAGGGAGTGGGAGTGGGGCTGGAGAGACAGCTCAGCAGTTATGACTACTCGCTGCTCTTTTAGAGGACACAGGTTTCATTCCCAGCACCCACATCAGGCTGTTTACAACCACCTTTAACTCTAACTGTAGGGGATCTGATCTGATGCCCTCTTCTGGCCTCTGCGGGCACCTGCATACACGCGGTGTACAGACAAATGTGTAAGTGTACACACAGACACATAAGTAAGAATAAGTGAGTCGAGAGAGAGGAGATTTTGAGAGAGAGAGAGAGAGAGAGAGAGAGAGAGAGAGAGAGAGAGAGAAATTCAGATAGTGAATGCAGTCAGTCCTTTAGGAACTGCTGGTGTCAGTATCAGTGGCCCCAGACCGTACTAACCCAAACAATGGGCCACTGGACAAGACACACAGCTTAATTCTTACCTCCAAGGCTTCATCATGCCATCTATAGATCCCTGGTATCTGTCCAAGGCAGTTCCCACCCAGGGATACCCTTCCCAGTCTTGGTGCCTCAGTTCCCTGGCTGCAGAGGACAGAAGGGCTCTGCCTGATACAAGCCTAGCCATGGAAAAGTTTAGCCTGATTCTCACACTATTCTATGCACTTCTGGCTCAAAACAGACCAGGCCCATAACCCTCCTCCCCCCCAAAAAAAATTCCTGCTACAAACACATAGATCTCCCAGACCAAACCAGGGATCTAGATGGCTATGACAACCCAAAGCCACCAGCTTCCTGTCTAAGAGGCCACCTTGGCTTGCTGTCCCCGACAACTCCATCCAGCACTGATCATTTTCCCTTCAGCACAAGGTCTTTCCAGAATACAGAATTGGTCACTGCCTGCCCTAGCCTGGCTCCTGATGTCACCTTTCCATGCACAAGTGTTCACACTGGGGAGCACATGCAGCAGGCCATAACTTTCCCCCCTGGATTTCCTGCCCTGTACACATTCGTGTATCCCTGACCTCTGGTCACCACAGGCCAGAGAGACAGGAAATTTCTGAGAACAATAAACTTTCATATTTTTCCATTCTCTGTGCTTTGAAGATGGGAGGTGCTTTCACTCACACATCAGAATTTTCCATGCTTAGGAGAGAGGGTTAACTTGGCTTCGGGACACAGGGAGGGCACACTACTGTCCTAAATGCACCATTCCCATGCTCTCCACCATGTAACCAGCATCATCCCCGCCCCAAAGGACACCTGGAAGCACAATATTCCCTCAGAACCCAGAGCACCATCATTTCCTGAGTTATTTAGGGGGTGGGAAGTCTGTGGAGACACTATCAATGGGGAGCTCATGCTGTGGGACACTCATTCTCATCTGGGGAGGACAAGGGTGGAGGAGGACTCAGGCATCAAGCTTAGCTTACAGGTCCCTCTGTGTCCCGAGAAGCCCCCTTGGTCTTCATGCTCCAGGAACACTGAGCCAAACTGCTAAATATTTTAAATAGCAACTAGAATGCATTCCCAGGGATTCTGGAACCTGGGACTTGGTCTTCAGGTGGGGAGTGCCAGCAATAGTGTAGGGCTGTACGGGGGGGGGGGGGGGGGCCGGCAGTCTCTGACCATCCATACCCGCTAGAAAAATGTCTATTACAATTTCCATCCATTTTAAAAATCAAGTTACTTTCTTGTTGAGTTGGTGCTCATGCCAATCCCTCACCACCTACCAGTTTGCAAACGTTTCTTAGCAGTTTTTAAGATTTGTTTTTATTATTTTTAATTGTACGTGTGTGTCTATGGAGGGGGGTGGTGGTATTTTCACATGAGCGCAGGTGTTCTTGAAGGTCAGAGGCAGGGGATACCCTTAGAGCTGGAGTTACTGGCACTGTGAACTACCCAATGAGGGTGGCAGGAAGTGACCTGGGGTCCTCTGGAAGAGCAGGAGGCATTCCTAACCACTGAACCATCTTTCCAGTCCTTATAACAGTTTTCATGTGAGATGCATTCTTAGCACCTATACTATACAGGAGGAAGGCGAAGGCGGCAGGCTCCCAAGTCACAGTGGGCCACCTGCAAGGCTTCTGTTTTGCTAATTCTTACCCTAGAGAAAGGCAGGAAGGGGGAGGGGACCCATCAGCTCCTAGGAGACCCAGAGGTATCAGCAAGGGACCAAGAGAAGGGTACAGCCCAGAAGTCATCTCCTAAAGGCCCACTTCCATGTCCTCCCACCAGGAGACACTTTCTCCAGAAGCCTGCAGTGTCTGGCTTCTGACCCCACACAGGGCTGGCTTCACAGAGCAATGTCCAGAGCAGAGTGAGTGGTGCAGCAGTCTCCTTCAGAGGAACCGTAGGCCCCCACCAGATCGCTGCTTTTGGTCACTGCCTCTGCAGGGGCACCCTTATCTCCTAACGCTATCACACCGCTTATGGGTTTATTTGAGTTAGAAGCTGTTAGTTTACCTTAACCAAGCGTCATTTAGATTAGATATGAACCACATCCTGAAACTGTCTTTAAATAAAAACACAGAACTGGCAGAGGAAAGACTATTAAAAAAGAGAAAGAAAGAAAGATAAGCTGAGCCTGGCGGTGGTGGCGCACGCCTTTAATCTCAGCACTCTCGAGGCAGAGCCAGGCGGATCTCTGTGAGTTCAAGGCCAGCCTGGTCTACCAAGTGAGTTCCAGGAAAGGAGCAAAGCTACACAGAGAAACCCTGTCTCAAAAAACAAAACAAACAAACAAAAAAAAAAAAAGAAAGAAAGAAAGAAAGATAAGCTGGGCATAATAGTTCACACCTCTGATCCAGCATTTGTGCAGCTGAGGCAGGAGGATGGCTTGGAGTTTGAGGTCAGCCTGGACTATATAGTCAGTTCTGGACCAGCCTGGACAAATCAAGGAGGGAAGGAGTGGAAGGAGGGAGGGAGAGGGAGATTTAGGGAAAGGGAAGAAAGGTAACTCAAATGGAGGGAGGAAGATGGAAAGAGGGGCTGGAGCAGCAGGTAAAGACACTTGCCACCAAATCTGATGTTCTAAATCTGAGTTTAATTCCTGGGACCCACATAGTAGGAGACAACTGACTCCCACAAGTTACCCTCTGACTGACCTGCACATGCCACAGCATGCACACGCACCCCCCAAATAAATAAATAAACAAATATAAAAAGGAGGCGCTCACGGTCTGGAGGTAGGCAGCCTCAGAGGACAGTTGTGCAGCTCAGCATGAACTCCGGCATGCTTCCTCAAACCTCAAAAGGAACATCACTGGCTGAAAGCCTGCCCCACACCAAGACATTTGCACCCCTGTACCTGGTGCCTCACAGAGACACAGAGTCAATTCCCCAACACTCCCCTTTCTAGTGTTAGCCCCTCAGCTCTGCCCTTCATACCGTGGGGCTACATCTATGCATGCCACCCAGCTCTGCAGCCTCCCTCATTGTGATCTTTCCAAGACTACCCCCTCTACAAAAGACAGGCACTGGCCACATGACCATGAGGCCTCAGGGAAGGGAGGGAGAGAACCAGGGGCAGGGAAAGTTCTCACAAGCTGGGGGGGGGGGGGGCAGGAACGTGGCACTGTGCCAAGGACAAGACCAAGCCAAAGGGGTGCAGAGTGAAGAAGGCAGAGGCAGCCACCAGGCACCTGAGCAGAAGACAAGATCACCCAGTACGTGGGGCCATACCTGAGTGTGAAAGGGGATGTTATATTCCAGTATAGATAGAATGTCATCCATCACACAAAAATAGACACAGACACACAATGAGACACAGAGACAGACACAGACAGACAGACAGGCAAACACACACACACACACACACACACACACACACACACACACACACTTCTCCATGTCAGTTCAGTGAAGGGAGAGCTGGCAGTGTGCAGCCCCGGACTGAGACACAGGGTCTTACTTATTTCTTACTCCATGCATTCTGGACCACTGATAGCAGACAGCTATGCAAAGCTATCCCAAGGCCATCCTCAGCTGGACCACACTCTTCAGTTCAAATTAACACAGGTGTATAGAGGTCCCAGAACCAACCCTTCTTCAAAACTGTGCCAACCAAGCCCATTTCCCTTGCTCCGTGGCCACTACTTCTGCTCAAGGGACATTCTAGTTGCCCAAGGTCTCTGCTGGCTGCCAGTGAGGCCTCTTATAAGTGGTGCCCTGATGTCCTGGCATGCTGGAAGCAGAAAGAAGGACAGACAGACACAAAGATGGGGGAGGGGAGCAGCAAGGGAGAGCAGTCCCCACAGACTGCTCACCAGCCCCCCATTGCCACTGGAAGGAATTTAGCCCCTTCCCATCCAGTCCAGTCAGTGTGGCACCCACAGTCCCTGATGCCATCACATCTTAGACAGCATCTTTAGCAGCCCTTACCATACCCCTACAGATGGTGCCTATCGGTCCTGCTCCACTGAAGAAACTCAGGTACAGAGATCTAGCTACCTCAGGAAGACAGACCCTGATCTCCACATGCCACATGAGCCAGGGGGCAAAGTGGACCCAAAGGCCCAAAGGAGAGGCAGCCACACACCAATCTCTAAGCCACCTCCTAAACTCCTGTCCTCCACCCACCTCCGCATGGCTGGCAGCTCCCTGTGCCCAGGTCTTGGTGGAGATGACAGATGCTACCTGTCTCCACAACTGCACCCTCCCAGCTCCAGAATCCAGGCTGGAGGTAAAATGGTGGGACATTGGAGATGAAAGGGATGTGGTCCAAGAAAGGCAGTATTCCCATCCTAGGGAGCTGCCCTCTCCTGAGACCTCCCTAATGCCCAAATCAGGATCCATTGCTTCCTGTGTTTGGTGGGGACCAGCAACATCCAAACACCTTAAAAGAGCAACCCCACTGCTGACAGAAAGCCAGTAAAAACCAATGCAGGGACAGAGAAAAATGCTGGTATGGCGTAGGGGAGTCACGCTTTATCTCTCCTCTGACATTCGCCATCTGTATAGTGACCTGGGGGCATGAGGCTATCTCCATGTCCAGAAAATAAGGAGCTAAGCCGTCACTCTGATGGAAAAGCCACAGGCACTCAGGGCTCACCTGCTCACCCAAAGTGCACTTTCATGAGCAGCAACACCCCAGGAAAATGCAGGCACAATGCCCCCAAAGACAATACACCTATTCCAACAGCTCTGGAATGTGACATGTCATATACTGTGCACATTTGACGCCTGATGTCAGCTGACCAGTCTAAGGAGCTGAGTCAGCATGACTCCTTTCCCTTATACGGGATTCTGAGGTACTGGAGACACATTCAAGCCTCCAAATGAGACTGTCTCCCAGAAACCCTCTGTATTCTGTAGGATGTGCGCCCCCCCCCCCCGCCCCCATTGCCACTGGAAGGAATTAAAACTGTGTTGGAATGGCTGAAGTGGACCCTATCTAAAGTTCTAAAGTGGACCCTGGGGTGTGTGTGTGTGTGTGTGTGTGTGTGTGTGTGTGTGTGTGTGTATACACAAGGACCCCTGGCCTTTCTCCGGGTCTTCAAGAGATCAGACCCTATAGCAGTGACAAGGGGATGGTATGGACTTTTGCACCTTCGGAATGTCACATCCCCAAAGGTAAGTGGATCAAAGTGTCCCTAGGTTCTTACCAGAAGTATATGTGTGAGAATTAACTACCGTTTCCTGGCAGGAGGGGATGCATAGCCCTGTCCTTCATGGCCAAGTCCCCCTGAGCACAAGGAAGAACTGAAGATGTATTTGGGGGTACCCTTGCTTTCCATTCCCTGTGTGGAGGCCTGCAGATCCCCGACCTAGCAGGAGCTCTGCCCTGGAACCCCTTCAGATGCATGGCTAGCTCATTCCAGAACAATCCACAGAGGTTGGCTGAGCACCTGGTCTCTCAGGCTTGCAGTGAAGGATCCAGCCCCCCATGTCTCCTCGGGTGGCCTCTTATTACCCATTCAAGCACAGGTCACCATGTTGGAAGGCAGCAGGAAGCCAAGGCCTTTCACTCTACCCCCTCCCCACACTAAATCAAGAATTTAATTCTGGACATTTATGTGAACCTGTATTCAAGTTACAGGGGGGAAAAAAAAAAACGTAGTAAACTATTTCCCCCAAGGCTACAAGCTGAAAGAACCATGCCAAACGTATGAGTATTTTCCACATGCTCTGCCTCACACGATAAGATCTACCTGTTTGAATCCTAGTGCTGGCAGGGACAGAGGCCCATGGCACAGGGCCACACACCACGCCCCAGGCACACACATTGTTGCCAGGGGCCCCCACCTTCCACCCATCCACTTCCCCAACAGGATTCTGATAGAAATGTGTCAGCCCAAACCCAAGTGGTCTTTTCAATGGTGACAGCAGATCCTGAATGAGTTCTGGTGTCACCAGGAGCATGGACCACTTTCGAGGCATGTCACCATATCCTTCTCTGACTGCTGTCAAGGGCCATAAGGTCACTCCACTGAGTTCCATCTGCCTGCCTGGTACTGAGGTAAGTGTCCAGATGGATCCAGGTACCCGGTGGATGGGCCACATTCCAGGCCCCTCCTCCTTATGCAATGACCCAAAGAGACACAGCACTACTCCCCAGCAGTGACAGGCACCCCAACTCCAAAACCCCTGAAGGTACAGCAAGGACCCTCAACAGGGAAACATTTACATGATAGCTTATGCATGCTGTCATCCTTTCTTGACCTCACCTTGGCATCGACCCCCCACCCCCCCACCCCCAAGACTTAGCCCCTTCTATACCTTACCCCCAGAAATGGTGCCACCTATTCACCAGCTCTTACAGAAATACAAGGACCTGCACTGGGCTCACCTTAGTCATACCCCTAACCTCAGCTCCCTGACGCCATGTGCCATTGGTTACCCCCTCCATTCTTCTCTGTGAGTCCCTTCCTGGTCCAACTCACACAGCCCTTTCCAGCTGCCAGTCCACTCAGGCTGTGGTTCCCAAAGAGAGGCTGGGCCCTGTCCTGAATACACATCTTGTGTATTACCAGCCCCTACTGCCTGCCACAGGCTAAGCGCCCTGTGCGCCTTGCCCTTGCTTATCTCTGGGATGGAAAGATGACAGTATTGTCATCATGAAGCCACAGCTCGAGAACAGAATAGGCCCTGACAGGCCTGGGAGAAAGTTCCCGACACAGAGCAGCCAACTGCCATTGACGTTCTTGTCTTCTGGTATCTGATGTCCTAGCCTGGCATATCCCTGCCCTGTCAATCACACTCCATGGGCACACCCTCAAGGGGACCAACTTCCTCCCTCTAGTCTCCGTCATATCCCCAGCAGCATCAGGTGGGACATGGCACAGCCGTTGCTCTAAACGCCCTAGACAAAGGCTGATGGTGCCTTATGGTCAGTCTTCTCCAGACAGAAGGAAGCCTGACATTCCAGGTCTCCCTGCCAGGCATCTGCTGCCCGGTCCACACAGGACAGTCCCTCTCCTCCATTATTCTTCCAGTCCTCCCTGCCCTCTGTGCCTGTCTACTATCTCCATCCATCTCTAGACAGTCTGGGGCTACACTGACTCATCCAGATTTTGCACACAGTAGGTATTCAATAATAAACACTAGCTGGGCGTGGTGGCACCAACCTTTAGTCCCAGCACTCAGGAGGCAGAAGCAGGTAGATCTCTGTGAGTTCAAGGCCAGTCTGATCTACATAATGAGTTCCAGGACAGCCAGGATGACATAGAGAGACTCAGTCCCAAACAAACAAACAAACAAATAAATAAATATTCCAAGTTATCAGAGCCCTCAAACAGTTAACTGGTTGCCCAAAGTGTCTAACTCTTCCCGGTGATTTGTGTCCACAGGTGAGGCCAGCTCTGCCAACGGGTTGGTTTAAGTTCCTCTGATTCTTTGCTAACTATTGAGTTTTAGGGGAAATACAGCACAGCGCGTCCAGACCATGCCTGGTACAACCATCTGCTCATTTCCTTGTTTGTAATCTCCTATTGAAAAGTCACTTCGATATCCTGTATTTAACTGGGCAAACACTCTCAAAAGCCGATCAAGCCTAGACGGCTCTGCACTGTGCACTCCCCATTAGGGCAAATAGTGAGGTTACCCAACCTCATTATTTGGCTGAGTTCTGATGTTTTCTAACATGTCTGACATGACTCATCAGCCACTCATTTTTACCCCACAAATGCTTCTTTTCCCACATTCACAAGTCCGTGACACACATTAATAGTAGTGGTAGGAACTGTGCTTTCCTGCCAATAGCCATGTTCTCCAAGGCAAGGTTGAGTCCCTGAACTTACAGGCACCTACACGTTCCAGGTGTGTTAGAAATGTCAGTGCTGGAGGCCTATGAGAAGATTCATCAGGTAAAGACGCTTGCCACCAAGGCTGACAAGCAGAGTTCAATTCCTGGGACTCACATGGGCACCATGGCACCCTACACCCATACACATTCACACACTAACTAACTAAATGATGGAATAGAATGGAATGTCAGCATCACTAAAAGACCAATGAGGGGAAAGTCCTCAGTATTTGAGCTTCTCGGCTAGTTACTAGAGAAAGGCCAACATAGGTTTCCCTAGTGCCCATAAGAAAAAGTCCCCATCACAGTATAGAAAATGGCATCCAAGCATCCACGTAGAAAATAAACACCTAGAAAGACCAGCATACAAAAATGCTCGCTGTTTGAATGATCACATACAGACTCAAATATTTTTTAAAAACTGTTTTGTCTTTGAGAAGCACCACAGAACCATCAACAATCATTTTCTAGTCAAAAAGACCATGCAAGACCCAGGTCTCCCTCCCCTGCACATCCAGAAACATCCTGCACATCCTCTAGGTCCTGCCCCCACAGGCACCTCCCCAAGCCAAGGGTCTCCTCTCCTGACTCAGGGCTCACAGCCCTTCCAGGAAGGGCTCCCACAAGACCCAATCACTGCCAGGCCTCACATCTAGCACTCCAGGGCAGTAATAGCGCTTCAAAGGCTTTAGGGCATGGCTGTAAATCCTGTGGAGCCAATTACTCGGCACTGAAAACAGTGCTGAGTGAGGCTGAATCAACAGCTTTCCCACACTGTTCCTTAATAAAATATAAGAGTCGCCTCCGGGGAACCGAGGCCTGGTTAGGTCTCTTCACAGGCCTGCTGTTGAGACCTGCAGGCCTTGCGGTCACAGAGAGTCTCTTCTTTGAAGAATGGAACAAGCCAAATGGTCTATGGGCCGCAGCATGGCAGTATGCGTATCCCAACAGAGCACCTGAATGACAGCGGAATTAAGTCAGTTCAGCAGCTCAGGTGAGAAAGGGAAGGGGGAAGGATGAGGTGGCTTCAGGCTGATCATGAGAGCCCCTGCTCCACTGTGAAGGTGTGCCTTCACACCTCTGAGCCTCAGTGTCTGTGTGTAAACCTCCAGTTGCCAGAGGTATGAGACTTTAGTAAGCTGCTGAGAGGCACAGCCAGATGTAATCATTATCACACATGATGTGGAGAGGCACACAGGTTCATAGGAGAGAGCAACCTCAGAAAAAAAATCACCGATGGTCACCACACAGTAGGAGCCCTGAACGGCCACAGCTGTGGTCAGACTATGTACCCACATGTGTACTATGAACTAGCTTCTTGTGAGTTGATCCATGGGAGCCTGTCCTCGAGGCTCACAGATGCTCACACGGGGGGCACTACAGACACACAAATGTCTCTGTTCCCAGCATGGACCTGCTCCCCATTAACATTCTATACTCTCCCCAAATCTAAGCCTGACCATTTTGCCAAATTTTCTACTCTGCTTTATCTAGAAGATACATAGCTGCATAGGAAACCAGAATCTGCCAGGAGTTGCCACAACCCTGGTTAATAACCTATAAGTACATTCCGTAGTGGTCTCTACACTTTCTC